>NW_027520956.1:686640-1029960 GCF_052094955.1 Ictidomys tridecemlineatus | reverse complement strand
GCCCTCCTTCCTCCTTTTTCTCCTTCCTCCTCTTCCTCCTTCCTCCTCTTCCTCCTTCTTTTTTCCTTCCACCTCTCTCTTCTTCTTCCTTCCTCCTCCCCCTCCTTCCTGCTTGTCCTCCAGCTCACTACTCTCCTTGCCATCCATCCTCCTCCTTCCTCCTCTTTCTTCCTTCTTCATCCTTCCTCCTTCCTCTTTTTCCTTGCTCCTCCTTTTCCTTCCTCTTTTTCATTTCTCCTTTTTTTCCTGTTCTTTCTTCCTCCTCTCTCTTCTTCTTTCTCCTCTCCTTCCTTCTTCCTTCTCTCCCTCCTCCTTTCCTCATCATCTTTCTCCTCCTTCTTTCCTCCTTCTCACTCCTTCCTCTTCTCCCTCCTTCCTCCTTCCTCCTCTTCCTTTTTCCTACTTCCTCCTCTTCTTTCTGCTCTTCTCCCTCTGCCTCACCTTGCTTTCTCCTTCCTCCTTTTCTTCCTTCTTCCTACCTCCTCGCCTTCCTTCTTCCTACCTCCTCACCTTCCTCCTTCCTTCTTCCTCTTTCTCCTACTTCCTTCCTCCTCTTCCTCCTCCTTCCTTCGTCCTCTTTCTCCTTCTTCCTTCCTCTTCTCTCTCCTTCCTCCTCTCCCTTTTTCCTCCTGCCTCCTCTTCTTCCTTTTTCTTCCTTCCTCCTCGCCATCGTTCTTCCACCACGCCCTTTTTCCTTGGCCCTCCTCGCCCTCTGCACTCCATCCTCCTCACACTCCTTCCTCCTTGCCCTCTGCCGTCCTCTTCCTCCTCGCCCTCTGCCCTCCTCTTTCTCCTTGCCCTCTGCTCTCCTCTTCCTCCTTCCTCCTCTCCCTTTATCCTCCTGTCCCTTCTCCTTCCTCTTCCTCCTCCTTCCTCCTCCCTCCTCCTCCTTCCTCCTTCTAGTCCTTACTCCTCCCCCTGCTTCCTCCTCCCTCTGCTTCCTCCTCTCTGCTTCCTCCTTCTCCCTTATTCCTCTTTCCTCCCCCTGCCTCCCCCTCCTTCCTTCCTCTGCCTCCCCCTCCTTCCTCCCCCTGCCTCCCCCTCCTTCCTCCCCCTGCCTCCTTCTCCTTCCTTCCCTTGCCTCCCCTCCCTCTCTTCCTTCCTTCTCTCCCTCTTCCTTCCTCTCCCTCCTCCTCTTCCCCTTTCTCTTTCTTTTCCCTCTTCCTCTTCCTCCTTCGCTCCTTGCTCTTCCTTTCTCCTCTCTCCTTCCCCCTTCTCCCCTCTTCCTCCTTCCTCCTTCTCCCATCTTCCTTCTTCATCCTTCTCCCGTCTTCCTCTGTCTCCTGTCTTCCTCCTTCCTCTTTCTCTCTTCTTCCTCCTTCTCCCTTCTTCCTCCTTCCTTCTTTCTCCCCCTCCTTCTACCTCCTTCCTCCCACTCCTTCTCCCTTCTTGCTCCCCATCGTTTTCCTCCTCTTCTTTCTCCTCTCCCTCCTTCCTCCTTCCTACTCACCCTCCTTGCTCCTCTTTTTCCTTCCTCCTTCCTCCTCTTCCCTTCCTCTATTTCCTTCCTCCTTTGTCCTCCTACCTCCTTTGTCCTCCTACCTCCTTTGTCCTCCTACCTCCTCGCCTTCCTTCCTCTGCCCTCCTTGCCCTCCTTCCTTCTATTCTTTCTTTCTTCTATTCTTCCTTCTTCCTATTCTTCCTTCTTCCTATTCTTCCTTCCTCTTTTTCCTCTTTCCTCTCCCTCCTTCTTTCTTCATCCTCTCCCTTCTTCTTACTTTGTCCTCTCCCTCCTACTTCCTACCTTCTCTCCCTCCTTTCTTTCTTCTCTCCCTCCTCCTTCCTTCCTCCTATCTCTCCTCCTTCCTTCCTCCTATTCCTCCTCCTTCCTCTTCTCCTTCCTTTCTCCTTCCTCCTCTCCCTTCTTCCATCTTTCTCCTTGCCCTCCTTCCTCCTCTTTTCCTTCCTCCTTTCCTTTCCTTCCTTCCTTTTTTCTTCATCCTTCCTCCTCTTTTTCCTTTCTCTTTCCTCCTCTTTTTTCTTCCTCCTTTCTCCTCTTTTTCCTTCCTCCTTCCTCCTTTTTTTCCTCCTCCCTCCACTTTTTACTTCCTCCTCTCTTGTGTCCTCCTTCCTTCTCTCATCTGTCCTCCTTTCTCTTCTCCTCTGTCCTCCTTTCTCTTCTCTGCCCTCCTTTCTCTTCTCCTCTGTCCTCCTTTCTCTTCTCGTTTGTCCTCCTTTCTCCTCTCCTCTGTCCTTCTTCCTCCTCCTTTCTTCCTTCTCACCCTCCTTCCTGCTTGCCCTCCTTCATTCTTCATCTTCTACCTTTACTCTCCACACCATCCTTCCTCCTCCTTCATTCTTACCCCTTCTTTCTTCCTTCTTCGTCCTACTTCCTCCTTCATCCCCCTTCTTCCTCCGTCCTCCTCCTTTTCATTTTTCCTCTTCTTCCTCCTCGCCCTCCTTCTTCCATTCTCCCCCCTCCTTCTTCCTTCCTCCTCTCCCTCCTTGCGCCTCTCCTCTTTCTTCCTCTTTCTTCCTCTTCCTTCTCTTCCTTCGTTCTCTTCCTTCCTTCCTCCTTCCTCCTCTTTCAGTCCTCCTCACCCTCCTTCCTCCTCGCCCTCATCCCTCCTTCCTCCTCTCCTCTTCTCTCTCCTTCTTTTTCCTCCTCTTCTTTCTTCCTCCTAACTCTTTCCTGCTTGCCCTTCTTCTTCCTTTCTCCTCTTCCTCCTTCCTCCTCTCCCTCCTTCCATCTTTCTCCTCGCCCTCCTTCCTCCTTTTTCCTTCCTCCCCCTTTTTTCATCTTTCCAACTCTTTTTTATTCCTCCTCTTTTTCATTCCTCCTTCCTCATTTTTCCTTTCTGCTTCCTCCTCTTTTCCCCCTCCTCCTTCCTCGTCTTTTTGCTTTCTCCTCTTTTTGCTTCCTCCTCTTTTTACTTCCCCTTTTTTCCTTCCTCATTTTCCTTCCTCCTTCCTCCACTTTTCCCTTCCTACTCTTTCCTTCTTCCTTTGTCCTCCTTCCTCCTTTGTCCTCCTACCTCCTTGCCCTCCTTCCTCCTCTTCCTCCTTCCTCCTCTCCCTCCTTCCTCCTCATTTTTCTTTCTCCTATTTTTTCTTCTTCCTAGTCTTCCTTCTTCCTAGTCTTCCTTCTTCCTAGTCTTCCTTCCTCTTCCTTTTTGTTCCCTCCTCTCGTTCCTCCTTCCTCCCTCCTCTCACTCCTTCTTCCTCCTCTCCTTCCTTTCTCCTTCCTCCTTTCCCTTCTTCCATCTTTCTCCTTGCCCTCCTTTCTCCTTCCTGCTTGCCGTCCTTCCTTCTTTTTTACCTTCCTCCTCTTTTTCCTTCCTCCTATTTTTTCTTCCTCCTATTTTTTCTTTCACTTTCTCTCCTTTGTCCTTCCTCTCCTTGTCCTTCCTCCCCTTTGTCCTCCTTTCTTTGTCCTCCGCCTTCCTTGCCCTCTTTCCTCCTTCCTCCTCTCCCTCCTTCCTCTTCTCCCTCCTTCCTCCTCTTTTTCCTTTCTCCTATTCTTCCTTCTTCCTAGTCTTCCTTCCTCTTCCTCCTTCCTCCCTCCTCTCCCTCCTCTCCCTCCTCCCTTCTCTCCTTTTTTCTGCCTCCTCTTATTCCTCCTTCCTCCTCTCCCTTCTTTCTCCTTCCTCCTCTCCCTCCTTCCATATTTCTCCTCACTCTCCTTTCTCCTTCCTGTTCGTCCTCCTTCCTCCTTTTTCTTCCTCTTTTGCCTTCCTCCTTCCTTCTCTTTTTCCTTCCTCCTCTTTTTCCTTCCTCCTTTTTTCTTCCTCCTCTTTTATTCCCCTTTTTCTTCTTCCCTGCTCTGGATCCTTCCTCCTTTTTTGTTTCTCCTATTCTTCCTTCTTCCTTTCTTTCTTTCTCTTCCTCCTTCTTCCTCCCTCCTCTCACTCCTTCCTCCTCTCTCCTCCTTTCTTCCTCCTCTCCCTCCTTATTTCTTCCTCATCTTTCTCCTTCTGACTCCCTCTGTCCTCCTCTTCCTCTTTCCCCCTCTCCCTCCTACTTCCTTCCTCATCTCCTTCCTTCTTCCTCCCTTCTTCCTCCTCCCCCTCCTTCCATCATTCTCCTCACCCTCCTTCCTCCTCTTTTTCCTTCCTCCTTCCTCCTCTTTTTTCTTCTTCCTATCTCCTTTTTCCTTCTTCCTTTCTCCTTTTTTCTTCCTCCTCTTTTTCCTTCCTCCTTTTTTCTTCCTCCTCTCCTCTGTCCTCCTTCCTCCTCTTCTCTGTCCTCCTTCCTCCTCTTCTCTGTCCTCCTTCCTCCTCTCCTCTGTCCTCTTTTCTGCTCTCCTCTGTCCTCCTTCCTGCTCTCCTCTGTCCTCCTTCCTCCTACCTCCTCTTTTTTCTTTCTCCTACCGCCTCTTTTTTCTTCCTCTTACCTCCTTGCCCTCCTTCCTCCGCCCTCCTTCCTCCACCCCCCTCACCCTCCTTCCTTCGCCCTCCTCTCCCTCTGCCCTCTTTTTCCTTTCTCCTATTCTTTCTTCTTCCTTCTTCTTTGTCTTTTTTCCTCTTCCTCCTTCCTTCCTTCCTTCTCTCCATCCTCCTTCCTTCCTTCTCTCCATCCTTTTTCCTTCCTTCTCTCCTTCCTTCTTTCTTCCTCCTCTCCCTCCTTTTTTCTTCCTCCTCTCCCTCCTTCTTCCTGCCTCGTGTCTGTCCTCCTTCCTCCCTCCTCTCGCTCCTCCTTCATTCTCACTCCCTTCCATCTTTCTCCTCACTCTCCTTCCTCCTTCCTGCTGGACTTCTTTGCTCCTCTTTTTTCTTCCTCCTTTCTCCTCTTCCGCCTTCCTCCTCTTTTTTCTTCCTCCTTTTTCCTTCCTGCTCTTTCCTTCTTCCTTTGTCCTCCTACCTTCTTGCCCTCCTTCCTCTGCCCTCCTTGCCCTCCTTCCTCCTATTCTTCCTCTCTCCTACTTTCTCTCTCCTATTCTTCCTTCTTCCTATTCTTCTTCCTATTCTTCCTTTCTCTTCCTCCTCCTTCGTCCTCCTTCCCCTCTTCCTTCCTTCTCTCCCTCCTTTCTTTTTCATTCTCTCCCTCCGTCCATCTTTCTTTTCGCCCTCCTTCCTCCTTCCTCTTTTTTCTTCCTCCTTCTTCTTTTTCCTTCCTCCTTCCTCTTTTTCCTTCCTTCTTTTCCCCTCCTCCTTCCTCCTTTTTCCCTCCTCCTTCCTCCCCATTTTCCTTCCTTTCCGTTTTCCTTCCTCCCCTTTTTTCTTCCTCCCCTTTTTCCTTCCTCCCCTTTGTTCTTCCTCCCCTTTTTCCTTCCTCACTTTTTTCCTTCCTCCCCTTTTTCCTTCCTCCCCTCTATCCTGCCTCTCCTTTGCCCTTCCTCATTCCTTTGTTCTCCACCCTCCTTGCCCTCCTTTGTCCTCTTTTCTTCCTCCTATCCTTCCTTCTTCCTATTCTTCCTTCTTTTTCCTCCTTCCTCTTCCTCCTTCCTCCCTTGTCTCCCTCATTCTTCCTCCTTCCTCTCATTTCTCCTTCCTCATCTCCCTCCTTCCATCTTTCTCTTCGCCCTCCTTCCTTCTTCCTGCTCACCCTCCTACCTCCGTTTTGCTTTCTCCTCTTTTTTCTTTCTCCTTCCTTCTCCTTTTTATTTCTCCTTCCTCTTCTTCTTCTTCCCCTTCTTTCCTCCTCTCGATCATTCCTCCTTACATTTTTCCTTCCTCCTTTTTCTTCCTCCTCTTTTTCCTTCCTCCTCGCCTCTGTCCTCATTCCTCCTCACCTCTGTCCTCCTTCCTCCTCCTTCCTGCTCGCCCTCCTTCCTGGTCGCCCTCCTTCCTGCTTGCCCTCCTCTAAATTTACTCTCCTTGCCTGCCTTCCTCCTCCTTCGTTCTTCCTCCTTCCTCCTCCTTCTTCCTCCTTCCTCCTTCATCCCCCTTCTTCCTTCTTCCTTCTCTTCCTCCTCTTTGTCCTTCGTCCTCTTTGTCCTTCCTCCTCTTTGTCCTTCCTCTTTGTCTTTCCTCCTCTTTGTCCTTCCTCTTTGTCTTTCCTCCTCTTTGTCCTTCCTCTTTGTTCTTCCTTCCCTTTGTTCTTCCTCCTTCCTTTGTCCTCCACCCTCCTTGCCCTCCTTCCTCCTTCCTCCTCTCCCTCCTTCCTTCTCTTTTTTCTTTCTCCTATTCTTCCTTTTTCCTTCTTCTTCCTCCTTCTTTCTCCCTCCTCTCCCTCCTCCCTCTTCTTCCTCCTCCTTCCACCCTCCTCTCCCTCCTTCTTCCTCCCTCCTTCCTCCTTCCTCCTCTCCCTCCTTCCTTTTTCCTCCTCTTTCTCTTTTCTCCTTTCTCCTCTCTCTCCTTCCATCTTTCTCCTCGCCCTCCTTCCTCCTCTTTCCTTACTCCCTCCTCTTTTTCCTTTCTCCTTCCTCCTCTTTTTCCTTCCTCCTCTTTTTCCTTCCTTTTCTCTGTCCTCCTTCCTCCTCTCCTCTGTCCTCCTTCCTCCTCCTTTCTTCCTGCTCGCTCTCCTTCCTGCTTGCCTTCCTTCATCCTTCCTCCTCTACCTTTACTCTCCTCACATTCCTTCCTCCTCCTTCATTCTTACTCCTTCCTTCTCCTTCGTCCTCCTTCCTCCTTCATCCCCCTTCTTCCTCCATCTTCCTATTTTTCATTTTTCCTCTTCTTCCTTTCTCTTTTTCATTTTTCCTCTTCTTTCTTCCTCTTTTTCCTCCCTCTTATTTCTTCCTCTTCTTCCTTCCTCCTCGCCCTCCTTCTTTCTTCCTTCTCACCCTCTTTTTTTTTCTTCCCCCTCCTTTCTTCCTCCCCCCTCTTTTCTTGCTCCTCTCCCTCCTTGCTCCTCTCCTCTTTCTTTCTCCTTCTTCCTATCCCTTTTTCCTCCTTCCTATTTTTCCTTCTCTTTCTTCCTTCTCACCTTCCTTCCTCCGTCCTCCTTGCCTTTCTTCCTCCTCGCCTTCTTTCCTCCATGCCCTCCTTCCTCCTTTCCCTCCTTCTTCCTCTCCCTCCTTCTTCCTGGTCCTCCTTCCTCCTCTGTCCTCTTTTGTCCTCTCCTCTCTTCTTCTATTTTCTCCTCTTTTTCCTTCCTCCTCACCCTCTTTCCTGGCACCCTCCTTCCTCCTTCCTCATCTCCCTCCTTCTTCCTGGTCCTCCTTCTTCCTCTGTCTTCCTTCGTCCTCTCCTCTGTCCTCTTTCGTCCTCTCCTCTCTCCTTCTATTTCCTCCTCTTCTTCCTTCCTCCTCACCCTCCTTTTATTTCCTCCTCGCCCTTCTTCATCCTTCCTCCTCTACCTTTTCTCTTTGCCCTCCTTCTTCCTCCTTCCTCCTCCTTCATCCTTCCTATTTTTCCTTCCTCCTTCCTCCTCTTTTTCCTTCTTCCTCTTTTTTCTTCCTCCTCTTTTTCCTTCTGTCCTCCTTTTCCTTCCTTCCTCTTTTTCATTTCTCCTTTATTCTTCCTGTTCTTCCTTCCTCCTTTCCCTCCTTCTTCCTCCTCTCCCTCCTTCTTCCTTCCTCATCTTTCTCCTTTCTTCCTCCTCTCCCTTCTCCTTTCTTCCTCTTCTCCCTCTTCCTTTCTCCCTCCTCTCCCTTCTCCTTTCTTCCTCTTCTCCCTCCTCCTTTCTTCCTCCTCTCCCTCCTTCCTCATCTCCCTCCTTCCTCCTCTCCCTTTTTCCTCCTTCCTCCTCTTCTTTCTTCTTCCTTCTGCCATGCCTTCCTCCTCTTCTTCCTTTTCTTCCTTCTTCCTTGCCTTTCTTCTTCCTTCCTCCTTGCCCACCTTCCTCCACGCCCTCTCGCCCTCGGTGCCCTCTGCGCCCCTCCTTCCTGCTCGGCCCTCTGCGTTTGGCCCTCCTCAGCCTCTGCACCCTCTGTGCTCAGCCCTCCTCGCACTCCTTCCTCCTCACACTCCTTCCTCCTCACACTGCTTCCTTCTTGCCCTCAGCCCTCCTTCCTCCTTGCCCTCTGCCCTCCTCTTCCTCCTTGCCCTCTGCCCTTCTCTTCCTCTTTGCCCTCTGCCCTCCTCTCCCTCCCTCCCTCCTATCCCTTCTCCTTCCTCCTCCCTCTCCTTCCCCTTCTTCCCCAACTCTCTGCTTCCTCCACCCCCCTTTTCCACCTTCCTCCTCCTCCCTAATTCCTTCCTTCCCCCTGCCTCCCCCTCCTTCCTCTCCCTGCCTCCCCCTCCTTTCTCTCCCTGCCTACCCCTCCTTCCTCCCCCTGCCTACCCCTCCTTCCTCCCCCTGCCTCCTCTCCCTCTTCCTTCCTTCCTCTCCCTCTCTTCCTCTTCCTCCTTCTCTTCCTCTTACTCTTCCCACTTCCTCTCGCTCCTCTCCTTCTTTTTTCCTCCTCTCTCTCCTTCCCCCTTCTCCTGTCTTCCTCCTTCCTCCTTCCTCCCTCTCCCCCTCCTTCTCCCTCCTTCTCCCTCCTTCCTCCCCCTCCTTCACCCTCCTTCCTTCCCCTCCTTCTCCCTCCTTGCTCCCCCTCCTTCTCCCTCCTTGCTCCCCCTCCTTCTCCCTTCTTGCTCCCCCTCCTTTTCCTCCTCCTCTTTCTCCTCTCCCTCCTTCCTCCTCCTCTTTTTTCTCTCTCCTTCCTTCTCCTCTTCCTCCTCTCTCCTTCCCTCTCCTTCCTCTTTTCTCTCCTTCCTGTTTCCTCTTCTTCATTCCTCCTTCCTCCTCGCCCTCCCTCCTTCTTCCTCCTAGACTCCCTCGCCCCCCTTCCCCTGCCCCCACCCCCTTCTTCCCCTCCCTACCACCGTCCTACTCTGCCCTCCTCCCCCCGTCCTCCTCTGCCCTCCTTCCCCCCATCCTTCACCCTCCTCTGCACTCCTCCCCCCCCACTCTCCTCTGCCCTCCTCCCCCCTACCCTCCTTCCCCCCCTCTGCCCTTTTTCCCCCCTCTGCCCTCCTTCCCCCCCTGTCCTCCTTCCCCCCCTGACCTCCTTCCCCCCCTCTGCCCTCCTTTTTCTCCTGCCCTCCTTTCCCCCCCCTACTCTCCTTCTTCCTTTCCCAATCACTTCCTTCCATGAGCCAAGTGCTGACATTTCATTATGGACTGAATGTTCGTGTCTCTCCAGTTCATAAATTGAAGCTGTGACCTCCACTGGTTCTAGGAGGTGGAGCCTTTGTGGGTGGTTAGGTTTAGATGTGTTTGTGAGGGTGGGGCTCCATGATGAGATGAGTAACCTCATCAGAAGAGGTAGAGGCAAGAACTTTGTCTTCCCCACACCATGTGAAAACATGTAGCCATCTTCAAGCCAGAAAGGGGCCCCCCACCAAGTACCTGACCTTGCCAGCACCCTGATCTGACTTCCAGCCTCTAGCACTGTGAGAAACAGGTTCTGTCACTTTGGCCCCAGTCTATGACATTTTGTTGTAACGGCTGGAGCAGACTTAGCCACATTTTAATACATGGGGGTTTATCTCACACAACACACACCATCCCCTCCCTACCAGCAGTCCTTTCTTTGGTCAGTGATTGCTCCCTTCTTTTAGGGACCCAGGATGGAAGGTGGCATCATTGCAGGGCTCTCCTTTCTATATCTGCCCTCCTAAAGTCCCAAGTCCACTCCATTGCCCTGCCTCACTCTCATGAATGAGTGAGAAAAATCAAGAGCAAAATATCACCTCCCTCAGTGATGGGGACAGCACACTAAGGCTGCCACCTTCTACATGTGAACTCCTTCCCTAGCCTTCCAGGTCCCTGGAGACTTCCCTTCCAGCTTTGCTGGTCAGTCATCTTCTGCATGCATCACCTACTAGAGGCAGCACTAGGAAAAGGTTATGGGCATCTGCTTAGGAGCTGAGCCCTGGGCTTGGGTTCTGGCTGTGTAACCTCCAAGCTTGGGTTGGACATTTGATACCTCCGAGTTTCTGTTTCCTCATTTGTAAATCTGGACGGTGTGGTTTGCACCTCGTGGGTTGGTTGCAGTCATTAGATAAGGCAATGCATACTGAGTGCTTGGCACTTATGAAAAGCTCAGTAAACAGAACTGCTGGTGTCCATGCTGTATATGCTACCTGCCCGTTAGTCACTTAGGGGCTGTCTTGGTTTTCAGATGGACTGTTGAGGTAAAGCAGTGTTTGGGTTCAAGTAATTTTTATTTTACTTAATAATAATCCCCAAAGCAAATAATAAGGCCCAAGATAAACTTTAAAAAGTGTTTCCTTTAGATTAAAAGGTAAAATAAAAGTTTGGAGCTTAAGAAAAAAATCTTATGTTAATATTGCATACATTCATGGTAAGTTATTGCTAGTTTCTTATTGTGCTTAATTTATAAATTACGCTTTATGCTTTGTGTATATAGAAAAAAGCATAGTATATATAGAGTTGAGTGCTCTTAACAGTTTCAGCCACTCACTGGGGTCTTGGGACATCTCCCTGAGGATCAGGAGCACGCCGTGTTGGGCTGTTGCCGTGTCTTGCACACCGAAGCAGATAGGTGTGCGATGCCCTCCTCACGGGGGCACCCACACACTCCAGTGCTGCTCTCTGCTTGGCCATGGTCAGGAAACTGAAGCCCCAGATCCCTCCATCTCTGGGGACAGCTGCCTTCTCACAAACGTGCCAGTCACTCCTTTGGCCCGTGGTCCCTGCCACCTCATATTACATTTCATTCATCCTTTTTGTATGTGTGCAGTTGCGCCAAGTGACTTTGAAAATCAGAGTTGGGTGCCATGCCTCCTGGGCACTGAGCACCTTGCAGAGTGGGACCCACAGCCGGTGCCGGGACAGGATTGCCTGGGAGGTGGCTGTGAGTCTGTGTGACGTTCTCTGGACACAGCGCTTCCCCTTCAGGGCCTGGGTGCCGTCCTCTCAGCTTCCCACTGTTGAATGTCCTCCCTGTTCTGCCTCATCCCTTCTCTCTTGTTGTCCACCTTTGCCTTCTGCCCTCTCCCTGCAGCTGACATCTCCGTGGGGGAGAGGCCCAGCCTCAGACCCTGCATAGACCCTCATGGGAGCCCAACTCCCAGGGGAGGGTGTATTCCCAAGAGTCTTGGGAGTGGAAGAGCAGCAAGACCCGAGCATGAGAGGTGACACAAGCAAAGGCCAGGAAAACCTGCTGACCAGCTTCCTTGGGCAGCGGTGGACGTGAAGCCCATAACTACCAGGAGGGCGAGGAGGGACGCCTCATTTAATAAATGAGATGTGACTTCCAGGTTCCTCTGTCTCATGGATTGGAAAATAGCTTTCCTGTTTTGCCAGCATCCTGCTGAGCAAATCTGAGAAAGTTTTTCCTGCCCAAGGCTGAGCTCAGGGCTCTATCCTCATAACTCGGGGTATGAGCTACAGTCAAAAGAAGCGGAGGGCGATGGGCGTGCTGCTCGGAAGAGAATTTGCATTTCATCAGGCTGCCTGGTGCTGGAAACCACCGTCTGTTTGGGCTTCTTGCTTGCAGTCATTCTCTATCTGGTTTCTTTTCCCCTTCCGTTTGCTATTTGTTCTCTCATCCACTCACTCAGTAATGTGTTTATTCATCACTCGGTGTTTGTGGAGCCCTTCTTATGTACCACATGCTGTGCTCTTCTCCAAGGATATAGCCTGCACAGTCCCTGCCTTTCTGGAATCTTGAATGTAAAAAAAAAAACCCAAATTACACAAGGAGTTACTTGCCATCCTGAGAAGCCATAAGCAGCAGGGACAGGGCATGGTGCACCTGCTGGGCCATCCGACAGGTGATCCTGAACTTGTCTGTTGGGAGGATGCAGTGGTTTTAAAAAATATGTCCACAGTCCTCCTTCCCTTCAGGAATAGAGCCAAACTCTCCTTCCCTGGGTTGCTGGGCTTCTAACAAATTGGAGAAAGCAGAAGGATGGCGCGTGCCCTTAGGAACTGGGTCATAAGGAGCCTTTTGGGCTTCCACACTGGTGGCTCCATCACAATCTCCCACATGCGCTCTCTCTCTCTCTCTCTCTCTCTCTCTCTCTCTCTCTCTCTCTCTCGACTCCTTACTCTCTGGAAAGCCGGCTTCCATCTTGTAAGTGCTGGAGACCAGGAGCTGGAGCTTCAAGCCAACAGCCCCATGAGTGGGTGTGGAAGTAGGTCCTCGAGCCCCAGTCAGGCCTTTGGATGATGCAGCCTCACCAGAGACCCAGAGCCAGAACTACTCAGCCATGCTACTCTGGACTCCTGAGCCTCTGAACTGGAGATCATATACAGGCTTATTGTTATAAACCACAGATTTTATGGTTATAAACCATCACATGTCACACAGCAATAGATAATTACTCCAGGATAAATTCCTGAATGTCCTGCTCATGCATGTTATAACCTCACTTTGGGCTGATGGCCTGACTGTGCATAGAGGTCTCTTCTGCAGTTGGTAAGTCCTCTTCCGTCAGAATGTAGAGGGCATTCGCCCATCACAGCCACCAAGGGTGCCGATGTTGAGGGTGTTGATGGGTCCAGTCTTCCTTCCCCATCCCGGACACCCAGACTCTGAGAGGTAACGCACATTGTTCTCAGCTGCTGCATTTTGAGTCCCCTGTTACACAGCACTAGATAAGCAATCCAGGGGGGCAAAGAGAAGCCAGGGGACTTTCTGGAGGAGATGACAGTTATACTGAGAACTGAAAGAAGAGAAAGGAACTGACCACGTGAAGAGATGAGGGTGGGAGGCGTCACCAGGCCAGGGCATGGCACACCCAAGAGCCCCGCACCTGGAATAGCCCGGTGAGATGCGGGAGAACATGAGGCTCCACGCCTCTGGACTGCAGAGGAGGAGGGAGCAGGGAGCAGCGTGAGAAAAGCTGGGAACATGGGTAGAGGATAGGGAGCCATGGCTCGGGGACCAGGCCATGCCAGCAATTTGGTGTGTCATCTTCCAAGTACTGGGTAGCAATGGAGGTTTCAGTCAGGGGAGCAGATTATTGGATTTTCCCTCAACTAGAAAAATGATTGCCTGGGACCCAACAGAAGTGGGGTCCATACAATGCCAGTCCTTACTTCTGTTGGCTTCGTGGGGCTGGTTGTGTTATAGGACAAACAAGGCTGGACACAGAGGAAGTGATGATCAGAAAACAGGTTTATTAGCTCAGTCAGGTCTAGAGGGGAAAAAGGTTTCCATCAGTCAATTCCTCTGAACCCTGAGTTCAGAAAGCTTTAGAACTTTTTATACCCAATGTGTAGGGGGTGGGTCTCAGGGCTGACAACCTGCGGAAGTCCACATAAAAGTAGGTTTATTCCCTACTGCTCTGAGCAACCAATTCAGGCCATCGACCCACACATGAAAATCAGTGCCTGGGAAAGGGAAGTTCTCCCTCTTTCCTGCCATCTGGCTTCCTGGCCAATGCAGACACCTCTGTGAAGGGCCTTTGGTTGGTCTGTCTGATCTACTCCATTTCTAGAAGCAGGTACCTCACCTGAAAACTCTTTTGCAGAAATCCTTGCTGAGAGTCGAAGAATGATCATGGTGAGGCCCTCTGGAGAAGCTGAATTAAGGTTTTCTGTGGAGTAGGGGTGTGACCACAGCTAGCTCTGCTCTGCTCTACAAGGCTTTCCTGCAAATCTCTCCGGCAGGCCAATCCCTGACCACAGCCATTGCTGTGTGAGAGTTTATGAGTGTAATTTGCTGTCATTAGCCTCATGCAGTGGTTGTCAAACGTGTGCATCAGAATCAGCTGTAGGGCTTTACTGTACGCCACACCAGAAGGTCACATTCAGCCTGAAATGGGGCCGAGGAAGTGTATTTCCGCAACTTTCCTGAGTAGTGCTGATGATGTTGGTCTGAGGACCCCACTTTGAGAACCAGCGAAGTGGTGGAAATGTCAGTGAGGGAGCTGGGCATTGTCCTTGGCACGGCTGAATAGACACGGTCCAGCAGTTTATCTTTGAGGTTTCCCTCTTCCTTCTGTTCAGTGTCCCACCAGTTTACTAGTAAACGTGATGTGAATTCAAAGAAATCCATCGTTTCCTTTGCAAGGATTTTCTTCTCGTCCCTCTCCTTGGAGAAGAGGCTTGGTGTGTGTGTCCCTGCTGGAGCGACTCATGACCAGGGAGAATATCTTCCTGCCCTGTGTCTCTGGGCCCCGCAGGCTGCAGCTCTGCTGATTTCTGCATCTTTGGTCGGTAGTCAGGTGTTTAGGAGAGCTTGATATTGGGCAGCCAGGATGGAATCTTCCTCACAGTGACCCCTGTGATTAGCCCAGCCTGAAGACCTGACAGACCAGCCCACTGTCCTGGGGACACAGGAAGCTCTGACGCTAAGTGCTGCCTAATTCTCTAGTCTATAGGAAGAGGAGATTAAATGGCTCTTCTGCCTGGTTGGTTAGCCCCAACTCTGTTGTGTAGCCATAGATAAGTAGCCCCTTATCTCTTTCAATTTCCTGTTGCCATAACAAAAAATACCCAAGATCTTGTGACTTACAAAAAAGAGAGGTTTTCTTAGCTCATATTGCTCGATGTGCAAGAGCATAGCACCAGCATCTGTGTGGCTTCTGGAGGGTGAAGGCTTTGTGGCAGGTGGCGTCACGTGGTGGGAGTACATGTGTAGTGGTGGATAAGGTATGCGCAGAAGATGCCAAAACACCAGGGTAAGCTAACTTTATAACACTTCTGCAGTAACTAATCCAGTTTCTCCACCCAACTCACTCCTCCAACCTAACTCAGTCACTGGGAAAAGACATTAACCCATTCACGGTCTGATTACCTCTTAAAGGTTACACCACCTCTTGACATGGTTACATGAGGAATCACCATTTAGTTAACAATTTGTGAGTTTTGGGGTGACACACCACGTCTACATGGTCACACCTCTCTCATGAAGTGCATCTGCTTTACCTCGTTGAGCCTGTGGTGAGTGGGTTTGAGTTTGCATTGCATCCTGGCAGCTCAGTATTCTGGACTTGGGAGGTGAGGGATCAGAAAACCAAACTGAAGTTAAATGCCTTGCAAAAACCTCTCCAGATTCGTCAGACGGGACATGGAAGGTGAAATGTGGTCTTGTTCACAGACTATTCATTCAGCAGGTCAGGAGGCCTGAGCAGATTTCCCCCATCTTCAATGATGCTTGGCCTGGACCCTGATGCCAGGGAGCTGCCCAGGGAGCCAGGTTCCTAGCCTCCCTCATAATGAAAAGTCTCCTCTTATAACTACTTCAGATGCTTCAGAGATCGCATGGCTTTTAATCAGTTTGTTGTTTGCCTGGAAATATCCAGTCTCCCCTGCCCAGCGGGTGGCCAGCGAGTGTGTGTTGAAGGGAACTGAGGGGTGGAATGAGCTCTGGCTCTCCTCTTTCAGGGAATAGGCTGCTCGAAGGTGCTTCTCACCTTGGCGACAGTTTGCTTTGGGCCCATTTTCAATCTCAAAGCCACCCTTGGCCTCACACGTCCGCGGCCCCAACAGATTCTTCTTGAACTTGAGTTCCTGGGTGGCCCACCCTCCATTGATCTTCTCTGTGGTCCCAGGTCTTGGCATTGTGCACAGTTATGACAGATGCATTGAGGTTGGTTGGCATGGGTAGAGGAAAATACCACTTGGCACCCAAACCCCTTACTGGAAGACAGATGGCATGCTGCCATCTGAGAACTCAATGCCCAGTCATGTGAGGACGGTGACATTGCTTCAGACAAAAGAATCGGCTAGGATGAAATAGCTGACCACGTCCCCTTGCCTGTCACCCGTGGTCACATTTCAGTTGCACAGTTTGTGATGGCTGCTTGATTCCACTCCAGCAGTGCCAGTGCTCCCTGTAGACCCATCTTTATGCACAGTGCCTGCCCTGGCACTGGGATCAGGGCCTCTGCCCCTGGCGCCATCTTGGAGTATTTCATTGGGATGAGCGTTACTTCTCCAGTACCTACCACGACTCGTGGTCTCCACCCGTGTTGGCCATTGTGATGAGTGACCTCCTGCTCCTCAGCCAGGTGTGCAGTATCCTTTGCTCCCTCCTAGGGAGATGAGCACACAGCAGGCCTGATGAAACGGGGGTTTTGAGGAAGCAGCAGAGAGTCGAAGACTAGATGAAGTGGAGCCTGGGACGGCCGCTGGTTGTGTGGTGTCACAGCCTCTGTGACTTCTTTTTCCTCCTCTGTAAGAGAACGAGTAAATAGCAGCCATTCTCAGGAATCCTCCAGATGCTAATGTGACATTAGTCAGAGCTGAGAGGTCATTAGTGAGAATGCTTTATACATGGAAGCTAGGGCCATGGTCACCCGTCATGAAAGGCGAGGCAGACAGCTGTGCAGAGAGCTCATCTGCAGTGGAGGCTTAGCCAAGGGGCTGCTCCAGAAGATTCTGGCCCAGGGATCCAGGCAGTACTGAGTTAATAGCCTCGAGTGCTGACTTACGCCTAACAAATGGGGAAAGGCCTGGTTTGGGGCCCAAGGGGTGCATTAGAGGCTGCTTGAAGTGTTGGGGATATGGGTTACCATGGGGACATGATTAATAAAACACCTTGTCCTTATCCTCATGAAGAGTTCAGTCCAGAACAGAGGATGTCAATTAAAGAACCACACAAATAAACAAGGATCTTCAAACCTGATAGATCTGCCTCAAAGGGAGAGGGGTACAGTGCCAGGCGAACTGGCCTGGCCCAGTGAGGAGTCCAGAGGAAGAGGAGGAGAACCGGCCAGGATAACTGTTGCATCCCAGGAGGGCACCTGAATGTGCAAGGAGGAACGAGGGGGTGGAGACTTTGGGTTCAGCAGAAAGGTGGCCACGCAGGCCAGCTTAGCTGGAGGGAGTTGGATTCCAGTGTACTTGAGTTCTATTTCATATGTCATTTTTACCCCCAAGATTCTATGGCTACCCACTTGCCAAGCAGGTGATCATCTGGATAATTGGGAAGAAGGAGGGTCTGAGGAAGGAGGTGAGGGGAGAATCCTGAGTGTCTCAACTTCAAGGAGAATTCCCTGGAAACGTTTGAATTATCTCAGCCAAAGTAACAGCACATGGTGGGGCCCTGCTGTCTCAGAAACTCTGCAAGGATGCTGATCCCCCTAAGCCCATACCAGCTCAGCTGTGTTACCTCCTGAAAGTCTAGGATTGCCTTTCTGCTCCGGGGCTGCCTCCAGGACCTCGGGCCATGGCATCCCTGCTCCCAGCATCTCCATTCCTCAGGCCTGCTACCCATCTAGTTGCACCTGCCACTTCCTCTCCCCCCAGAAGAAGGGGTTCAAGTCAGGCCTAGAAGTTTCCATGTGGCCTCCCTGGCCATCAAGGAATATCCCAGTTGCCTTCTAGTCGTGAGAAATACCCCAGAATCCATCCTGGAAGCTTTTGCTCCTGTAATCAGTAGAACATTCCAGGTTGTGGTGAGGGGGTTATTTTGGTATTTAGGGCAACTTATCTTGATGGAAAGGTGAGATGCGATGTCTAAATTAAGAAGTGCGTGGGAGGAAGCATAGCACATTTGCCTTTGAAATTGGATTATTTACAGTAAGACAGGAAGAGAACTGTGAGGTTTTGTTGGCAAAGGCCTTGGCTTAATTGCCTGGAGGAGCCAGGATCGAAGGCATTGGCAGCTCCCATGTTAACTGGGAGCAGAACTTTACACGGGCTGCTCTGGCATGCTCAGTCTCGACCTGAGCTCCCCACAGGTTTGTGGATGGCTCCTATAGGGCAGACGTCCAGCTCTTGAACTTGATGTGCCAGCAGCAAGGCCCTGGCCAGTGTAAGAGGGGACAGCATGAGCCGAGCTGTGAAAGGCCCTTCCCACGTGGCCATGACTTTCTCCCTGCCTGGTTGACTTAGTCCACTGGGGCTGCTCCAATAAAATATCATACACTGAGTGGCTGGTAGGGAACAGGGACTTATTCCCACAGTTCTGGAAGTCCAGGATCCAGGCGGCAGCAGAGTCTGGGTCTGGTGAGGGCCTGCACTCTAGTTCACAGATGGTGCCTTCTCACTGTGCCCTCGGATGGGGGAATGGCAAACAAGCTCCTTCCAGCTTCTTTCATAAGGACACTTATCGCATTCATGAGGTTCCCACCCTTGTGACCTAATCATGCCTTCTGAGACCCATCTCTTAAGACCATCATCTTGGGGCTTAGGATTTCAACATGTGGATTGGGGAGAGACATATTCAGACCATAACACTGACCCCTGGAATTCCATCCCTTCCCTGGCTCTGGCCACTTAACTCACATTTCGTCCAAAGGCCATGTCCTCTGGTACAACCAGGCCCCGCAGGCTCCTTCCCCTCCTATACCCCTGGTCAGTCCCTACGTATCCTCCACCATCCAGAAAAGTCACCTGCTCCATGAAGGCGGACCAGGAAAACCTCTAAATCAGGACACTCTCTTTGCACTCTAGGTCCTCGTGGCTCAGCAGTGTGCAGAGTGGAAATGCAGCTGAACAGAAGGACTGGGCCCTCCTGAGCCCCTTCCTGTGGGCTCCCAGTCATTCCAGCACCTGTTGCTCTAACTTGGGCCTGTCCCTGTGCACACTTAGTGTCTCCCCACACAGATGGTGTGTTCCCACTGAGCAAGGCCTGGGGTTCATTCCTCTTTACTTCACCAGGCACCTCCAGGGGCTCAGTAGATGTCTCTGAATCCATTAGGAGAGCCCGTGCAAAGGCAAGCTAGTATTCTTATTAGGGCAGTTCAGGCTGGGACATGTCATGGAGATTTTGAATAGGCTTTTCAGGAGGAGTGGAGGTGCATGGGGTTTTCATAGATGAAAGGGTTTAGGGAACACCCAGGACTGCAAAGAGTACACATGAAGTCACAGAAATGAGAGAAAACATGAGCGTGAGGTTGGGGGTCCCCAAGAAGGTCCATCTCACTAGAGTAGAAGGGTCCCCCCTGGGAAGTAGAGGAGAATGGCTGGTTTTACAGAGGCTGTAACACTGGCAGGTGGAGGGGTAGCAGGGAGCCATGAGAAGTTCTTGAGAAAGGATGTAATCATAGTGTTGCTTTAGAGATGCACTGGAGAGCAAGGCGCCAAGGTGTTCTGCACAAGAAGCATTTCTGTCCAGGGTGATGGGCCACTTGTCTGTCATCAGTAGAAGAATGGAATCCCACAGCTCCTGGTGACGTGTTGATTTGGGGGCTGAATGAGTCAGTCGGTCTTTCATTGTGGAACCTTAAGAAATAGCCTTTCATTGGTGAAAGTAGTTGACTTGGGAGGGAATTGTGACTCTGACCCTGAGGCCCACTCCATGCAGGTGGGGCACCTTCTGCAGCTCTATGGCATGGGCAGGGATCAACCTGCAGCTCTGTTTTAATTTGCTGAGCAGAACAGGCTGTGGCCTTGACATGTTGGTGGATGAGTAGAAACTCCCTGATGGTCCAGAGCAGCCGTGGAGGTCCTGTGGGCCCTTCTGCCATCTTTCTCTGCTTCCCTTGGCAGAGTGGTAGCTGGACTCAGTCCCTGCAAAGAGTGTGTCAAAGACCTTCGCTGTGTTTCCTGTGCCACAAACTGGGTGGCAGGTGGTTCTGGAGGTGAAAGGTCCAGTCAAGGCACGGGCTAGCTTGGCTCCTCCTGGGGCTCTGAGCCTCGAGCTTCCTCTGTTGCTGGGGATCCTGGGTGTGCCTCAGCTTGTAGGCCCATCTCTCCAGTTTCTCGCCTTCTCGGTAGCCCACCCTCTGTGCTCCTCCATGTCTGTATCCTCCTCCTCTAGGAGGACTTCTCGGTGGACTTGGTCTGTCCTAGAGCAGGACGGCCTCATCTCAAGACCCTCATCTTAATGCTGAGCCCGTTGGTAAACAAGCTCGTGTTCATAGGTATGGAGGGTTGTGACCTGGCTGAGGGGACTCGGGGGTCCCAGTTCAACCCGCTGAGTAGGAGGGAGTATTTCTATTAAATTAAATTTTTGTTCTTTTTTTTCCCCTCAATGGTGACGGGTGGAAAGTGAAATAAGTTCTCAGGATTAAAGTCTGTTAAATCAGCAATGTCTTATAGCTACTCTGTCTTTTGTGAGAATGTTGGTACTAGCAGTTCCACTGACCCCTCACCTCCTGCAGAAGGTTGGACTGAAAATGAAATAAAACAAATTAGTGGAAACTTCAAAGGATTTCCAGAGAGATAGAAGTGAGAGATGGGTTTTAGTAAGATTAAAAAAAAAAATCTCTCTCCCCAAAGTTTCTGGGCCTCGGGGTTCTCTGAAGCAGATTTCCTTGGCTGGAAGGAACAGGAGAGGAGATCTGGCGAGTGTGGTGGCTCAGGACACAGCCTGATGGTGGGACGAGGCTGAGCATGCCCGGGTTTGCTGGGAGATCCTGTCAGTACAGCCTTGTGTAAGGTTTGCTTCAGTGATAGCCATGTGTGGGCCCAGGCGAGGGGAGAGTGGGAGATGCACTGGGCTTGGCTGGCCCTGAGCATGGGGCGTGTACAAAGAAAGACTGAGTTGGCAAATATTTTAAAGAAATGAATGCTGACCCAGCACAGGAGATGGAGGTGACGAGCAGCTGCGGCCTCCTTGGAAGGGATGCGCTTGTGAAGTCCTCGCTGGCTCGGCCATGTGGCCCAGCACGCTGTGGGTGTGAGCAGGCATGTCCTGAGTACTCCTGAGCTCTCTGGTGCCCCTTACTTGAAGTTGAACTTGAGGAGTGTCATCAGGCCTCTGGGGAAAGCCATTTCTTCTTGCTATGGTCATGTCCAGCTCAGACAGATGGACATAAGCCCTGAAACCATGAAGGGAAGCCAGGTGCTTATGACGGGTTGGGCTTGGGAGGGGTTTCTCGAGAAGGCTGAGCTGACACGTCCTGGAGCTCTGTCCGTGTGTCTGGATGGTGGCTCCCTTGGAGGACTTACCCCCCCCTCATCCCTTCCTCCTGTCTGCTGGGGTCCACCAACAAGGTTGAAACAAAGCAGGGTGGTTAGTCATTGTTTACCTTGGTCACTTGGTGAGCCTTGAGTGCTCAGACTAGAAAGATGGGCAACGCTTGATCAACCTAAGAAAGGGGTCCATGCTGGCCACGCTAGCCACTGGGGAGAGAATCCCTGGATGGGCCTCGACTTAGGATGGTTTGACCTCGCAATGTTTCCAGCCTGATGGGGGTTTATGGAGACTCCACCACCAGTTGAGGAGCCTCTGCACTAGGGAGTATGCCGCAGCCTGGATGGCTGGGCAAAATAACTGGGGGGTGACGAATAACTTGTGTACGTTGATACAGCAGGAATGGAAGCCGTTTATTGTAGGACAACAGAGGTATTTATACATTTTGCACAGTTTATCTTAATTAGCATAAACTAGATACATCAGTCAACCAATAAGGAATGTCCACACTTAATGGCTCGCTTTTGTTACTTCTCAAACCATTCCCTCTGGCATTTTGCCAGGAATCATCCAGACTTGTTTACGAACTCTAACATTCCCCTGGCAAAATACCAGGTGTTATTTTGACTTGTTTACAGACCTTAACAGGAGTAGTAGGGGAAGTGGCCTATAAAAAGGTCAGCCTCATGGTCTCATGGATCCCTTGTCCTGTTGGAAGGAGAGTGGACAGAGGAGACATAGAAGGGACCCCTTGTAAGCACAGGCTGAGAGTGAGCCTGGTGACCCTAGTGGCAGTTCAGGGTTTGGATGGTCCTCAGCATGGATCCCAGGTGCAGCTGGACACGGGTCAGGGCTTGCAGGTGCTGAGGGAGAGAGCCAGGCAAGACTCAGGACCACGAAGTGTGGATTTCCTTTCATCCGGAGATGCTGCTGAGACAAAGTTGAGCAGGTGAGGCGAGGCAGTAGGTGGCCTCCCTGCTCTCCAGCTACTTTAAGAAAGGAGCCGGGAGGCAGTAAGCCAGGAGGATTATGGCCATGGGGCTTAGGCCAGAGAAGTAGAAGCCAGAGGAATTTATTAAGCATGTCTCACTTCCAGGATATTTGAGAGGCCACCAAATGCATTTTGAAAGTCATCTTACCAATTGAGAGGGGAAAATAAATGAATGGACTTTAAGTGAAAATCTGTTTTTCCAGCTGGGAGCCTGATACAGCTCCAAAAAGTGACTATTTAGTTGGTTCAGCAAGGTCAAGAGAAGGGTACACTGGCTATCCATTGGCTTTTTGATCATGAACGCAGCTAAGTAACAGGAAAGTCTGGGTAGAAATACTCTGCATGCCAAGAGAATCAGAACCGGGTGCCTTGGAGCACATGGACTTGACCCACATGAGAACTCTGTAGTCCAGATACTATTTATTCGCAGTCTCTGCCCAATCCTTAGAAATGTGGTCACCTTCTTCCTCAACCTTCATTAGATGAGAAAAGAAAAGACATACAGAGGGATAAGGTCTTGCGGGACACCGGTCTCCTAACAACCAGGAGATAGGAAAGCAGATGCCCCCATGACAATGAAGCCACGTGTGACCAATAACCACATGTCGCTCATACAGATGCCACCTCTACCACAGCCCAGCTGGGGGTGGCTCTAATGAGGGGCCTGACATCCTCCCCTGCCTTGGGATGACAGAGGTGGTCATGAATCCAGTCATCACAGGACGGTTAATGTTTCCTAGATAATTCTGAGTCATCAGCGCAGACATTAAGAAAATTAGGGATGCAGGAAAATGAGCCTTGCATTTGGGAACGACTTCCGTCAAAATAAATTAGTAAGGGGACCCTCTGCCATGGGAGCCCTGTGTTAGTGAGGCTGTCTGGCTCCCCCATGGCTCTGAGTGAGATGGGGCTCCGCTCCATTAGGTTGAGCACAGCCGTCGAGGTGGCAGGATGTGAGAAGTGGGAGGTGGCCCTGTGCGGCAATGTGGCACTGAGGCAGGTGGTGAGCCCTGCTGCCTCTGCAGAGCTGAGCCTCTGGGTTCTCCCTGAGAAGCAGTGGCTCTCATTCTGTGTCCCTGGTCAGATGAATAAGACTTCAAGGAAGGCCCAGGGCCTGCCCAGAATCTGTCATTACCATTCACATTTGCTTCCTAGGGCCATAGCAGGGTACCACCAACCAGGTGGCTTAGAAACAACAGAGAGGTATTACCCTGAGTTCTAGAATCCAGAAGTCTGAAATCAAGGCACAGGGGCAGGTTCTCTTCCAGTTCTTTCCCAGAGGACCTTGCTGGACTTGTCTGGTTCCGGGTGCTGGGCAGTAGTCTTTGGTGTTCTTGGCTTGTTGATCCAACACTCCTGATCTCTGTGTCCCTCTTTCCTGTCTCTGTGTCTCTGTTTTCTCTTCTAATAAGGGAACTAGCCACCCTTATTCAGTAGGTCCTCACCTAACTAATTATGTCTGCAAAGACCCTATTTCTAAATGAGGTCACACTCTGTGTTCTGGGTAGAGGTGAATTTGGGGGAAACACTGTTCAACTCACTACATGATTCCCTGGGGTGATTTGTAACTTTTTGAGAAGGATTCTTGCCAAGTAGATAGATAACTCCTTCCCCGCCCAGCCCCTCTTACCTTGAAGGCTAAATGAGACCCCGAGCCTCTTACTAGACCTTCTCTCCCTTTGCTTAGAGCTTTGACCCTACTAAAGTGCACATAATCCGATAAGGATGTTGTTGTTTCATCTGAAGTCTTATTACACACGGAAGCCTGAGTGTGAATGTGTCAGGTCTGGTAATGACAGTATGAATTATGAAGTAGAGCTGTACAGCATCTCTGTGGGTCCTCACTGCCCAGGCACAGAGACGGATCAGATGGCTTCCTCTTGCAGAGGAGGGGACTGGAGTTGAGACAGGTCACATAGCAGTGAACCACCAAAGTCAAGTTCAAAGCTGGGCTCCCTGCATCTTGCACTGGGGCAGGTGGTGACAGGACGAGAGGCAGAGACCTGGCTTTCCCATGGATGGGCTGCTACCTTGGACGGTGGCTCCGGCTCTCCAAAAAAGTTTTCCACCTTGGAAATGGGTTGGATATGATCTTTAGAATGCTGTGTGCACAGATTAAGCAATGTTCTGGGAAATTGCCTGGAAGCACTACTCTCTCCTTTGTCCCACACTCCTCCTACCAACAGCTCCTCTGTCCCCTGGCTTGGCTTTGGTGCTTGCCCTGTGTGATCCTGGAGAGCTTACATTTGGGACATGTCAAGTGCTGGTAGGGATGTGCAGGAGGGGGAAAGAATAGAGGCAGCCACCCAAGGTCCCCACAGAGTCTGAGCATCTGTCTGGGGTAGGCACCAAACAGACTTCCTGGGTGGTGCCTCCACTCTGCCATCTGGTGCTTGGGAGCTCATGTCCCCGTCCTGCTGTTAATAATCACATCTCCTTCAAGCATGGGGTCTTGCCCATCTGTATTTCCCAGGTCTTCCCAGACAGGGCTGATCAAGGGAGCGGGGACAATTGGCAGCTCCATGAGATCTGCCTGGAAAAGATAGTTTGATAAGTAACACAGAGGCCTTGGGGGGGAGATGGAGGAGCTCTGTGTGGATTCCCAGTGGTTCAGAGATGCACCCAGATGCAGAGCAGATCGGTGCCCAGCTCTCAGCCCAGAAGAGCAAGAGCTAAAGTCTCATCCTTAATTTCCATCCCAGCTCTGTGATGGGTCCTTGGATCTCCTTGGAAGGGAGTTGGCCAGGGCCTTCCCAGCAGACTGGAACATGTGCCTGAAGGCAGAGGCTGGAACACGGGGCTCGGCAATTCCTGCATGTTGTGACCCGAAGTCACTCTTTGCCATTAGCTGCTGCCTGTAGACTGTGCACACAGCTTCCCCCAAGCTCACCTTGCAGGGTGCAACCCCTTAGGAAAGACTTTCTGGTCCCTGGAGGCCTCTGGGAGTTGGGAGACCTCTCCATTGGGCTGGGGAGGTGTACTAGCTTAGAGTTCTATAGTTTTACCTCATCTAACTGTGCCCTGCCTCGGATCCCCATGTCCACTAGGCAGTAGTGTCACCCCTCAGGATCCAGAGGACTGGCTCCAGGATTCCACCTGATCTGCAAATGTTCAAGTCCCTAATATAAAATGCAGATAGCCATTATGCTTCCTGATATATGCTTTAAATCATCTTAGGTCCCTTGTAATATCTAATGCAATGTCAATGCTGTGTAAACTGTACTGTTTTCAGTGAATAATGACAGGAAGCCTGTATATATTCAGTACAGACTCAATTTTTCCCCAGATATTTTTAAGCCACAGTTGGTTGAATCCCCTGTTCATAACTGTGGACCCAGAGGACCTGCTGTACTTAAATCGCCTGCCTGTCCTTATTGCCTGTCACTGACTCAGCGTGTGTTTCGAGGAAGGTCACAGACCACACAGCTCCTGGAACAGTAGCTGGGGGCAGGGAGCTCATCACTGTGGAGACTGGGCTGTAAGGGACAGGGTTCCTCTAAGTGTTCTGGGGTTGGGACCACAGAGCTCTTAAAGGGAAAGTGCTACTTGGGGTGAGCACCACTGGGGGGGGGATCTCAGGTTGGATATGGGGCTGCTGAAGACAGAGCAAAGGCCATGGAGCTGGAGGTGAAGCAGTGGGTGAAGCAGGTGCCATGAGCGTGCTGGCTTCTTTCTTTTTTATCCTTCACCAGGTAACCGAGCACCATTGTTTCCTTACAGTGAGTGCCCCAGAGTTACAGGGCATGCAACAGGGGGTGCAGCCAGGGGAAGCAGAACAGAGGGGAGAGGTCACCTGCCTGGACCTGGTGGTGAGAGAAAGAGTAGGAAGTCCCCACTCTTTGAGCTCCAAGTCACTCCAAGCTGCAGAGAACCCTAGAAAGAGGAAGGCAAGCCAACCTCGATGGCCAATGCACACAGCTGGAGCCAGGCCGATGGGCCAGGTCCAAACCAGAGGCCAGACTTCCCCTTCAGAGGGGTTTTTGGATTTCTTTAATAGGGAATGGGGCACCTGAAATGGCCCATTTGTCAGCAATTGATTGGGTCACCACCTGGCTGATTGGATTCTTCAGGGCAGCTGACATGCCTGATTAATGCAGGATTGGGAGTTCCTGAGGCATGATTCAGACACGTCAATTTACCTTTCCTTGGTGGAAAGGGTCTTAAGAAGGTCTTAGTGGGCTCCGGTTGTTCCAGGGAGGTGAAGTCGTGGCCAATTTAATTACACGATTCTCCGGAGCTGCTGTTTTTTTCAAATGAAGAGATGTAATGGAAGAGTTGTTATTTGATTGCTTGGAAACTAGTGCTCTTATTATCCAGAGTCATCACCAAGCTGTGCTGGGGAGGCAAGGCCAGCCGCCACCAGCCTTCCCAAGTCATGGGTTTCTCAGGAGTCAGGTGTCAGTGGAGCAAGATGATGGAGAGTTTGGTGGTAATTGTTCCTGTAAAGTCAACGTGTCCCTGCAAGGGACAAGGGCCTGTCTGCCCTGAGCTTCTAGCCCCAGCTGTCTGATGCCACCATACCAGTGCTCATTAGCATCTCCATGGACCTTGTCACCAAGCGTGTAAAGTTGGCTCCTTGTCTAGAGGTCAGTACCTGGAGCCCATTCTCCTTTGCCTTAGCATCCCCCCACCAGCTCTCTGGCTTTGCTAATGACATTCCTGGCCCCTTGGCCTTTTCATGACTGAGAGGACGTACAGATACCTTCTGGTCCAGGTGCCATCTGTGGTCCAGACTGCTCCCATGGGTTCAAAAGCTCAGTGGGAAGGTTGGAATTTTGCTCACGAGCTCTTTCCCTTCTTCAAATGCCAATCTTGCCCAGGAGTAGGCTTGAACATTCTTTCCCAGGTCTACAGGTCAGTGAAGGTCAAGGTCAGCCTGGTATGGGGTTATCTGTGCTGATAGCCACGCTGCTGTGGAGCCGCATTATGATGTTCTGTATATCCTGTGTGTGTGTGTGTGTGTGTGTGTGTGTGTGTGTGTGTGAGAGAGAGAGAGAGAGAGAGAGAGAGAGAGAGAGAGAGAGAGAGAGAAAGAGAGAGAGAGGGGTGGGGGGAGGGAGAGAGGGGAGGACAGTCTCCCTTAGAAGGTGCATCTTGCTGAGAGCCATAGCCAAGTAGGAATGATGCATGGCATTTTTGGTTAAAAGGTGATGCCAGCAAGCCATTGAGATGATATGATTATGTTAAGATCTGCATTCAATTGGATATTAGACCCCTGCTGTCCACCTCAGCCTGCTACTTTGGAGCTCTAGCGGGACTCCCGGAGAGTTCCCATTGGTGGGGAAGCGCGGTAGGAGGGAATTCCGGAGGAGGGATTTCCTGTTGGAGTAGTGTGTCCCAGGAGAGCACCACCAGTGTGGTTCGGCATATTTCCCAGGAGCGTGTGTGGCATTGGCGGGAGTTTCAGAAATAAAGTTTGTTCCTGCTTGAGTGGCTCGTGATTTTGTGCCCAGCCAGACTGCTGCGGCAGCATCTCATGGTGATGGAGTGGTCTTTGGCTGTAGCATAGCTCTCTCAAAGTGACTTTTAAGACAACTCAGTAGTGCCAAGCCATGGCCTCTCCAGCTGCCCTTCCAAATTCGAGAACACCCATGCATTTCTCTCTTCATCTTCTCCCTCCTCTCTATTATTTCCATCACTCCTTCTTTTCATTTCACTCCTTTATTTCACTCACACCCTCTGTGACCTAGGCCTGAGCTCTACAGCAGGTCTGTTGGGACACAGCAAGACCCTGATCCAGGGAGGCCCATGGTTCATCCACCCTTTCCCTCCTACTACGTTCTCCCTCGGGGCATGCCCTGCCGGCTGGGAAGTGGTCTCCCCTATTCATTCCCTGACTCCACAGCATGGTGGCACCTTCTCCAGCAGGGTCTGCCATTCTCCGCATGGGCTTTGAACTCCCACTGTGCAGCTTTCAAAGCCACAGACGGAGGATTCCCAAGGCAGAGCTGTGGTCCCCAAGCCCAAGTGGCTTCGAGGACAAGAAGAAGAACACATGTAGGAAGTAGAGGGAACATGCCACTGTGTGCCATTGTGCTGGATCTGGAGGTTCTGGGGGCCCAGAGAGTCCCCAGAGCAGGTGGTGGGACAGAGGCTCAGGAATAATAAGGGTGGAACAAGGTGGGGCCCCAGAGTCTGCCTTGTTGGGGTGGAGGGCATGGGGGAGTAAGTGAAGCCTCTTCCCCCATGGCCAGAGCCAGCCCCACACCGCCCCCCTGAAGATACAGCCCCCCTGAAGATACAGCCCCCCCTGAAGATACAGCCCCCCCTGAAGATGGGCTGTGCATGAGGCTGGGCAGGTGGCCTCCCATGTCCACTGTCATTAGAAAGGGCTCTGCATGAGGGAGAGCCCCAGGCAGGAGCTTCCCCTCTCAGGCACACCCTCTGGTCCGGAGAATGGTTTTCTTGTTTTAGTGAGAGAGGAGGAAAAGAGGGACGTGGCAGAGATGGTGGATTGAGATGAAGAGCCAGCTCCCTGCAGGAGAGCAGCGGAGGGGGCGGGGGGTGAGGACCCCTCTGCTTCACCACCCCTTCTTCCTCCAGACCTTTAACACCGGCTCCATCTCCTTCTCTGATGAGTGGTTTATTGCATTTTTTAAATTTACATGGTGTCAGACGTTAGACTCTCCTTGATTGTTTGACATCTGAAAAATAAAAACCGCTCTCTGTAAATCACACATTGATTTTTCTCATTTCTGTATTGCAGTTGGCCTCAGCCGTGACTGATGCCCATGACAGTACAGTCTTGTTTTATTAGAAATCTGAGCCATGGTGCTTTATTTCCCATTGGTGACACCTGGTTTGGAACCAGGGATGGTCTCTGTCCGACCATGGAGCGTCGGCCCCCAGCAGCTGTCCTGCAGGGTGGGCCTGGAGGGCCAGCTGTTCTGTGACTCTCATTTCCTTTCCTGGATCAACTCCTGCAGCAAGCTAATAAGTGACTCTGGGTGCACATCCAGGTTCCTGGCTTCTCTCCTCACTGTTCCCTGGAATGTGGGGCTGGGTTTATTATGTAAGCAACACACATAAAAGGTACAGGGCAGTAGAATTTACTGCCTGGCATGTGGTAAATGTAAATGACGTCATCTAACATTTCTAACTTCGTTAAGGTAAATTATAACCAAATTATAGACTTATAATAATCCCTTACAGTTTACTAATGTGTGAAACATGGCTGAGAAGACAGGCCTGCCTGATGCCTCTAGGATGCAGGGTGCACACGTGTTCACCTTTAGCAGGAGCTTGGTGCACACATTAAATGAATAGCGCAGGCCATAAACTCTAAGGTCAGGGAAACTGTGAAGCACTTATTGCTGTTCCAATGCTATTTCCAGATGTGTATGTCACCCCATAGTGTATGTGTGTCACTCCACAGGCCCTCTCCATGCTCCGTCTCTGATGTGTGCAGGGGGACGTGGTGGTGGGTCTCAAGGGGCGGCACCCAAGGCTGTCAGATCCTGTGCTCCCCCAGTGGGAGATCAGAGGCTGCATTTTCAGGGCCATGGCAGATGGACAACGGGACTCCACAAGGTACCGGCTATAACTTCTAAAGACAGACTTGAGGGTCTCTGCTTCTCTCCCCCTCACTATAATTTCCACTGCTTGTCTGCAATTGGCAAGCAGCTCTCAGGGGTGCTTGTTGAAGCATCCTCAGGAGTAACCCGAGGCAGGTGGGCAGTATTAGAAGCAGGCCAAGGTGTATTGTGGCTCGATCGTGACACACGGTCCAGTGGCCTCAGCCCTGGATTCTGACAGAGTCAGCTAGTTATATGAGGAGCCAACTGTTTTCCTGAAAGAATTGGCTTCCAGCACATCTGGAAAATAAGGAAACTGAAAGTCAGAGGCACATGTCAAAGCTGACTGCCCTACCACCTCGCCCAAATTCACGAAGGTGAATTCTCAGATCTGCCCACTGACAACATGGCCTTGAGGCCATGTCCACATTTCAACTTCCTCCTAAAGGCCGAGGGTGACCACCAGAGAATTTTGAGCAGAAGAGGGAGATGTTGACCCAGCAATTCCCCTGGCAAAGGCATAGCCCTGGGGATGAGTCCCTCTGGGCTGGTTGTCTTTTCACCGCCAGGGCAGCTCAGCAAGAGGAGACTGTCATCACCAGTGTCACACAGATGGGAAACCTTTTACTGACATTATCTCATTGCTACTTCATCCTCCTCCCTGGTCTGGCACTCAGACCACTGGGGACCTCTGACAATGAGTGACTCGTGAGGTGGCATTTGGCTGGCTAATGACCTGAGGTCACAGGGCATCATCGTCATCATGATATTCACATTGCAGGCTCCTCCACAAGATCTTGTGGCCTCTTTGTCCAGCATGATCTCCCGGAAGCTCATATTTGCATCCTCACTGTGTGACCAGAGATGAGTGCTAAGCTGGCCCTCGGGGAGTGATGGGCTAATCGTTCCAGCACCAGGTGGACTCTGGGGTTGGTGCAGACTTTCATTATTTGCAACTAGCATGGGTTAAGTCCTGTCAGATGTCCTTTATTGGATGGGGAAATCTCTCCCTATGGGCAACACAAAGATAAAACTGACACGTACATTGTTACCAGCTTAAAAAAAAAAAAACAGCTACCTCATAGTTGACCTGCTTTTAAGAGTCTGTGGCTATGGGGAATGGTAGTTTCCTGTAGAGGGAACGGTCCCCAGACCTCCCCACCTGAGCGCACAGCATGCCAGTGGAAGGTGCCCCCAGTCAAATTGATCCGATGCCAGCTTCACTGAACAGATGGCCCTTTGAGGTTGACCTGCAGGAATACTATGTCAGGGTTCCCTCGTCCACAGGCTGTGGGATCAGACCCAAACTCCTGATTGGGGAGCACAAGACCCTCACAGCATGGCCACGGGTCTCTGCATTTATGCCTGCCCTCCCTCACTCTGTCCCCCACAGCTGCCCATGGGCTATTTCTTTGTGCCATGGAGGCTCTTCTGTGGCATGAGACTGGCCCCTGGAGTTACCTTGGGGAAGAGGGTCATTGAAGGAGTACAGTAGGGCTGGAACTATAGAGGAAACCAGTGACCCTGCACCTCTAACCAATCCTACCCTATCCTCCAAGGTGGTCCACTCAGTTATTGCCCTGGATGGACCAAGGGTATCTAGGGACATGGAACACTGGTCTCTACATACCCTCGTCTTGGCCAGCAGAGAGGAGCTCTGCCTGGGCTTCTCTCCCAGCGTTACTAGAGGGAGGGCCCAGATTTAAAACCCAAGGGGGTCAAGAAGCATGCCCACCCCTCCCAACACTGTCCTTTCTGTGAGTCAGAGACCCCAGGCTGTATCCCACCTCCCCACAGCTCAGCCACCAAGATAGTCCTTCACCCAGCCACACAGACCTTCTGAGCAAGGTACCCAAGTGAGGAGACATACAAACACCAGGAAAGAGTTGTGCGAAAGAGGCTGGGGAGGGCCCTGGCCTTCCCTTTGGACTCCAATGGTAGAGCCTGTGGCAAAGTAGCGCCTGAGAAAATCAGGCACCAGATCAACAAGAAATTGAATAAACCGAATAAAACTCTCAAGGTGGAGGGAGGAGGGTGAGACGAGATGTATCACATCAAAGGACCCTGGGGGCTTCCTGGAAGACATGGAACTATCTCTGAGCAGGTGACCTAGGGTTGCTTCCATAGACAGGATACTGACCATCAGCCTCAGTCCTGGACAATTCCTTAAACCCCAAGTCACAGCTGAGTTCCTGCATGAATGGTTGCATGGATCCCCTGCTAAGTCCTGCACACCAAGCTGGTGGCTCCATCCTGGGGTGCCATCTTTGCAATACGTCCCCAGTATGAAGCACAAGTCTGGTGCAGAGGAGGTACCCAATAAGTATTTATAGACTGAATAAATGAGTAACACACAAGGAGGAGTGGATTTTGTTTTATGCAGATACAGTCACGAAATGGGGGAGGGACCCATCTGTGAACAGCTCAGAAAGCTCTTAATTATCTGAATTCTCCCAGGCGGTGTTTCCCAAAACGATTCTCACAAAATGCAGGTTCTGCAAGATCTTAACAGGTGTCATCTCATAAGAGGGTTCTGTTGTCAAATACATTTGGGAAACAAAGTTATTCAGTTTTCTTTACTGCAGGGATTTTGAACCTTTAAAATATCCATGTAGATTCTAAGTCTTCAAGAGTACTCAAAGTTTCCAGAGTTTCATTAGGTTGGACCATATGAAATTGCAATTTTTGTAGGTTTTAAAAAATGGCTTATGGGGTAGCTCAGTAGAGGAACCCATGCTTAGCATGGGTTCGAGCCCAGCACCAAGGGATTTTTTTTTAATTAAAAATAGCTAAATAGTAGCAATTTCCTGAGTTTCAATCTAATATTTGCTTATGGAACCCTTTTTAATGTCACTGGTGTTCCCTGGAGCTCAGTTTGGAAAACAGTGATCTCTGGGACATTGGCTTTCATTTTGAGGTGTAAAGGAGAGGGAGAGGGCTCCCAGGAGAGCATCTAAGCCACACTTGGAGGTATCTCTTGTCCTAGAGTCTGGTGTGTTCTGAGCTTGGGGGCTGGCAGTCTTTAGAAATTATTTCCCTAGAGGTTCAGGTGTAGTTCTCTCTGACTCCACCCACAGCAGCCATTTGAAGACCTGGGAAGAGAACCCCTAGAAAGAGTAAGTGTTCATCTGCTGGAGGTCACAGTCAGCTGCTGCTTCCCGATAAGCAACGGCCTAGTTGAGCCTTGAAACCAAAGAGTGACAGTGAGCAATGATGACCACAAAGGCACAGGTCACACGTGGGTGTGGTTGGAACTGCCCTTCATCCTGGTCGTCCATCTACAGTTGGAGAAGACTTGGGTTTGAGTTAGGATGCTGAGGGAGGGTCTGCAGTGTGTTTGGGGAAGAAAGGTCAGGGCAGCACCTGCCCTTCCTGGGGGACCCTCCTGACCACCTCCAGGAACTCCTGCATCATTGCTGGCAGGTAGGCTCTGCTAAAGGCCTCCTCTCCCGTGTCCCTGGCTCTCTGGGACTGTCTACACCGGCTGTCATAATGCATAAAACTAGCCCCAGTTAAGAGCCCTGGTCCTCTGCAGAAAGAGCAGACAGTGGGACTTGACAGACATGGGTTCCAAGTACCGTGTTACCCAGAGCAAGTTACTTAACCCCCTGGGATCTACTTATTTTTAACCTGCAGACAGTGGTCCTATCTCCACCCCACAGTAGTTGGAAGGATAATGTTTGAAAATGTGAAATACAGTGGCTGAAAAGAGCAGGCACCCAAAATCACATGATCCAAATTCATTGCTTCTGATTGTGGCATTTCCTTTGTGCTTTGAGGTGCTTTAGCAGGGAGTGAAAGTTGGGGGCTGGGGGTAGAGTTTGATTAGGATGTTTTGTTCTGCTTACCTTTGGTTGACGTTGGCTGGGACGTGCACTGGACAGTTTGCATGGTTTGGTAGACAAGGTTGGGACAGAGTCGGGGAAACAGTGATGTGACGCTGTTGCCTGGACAGCTATGTGATATGGTGGAGCGAGGCTGTGAGGGGACGTCCTTGGGGGAACAGGCCATAGGAGCTGAGCAGGTGCCTTTTGGAGCATTGTCCTGCAGGAGTTTGCAGTGGAGGTTGGAAGCCGACTGGAGAGTGTTGGCGTAACCTGGGGTGTGGTGGGAGCCAGCACACAGCCTCCTGGGCAGGGTGGCGATTCCAGGCATCTGCAGAGCTGTTCTGAGCACACCATGGGGTAGGGGCTTCCTTGATCATGAGCCTCTGTTCACAGAAGCAGAGAGAATGCATCCTGTGCTGATGACGTCAGCTCCACTGACACCCCCAGGCATCCTGCCAATGGCCTCCCAGTCCAGGAAAAGCCTGGACTGAAGATCCACATTTTCTCACTCAGCACAGCTGAGGATGGTTGCCAGGAAGTGTAGACAGCTGGCGCTGGAGATTGGCTCACTCGGTTGTCCACCTGGCAACCAGGGCTGCCTCTGTCCGTGAGCCCAGGGCCCAGCTCCTAAACAGGAGGGGACAGATCAATTCCCTAGATGTCTTTTTAACCAGCATGTGTTAAAATGTGCTCCGCAAAGCCCACATATCATGTGACCTGTCAGTACAGAACCAAACAGGATTCTCAAGATTTGCATTCTTCATACTTCTTTAGCAAGATCACGAAACATCAATTATAAATATCTATGCAGGCATAGACACACCTGTGTGTTTATATGCATATGTTTATAAAAAATACTCTACATATGTGCATGCATAAAGGCGCGTGTCCATGCCAATATCGGTGAACACATACATGTGTGTTTAGTGTTAAATACACTGAACAGAACCCTCTTCTGGGGTGCTTCACGTGGCAGGACTGAGTCCCCCAGAATTCCCTCTAGGAAACGCTGTGGTGGGCCCTTCCCTGTGCGGTTCTTCTAAGCAGGCTCTGTGTGAATCAGACTTCTCATAGGCCAGCGTGACGATATCTTGCCTGTGTCACAGGATCTTAAAGGTACATCCATATGGGGACCAGGCAGGTAAACACGGCCACCAGGGTGAATGCGTAGGAGACTGGGCCAGGTGTGCTCGTTTAGGGCACGGTGGAGCCTTGGCAACTGAGAAGGCCTTTGAGTTCCACCCAGAGCCATTCTGACTTCTAAAGCTGCGGCTCTTGGAGTAGACCATGCTATACTCTTCCCTGAACCCAACACAGCCTGCAAAGAAGGGGGCTCACAGCCTTTCCCTGCTCAGGAGGGGAAAGTTCTGGAATAACACAAACTTGGGGTTGGCAAAGGAGCTTCAGCTGTAAACTTAGAGCCCAGCTTCTGCCTCCACCACCACAGGTCACCCTGAATCACCAGGCACGTGATGCTCTCCACAGGTCACTAGTAGGAGTGATGGTCCCTTGCAGGAAGTGTGGATCAGCCTGCCCGTCCTGTCCCCATAGGTTCTTCCTGCATGAACCCAGAACCGTAACTTCTTAAATGCGGCCTTCTGAGCTAGCGGTTTCAGCTGATTTCCCACCCTCTGGGGTTCCTGGGTCTGGTTTCTGCTGAGCCTGTTACTTTATATTCTCCGCTCTGTGTCCTGTCTAGTTTGTTTTTTTTTTTTTCCATTTGGTCCCAATGGAGTCATCGATTTTAACACTGAATGGACAGCAGCAGCCTCTGAGCAGGTGGCTCCGCCCTACCCTGCTCCTCGAAGGATTGGGGAGATCCATTAATTGACACCTGCTGAGTGTGGGCAGCCGACCAGTTATGAATTTATTTACCCACACCAGGAGATCGCCGCTGCTTTCTAAAAATCGGGTTCATGGTGTCAGGAAAACCAAAACTGAAGCAGACCCAGAAACGGGTGATTTTTTAAATCTCTTGCGTTCTTCTGTCCTCCCAGTTACAGTTCAATCAAAGGAATTTTGTGGTTCATTTGAAATGTGATCACTGAGGGGTCCGTGCTGGTTTCTGTTGATCACTGCTTCTGTTTTAGAGATTCATTACCCAGACTTAAGAACCTGTTGTTAATTTTTGTTCTTGTTTTTCCCCCAGGTTGTGGTTTACCAGCACCTTCTTTAATTTGTTTAGTCTCTGACCTTTTCTACATCCTGAAATGCAGTGTTTTCATCAGAGTTTTGGCCACTGCAGTGGTTAGAAGGGCCCAATCAGAACAGTTTTCGGGGAGGAGAGCTATTTGAAGGCGATGGTTTCAGAGGTCTTGCTCCATAGAAGGCTGGCTCCGTTCCTCAGGGTTTGAGGTGGGGCCAGACCTCGTGGCAGAAGAGTGTGGCAGATGGAAGCAGCTCACGTGATGGTCAGGAAGCAGAAAGGGACCCCACTCACCAGAAACAAATGCACACCCCAAACCACGCCCCTTTCCCACCTCCTCCAGCAACACCCCCCACTTCAGTTACCACTCAGTTACTCCCCGCCAGGGGATTCATTCATCCATTGGGTTAGATTCTCACAGCCCAACCATTTCTTCTCTGAACCTTCTTGCATGGTCTCACACTTGAGCTTTTGGGGAACACCTCACATCCAAACAATAACATCCAGAGCTTTTCCTTTTCTGGAATATTTTATTTTCTGTGATTCTTCCTTATTTTATTGTCGGTGTCACTATAAGCTAGTTTGGTCTCATACGAAATGAAATGTCCCCCTTGGTGGGTAAGAGTTAGAAATGCTCTTGGCCATAACAACAGAGTTGGCCAACAGTGACGTAAACAGGGTGACGATTTGTCTCACACAATGTGAAGTCCAGGCAGTTGTCGGTGGTGGCCTGATCAGGTGACCAAATCAAGCATTTCCTGGCATTCACTGCCACGATCTTTCCCTGTAGGGTCCATGGTTGAGTGTCACAGACTAGCTACTGTGCATCCGACCATCACATCTGTGTCCTAGACAAGACAGAGGAAGAACCTCTCCTTATTAACCTTTCTTCGGGATGTGCTGGGGCCTAGGTTAGTGCTGGGGTGACTTTTCAGGAAACCCTCAACTTTGCCATCACAGGCCAGAACCATGACCCGGGCCACCACTAGCCACAGGCAACATGGGGCTCTGAATGTCTCTAGCCAGACACAACACTGAACAAACAGAATTCTGTTGGTAAGGACAGGGGAGGATGTTTATTGACAGGAGCTGGCAATGCAGCTGCACGGGGCTGGAGATGGCGATGGACTTTAGGAATCCCAGGGTGTTGTTGCTGCACATTTATTGACCTCTTTGACCATGCTTTCTGGTCCTTTCAAATTTTATAATCGTCCTCCCTGGTTGACCAGTTGACCCACTCAGTTATTAAGTTCACCTATTTGGCGTTTACTGAGCACCCTGTGTCCTTGGACCTGTCCCTCATGTGGACACATACCTCAGTGGACACAAACTGGGGGGGATGCATACAGGCCAGATACAGGAGGGGGCATCTAACAGAAGGCCCTCCCGGACAGGGTGCCAGCTCAGGCTTCCTGGAGGAGGGGACATCCAAGCTGAGACCTGTGGACTGGTGAGGCCGGACTGGTGAGGAAGAGAGGGTGGGAGGGATGAGCAGAATGTGCCAGACAGGACAGAATGGTGATGTGGTCTAAGCCCCAGGGACTATGTGCCTGCTACTAATGGTGGCATAAGGCAGGTTCGATGGCCTTGGGGACAGAGCTGTCCCATGACCCTGCACTTTCAACTCCAGGCAGCCCCAGCCCTTGGCCCCTTCTCACTCCCTGGTGGTGCTGCATGAGAGCCTAGGGTGGGGATCTGGCACACGCCTTCCCTTCCGGGGAGAAACAGGAGAGGGTCTGGGGAAGCTTGGCAAAGTCTGTGTGTGTGTAAAGGTGCCACCTTCTTAGTGTCATTGTCACATTCGGGTCCCAGGTCAACAGATTCCACTCTTCCCTTGAATTAGCTCTTCCCTGTCCTCACCCTGGAGAGTCCAGTTCATCCCACCACTTTGGGCCACAAACAGTTAAATCTTCACCTCCATTTTAGCTGCCCCCTAATGGCTTCATCGTGGAATACACAACATAAAACCGACCCCCTCAACCATTCTGGGTGTGGGGCACCACCAGCACCGTCAGCCCCCAGAGCTCTCCTTCTCCTTCTCCTCACCCCAGCCTCTGGCAACCATGGTTCTGCCTTGTGTGTCCATGAATTTGACTTGCTGAGGACCTCACGTAAGTGCTGTATCAGTCCTTGTCACAAAGGGCTTATTGCCCCGGGTGTGCTGTCCTCAGGGCTCATCCATGCTGTGGCGTCTGCAGAGCACCCCCTTGTACAGGTGGACACATTGCATTCAGTCGTTCATTCCTCAGTGGACTGAACTGTTCACTATTGAACAGTTCACAGCTGCTCCCAAAGCCACTGTGAATAGTGTGCTGTACATACAAGCATACGAATAAATACCTCTTAGAAAGCCTGCGTTTAGCCCTCTGGGTCAGCACCCAGAGGTGGACTGGCCAGGTCACGTGGACATTCTCTTAGTGTTCTGAAGAGGTGCCATATTGTTTCCCCAGGGGCTGCACCATTTCCCATTCCCACCCGTGGTGGTCCAGTTCCTCCACTTCCTCGCCGTCTATTCCTTCTCTCTCTCACAGCAGTCACAACCTAATGACCCAGGTTGGCCTAAAAACAGTGTCACCCTCCACCCCCTCTGGAGATACCCACTTCTGCATGGCACCTCCCTCCTAGGAAACCTAGGAGAATCGTATGTGCCGGGTAGAAGAGCAGACGCCCCTCGGTGGTGGTGGCCATGGAGAGGAGCTGCCTGGGTCCGCTGTGATGCCGGGCCTGGAGGTGAAACTTGCCATGGGAAGGGACTGCCCCCTGGGCTGGCTTCCCGGAGCCAGGGCCCCTCGTTCCTGGGAGTGTCCTGGATCAAATCTGACAGGAGTGGAAAGGCCTCAGGCTCTGAGCTCCTTGCTGCCTGAGCCGCATATTTTATTGATGTTTGGCATTTGCATTGGACTTCACATCTGCCCAGTGATTTTCAGTGATGTATGAGATCATCCTTACTGTCCACTTGCTGGCGTCCAGTTGACTGTTACTGACTTGTTTCGGGGCCATTGACCCAGCTCCTCTGCTCTCTGCTTCTTCCTGCTGCTTAGGTTGGTTGCTCCTGGTGGGCTTGGTCCTCACTGCCCTCTGCCCTCTGCCAGGCCCTGCATTGCCTCACGGTCTTTGAGTTCCAACCCCCTAGTCCTCTCTCGCCCCCTTGGACATCTGCCTTTCGTCTTGATTAGCACTTCCTTGCAATGGTTTCCTTTAACTGGTTTCTGGATAAATTTGTGCACTTTTCTCATTTCCCTCTGTGACCCCTGGCAGCTGTTTGAAACCGGATGCCTTCACTCTTCCTTCCCCTCCTTGGTGCCCTGCTTGTGCTCCACCCTGAGAGGGCAAAGCCGTGCTCTGGCCTGCCCAACCCTCCGGGCTTCCTGAGGGTACAGTAGGCAGGCTTTTCGGAAGGGCGCCTGTGATGGAGCATTTCAGCTCCTATTCAGACTCCTCAGAGTCTCCTTCCACTGGGCTTGTGTGCAGGCCTGTGGGTGTCCATGCACGCTCACACCTACACACCAACGCTCCCACTCGTGCCCTTGCTGTAGCTCTGAGTGTATGCGAGCTCACACCTTGCACCGTCTCTCTCACTCATGTCATCACGCCTGTCTATGCACGTCAGCTCCCACTGCGCATGCTCTGTCTCTTGCCCGCCGTCACTGCATCCGTGTGTGCGAACTCACACCTGTGCACGTTCCCCTTTGCTCACATTCTCCCTGCATCCCTTCCATGCACCTCATGCTGCACCCTTGCATGTCTGAGGGAGGCCCTGCCCCTCCTGGCACATGTCCCCTGGCCGCTTCCCATCTCGCCTCGCGTTTCTGCGGGAAGTAGCCATGTGAGGACAAGCCACAAATCGTTTTGAGCTCTGCTGTAGTGTTGTAGCCTAAAAATCGATGCACTGACTTTATTATTCCTGCACCCTTCTCTCCCCTTTTGCCTCTCTCTCACCCTCTCTAACCCAGCTGCCAAGATGAAGTCTTGAAATGAAAGTTTACATGTATCAAAGAGGCCTCCCCGGGAAACTGACTTGTATGGCTGCAGAAGTTGTCCTTTTACCTACCTCAGCGACCTTGCCTTGTGTCTATGAACTTGCTCCAAAAGTGATGAATTATCAGACACTAAGGGGAGCCTAGAGAATAGAATAGAACTGATAAAAGTCAAAAGGACAGCCTGTTCCGGGAACAAGTAACCCAGGAGACAAAAGGAAAAGACTAAAAATTCTAAAGAATTCAGCCTAATCTTCAAGGGATTGTGTATTGATTGTACCAACAAACAAAGAACTGACAATGATGAAAAAGGGATAATCAGAAAATGTATGAGTGAGTTTATGAATGAGTTCTTGAAAATTAATGCTGTAGTTGCCAAAGTTGACTTTACTAGGCCATTATAGTTACACACAGTAGTTTGGCTCATTTTTACAACTATCACACATGCATGGAATTTGAGGTACTCCACTTCGGTCCCTGTTCCTCCCCCATCTTTCCTTCTCCTTCCCCCTATTATCCTTCCCATACTCTACTGATCTTCCTTTTACTCTTTAACATGTTTATTTCTTGCCTTCTAAATATACAAAAAGGTAGGATTCACTGTGGTATATTTCTATATGCATGTAGCATGATTTTATTAAATTCAACCCGCATGTCCTCCCATTTCCCATTCCTCCTCGCTCCTTTTTGCCCTCTTTCTTCTACTCCCCGGTCTTCCCTATAACTTTATCATTTCTACCCTCCTGTGACTTTTCCCCCTTATTTTGCTTTAACTTTTGTACATGAGAGAAAACATTCAACCCTTCATTTTCCGAGGAGTCTGGCATATTTCACTTAGCATAATATTCTCCATTTTCATCCATTTACTAACAAATGCCATAATTTCATTTTTTTATGGCTGAGTAGAACCCCATTACACACACACACACACACACGCGCACACACACACACAAACACACCACATTCTCTTAATGTGTGCCTCTGTGAATGGGGATCTGGGCTGGTTCCATAATTTGACTATTGTGAATTGTGCTGCTATAAACATTGATGTGGCTATCTTACCACAGTATGCTAATTCTAGAACTTTTGGATAAATTGCCAAGGGGTGGGATAGCTGGGTCATATGGTGGCTCCATTCCTATTTTTTTGAGGAATCTCCACATTTCTTTCCAGAGTGGTTGTACTAATTGGCAGTCTCACCAACAAGTGTGAGTGGACCTTTTCCCTCCTAGCCTTGCCAGTATTTATTATCGTTTGTGTTCTCGGTAATTGTCATTCTGACTGGAGTGAGATGAATCTTAGTGTAGCTTAGATTTGCATTTCCCTGGTTGCTAGATATGCTGAATATTCTCTTCATGTATTTGTTGGCCATTCACATTTCTTCTTTTGAGAAATGTCTTTTGCCCACTTATTGATTGGATTACTCTTTTAGTGTTAAGCTTTTGAGTCCTTTATATATTCTGGAGATTAATCACCTGTCAGAGGAGTAGCTAGCAAAGATTTCCTCCCATTCTGTGGGTTTCCTCCTATTCTCTCTTCACACTCTGATCATTTTCTTAACTTGATGCATCCACTTATTGATTCTTGGCTTTATTTCTTGAGCTTTAGGGGTCTTGTTAAGAAGGCAGCGTCTGCACCAAAGTCATGGTGTGTTGACCCTGTGTTTTCTTTTAGCAGTTGCAGTTTCTGGCTGAATTCCTAAGTCTCTGATCTACTTTAATTGATTTTCGTGCAGGTTGAGACACAGGGATCTAGTTTTCATTCTTTTACATGCAGATGTCTATTTTTCCCCAGCACCATTTGTTTAGAAGGCTGTCTTTTCTCCAACATACATTTTGGCACCTTTGTCAAGTATCAGGTGACTGTAAGTCTGTGGGTTTGTCTCTGTGCTTCTGTTCTATTCCGTTGGTCTCGTGTCTACTTTGATGTCAGTACCATCCTGTTTTTGTTACCCCAGCTCTAGTAGTCTGATTTGAGATCAGATGTTGTGATGTCTCCTAGACTAGAACGTTCTAGAAGAAAGGCCAAGCTGGTTATTTGGAACATTAACTAGAAAAGAATCCTCTGGTTCCTAGACAGGACATAAAGATGTAAAATACAGTGATAGGAACACGGGGAAGTTCCCCTAAGCTGAAGAAGAACAGCCTCTTGGAGGTAAAGGCCCCCTGACAGTGAGCAGTAGGAATGGAGAAGAGGCCGCTTGTCTTGCTGAGCTTCAAAACTCCATGTCAGGGGAGAGGAAGCTTAAGGGCTTCCAGAGACAGAAGTCGGTTCAACTGCAAGGAAGTGAGCATCAGTTGACCATCAGATTTCTCAGCAACAGCTAGACACCAGGGTACAAGGGGACAAAGCCCTGGAGATGTTAAGGAGAGGTAATTTGGGGCCTAGACTTTTATATCCAGTTAAACCATGAAGTCACATATAAATGCATTAAAAAATCAGACTTATTTTTATATATAAAAGAATTCAGAGGTCTGTCGCCCACGCATTCCACAGGGGCTTAAGGAGCTCACGGAATGGAGGAGGAACACAGCAAGGGGAAGGTCATGTGCCAGGAGAGTGACATCACATGACAGGACAGGTGGCTCCTCCTACCCGAGGCTCCCAAGTGGCCAGAGTCACAGATGGAGAGGGAAGAGCCAGAGTGGCCAGGGCTGGGGAGAGTTGGGGTTTGACGGGTCGGTTAAAGGGTCTTCTTGGAGATGGAAGGGGGTGATGGCCACGCAGGGGTGTGGGTGACTGAAGGCCACTGACAGCATGCTTAGGACGGGTCACAGGGTCAGTCTTCTGTGATGTTTAAAAGTAATAAGAAGGAAGGGAGGGAGGATTAGGACTCAGGATGTCAAGAGTGCCAAAGGTGTCAAGAAATAATCCCCAGGCCTTGATCCTGGGGATGGGGGAAGAGTCTCGGGCTGTTTTTGTTTTTCTTCATCTACAAACTGGCTACGTAAACAAGAATAGGTCATCACCCCACTGTTATAAATTCACTTCTAATTTGGAATTGAGTTGGTCTGGGTAAAGCAGAGATGAAATGTTTCCACAGAACAGTATCCAGTGCTGTAACTTGATGAGTGATAGGAGGGGAAAAAGCAGGGGTAGGAAGAAGGTGGGCTGTTTGGCTCAGTGTTTAGAAGGACTTAACAGATGAAAGCCCTAGAGAGGAGAGAGTAGTGTCATAAACTCTCTCTGAATACTGATGAATTAAAAAACAGCATGTGGCTGTGCTCATTAGCTGGACATGATGGTGCACACCAGGCATGGGGGCTAAAGCAGGAGGACCGCAAGTGGAGGCCAGCCTGGACAACTTAGTGAGGCTCTGTCTCTATGTAAAATTTTTAAAGGGTGACAGGGTGTGGGGTGTAGCCCAGTGGTAGAGTACTTGCCTTGTATGTATAATGCCCTGGGTTCAACCATGTTAAAACAACATTTTTTTCTTTTTTCTTTTTTTTTTTTAACAACTTACAATGATATTCATCAGAGAACTGAAAGTCAGAAACCGTTAGGAAAAAACAGAAAGCCAACTTTACCTCTTGGGAGAACTCGGGATGGAGAGCTGAATTAGGGGATTTTATTCCTCCAGGTTTTTTTGCACACACTTTTTGGTTGGTTGGTTGGTTGGTTGGTTGATCTTTGCCAAGGATAGTTAGATAGCTTTAGTCTAAAAGTTGGGTGGTTTTTAAAGGCTAAGCCATTTTTTGGTTTCATACTGAGAATCTAAAATGAGGTACTTTTACGTGCCTAAAGTCCTAGAAGAAGATCAATGGGAGAAAGGTGTCCCAATGTATGAGATAACAGCCCTGGAGGTGGTGACAGTGCTGAGGAGGGTCTGAGCAGGGGAGGTCTCCAGGGAGGGTGGCAGGCAGAACAGAGAGCCTAGCAGGATGCGGGGACCAGGCCCCTGTCCCCCACAGGGCTGACCTAGAGCTGTGTCCCAGGGCTGTTGAGAGGACTGAATTAAATGGTGCACATGGTGCACCCCAAGGCTGCTCGGAGCTCACGAGGCTTGGGCAGGACGCCCCGCCTTCCGAGTTTGCACCTCTCCTTCCTGTTGGCTGGGCATTTGGAGCTGCCCAGACAGCTGTCCTCTATCTCTACCCTTTGAACACATCAGGGCCATCTCCCTCCTTTCTGTGCCCATCAGTTCTCTCTCCAACCTGAGTGACGCCAGACTACCCTTGGCGTGAGCAGCATGGCCAGGGCCCCTTGGGGACACCCTGAGGAGTGGCAGGCCGCCACCTACCTCCTGGCACCCCAGTTGCTGGAGTAGGCTGGAGAAGGCAAGCTGCTCCTGTCTTCCTGTTGACCTGCTGGGGCAAGGGGGAGCCCCCACCCGATACCCACGTCGTGGGGTGCTGCCTGCCCTCAGCATAGCCGCAGAGAAGAGGGGTCTGAGGCCTCAGAATCCTTCCTGCCCAGATTCTAGATCTGCTTTGGTGGGAGTCAAACACACAGAGTGATAAATGAGCCTGCACCCTGGGTTATTCATCACCCTGAAAGAGCTGCCAGCATGTAATCTGATTCACAGTCCTCTAAAGAGGTTAAGAAAAAAAAACCCTTTCTTCCCATTTTCTTTAGGTGCTCACAACCAAGAGAATTACAGAAACGGGGGGGGGGGGTAAGGGGAGGCCAGGGCCACCATCGTGCACACCTACACGTGTGACCAAGTCACCTGGCGAGGCTGCCTGTCCAGCCGGGAACCCAGCCTGCAGCACCTGAAATCAGGGGAGGAAGAGAGGATCAGCCACTGTCCCATCCCCGTCCCTAGGGCTGAAAAAATAGCCTATGGGCAGGATGTTTCCCGAAATGGCTCTTGGCCCCCAGGGGGTGCAGGTGGAGGGCAGACTCATCTGCTCTCTGGCTTGTGGTGGCCCTAGGCACCCCCAGCCCTTCATTGGAGAAGAGCTTCTAGGCTTCCTTTCCATGCCCCAGAGAAGAGGCTGAGCTCCCAGAGCCTGGGTCCGAGTGCTGGAGACCTCCTGCCCTTGGTGTGCGGGCGGGGCCTGGGAGAGCTTCCCCATCGACTGGGCTGGGCACAGTGCTTAGCAAGACCTCCATCTGCAGCCCTAGCTCCTCAGAGAGACCAGAGAGCCCACCTGCCTGGGCTGCCTGAGACCCACTTACCATGGGGGAAGCTTGTCTGGGGAGCAGCAATCCATTCTCACTCCTCACTGCCTCCTTGCATCTGCAGAGGGGGTCAGGCTGCCGGCGCCCTCTAACCCCCAAAGCGCGTTGTTGCTAACTTACCAGGTTTCCCGGAACACAGCCCTGCCCACAGACCCAGCAGCCCTTGGCTCCCGGGGGCAGGGCCTTCGGAAGGGAAGAGAGAAACATGGTGGTGCTGTGATTGGTCTGGCTCTGATTCCGAAGTCAGGAGTTTTTGTGGCAGGGTTGATTGAAAGCCACCACTGAGAGTTCCTTGGAGCACATCCTGAATAGGATGCTGAGAGCACACAGATTTCACCATAACCCATGCTGGCAGGACAGAGGGGAACGTGAGTTTTCTGTGACTTCCACCCTGGTTCCTCCTCTGCAGTTCCCCAGTCAGAACACACTCGACCTGCTCCTGGCTTCCGGTCAGTCCCTAGACCCTACCACTAAGGAGGGCCCAGGGCTCCACAGGGCAGACAGGCTCAGGGAGCAGAATCATGGTGCCCTGCCTGCTCACACCTGGGCCAGCAGCCTGACTCTCATAGATCCAGGGCAAGCCCAGGTGTGGGCACACGTGGCCCACCTTGAAGGGACTTGGCCAAAGGTGAGAGTCTGGCATGGGCAGGGCTGGGTGGTGGGACAGGGCAGTCCTTTCTGTAGGAGCAGAAGGATTCTCGCCCTTGTGCTCGTGGGAACACAGGGATCTGGTCCCATGTGTGTCTGGTTCTTACCAACAAGAGCAAATTGGGACTGACTCCCTTATGTGGGTGTGTCATGGACTCCCTCCCTGTTTTAAGATGTGGCTGTCTCTGTTCTCCATACACATGAGACACCTCCTTTCCCATGTTCTACTGGAGCTGGCCTCAGTCCTGGGAGGCAGAAGCATCAGGAAGAGGAGGGTGACATTTTCAGGGTCCATCACAGTGTAAGTGGGGCCAACCATGAGACAATAGAATGTGCTGGAAAGACATACTTGCAAATGGTAATGGGGAAGTGGTTGTTTTAATTATAGGGAGATTTATGTTAGAGAACCTCCAGCTAGCGGCATCTCTTAATCAACTTTAAGGTGTAACTTCATGTCAGGCGTGGTGGAGCACACCTGTAACCCCCACAGCTCAGGAGGCTGAGGCAGGAGGATCAAGGGTTCAAAGCCAGCCTCAGCAACTTAGTAAGACCCTTAATAAAAAAGGGGGGGGGCTGGGGATGTGGCTCAGTGGTTAAGTGCCCCAGTTCAATCCCTGGTACCAAAAAAAAATAATAACTTTATGGATAAGAATTTGAGTTAAATTCAGCTTTCCTGGAAATCAACTCTCTCTCTCCCAACACTTACCTTTGTCCAGCAGGAATAGCAGGGCTAGTTATGCACAATAGAAAACGGAATCAAGAAAATTAACCCTTAGAGCATCGTATCTGCCCTTTGTCCATCCTTCCCCAGGCTCCACAGCTGGTTCTACCAACATTCTGGTTAATAAACGTGTAATCTGATCAGAGTCCTGTGCCTTCCTGGTTCCCTTCCTGCTAGACATCTGGGGCCAGAGACTGGCCAGGAGGGTTATCAGCTCATCGCTAGGCAGACAGGCTCTCCAGAAGGCTCGGCTGGCCGCACCATGATGAGCCTCAGCCAGGCCTGTGGATCCTCCCAGTAAAGGCACAGGAGCCAGGAAGCCCCTACTGTGGTACCATGCAACCCTGCCCTCTTACCTAGCACCCTGCCCCACCCCAAGCCTCGTGCCAGTTCCCAGGCAGGCAGGAACAGAGGAGCAGTCAAAGGCAAGACCCCCAGCACTGTGGGGAGCTCCTGATGCAACTGGGGATGGATATCCCTTGTTCCCAGGCCCCTGCAACAGATGCCCAGCCTGGTTAATTTTCTATCTTCTAAGGAGGCTTTGTCGGGACTCACTCCTAGCACTGAGTCCATGTTTAGTGCTAAAGCATCATCTGGCTGGTAGGGACCTTGTGAGGCCACCTCCTCCATCCTTAACCCACCTTCTCTTTCTGTCATTGTCCTTCCCAGGCAGAGTAGCCCACCTCCCCCGAGAGCCTTTCCTACACGGGGAAGGATGTGCTTGTCCTTCCTCCAGTGATTTAATTAGGTATTTCAAAGCCATCCTCCCTCAGGATAATTACTTTTCCTTGAAACTCTGGCTGCAGTTTCAATCATTGTCTCTTACTCTGTCCCCAGTGGAGATGGCAGTGACTAAGCCCCTCCAGTTCACATCATGTCTCACCCCTGGGATCTGTTGGTGGTGGTGGTGGTGGGCAGTGTTTAGCTGCGTTGGGTATGTATTAAGCCTCTGCAGGATCTTCGCTGCTGTCTTCATATTTTTAAATCAAGCAGGAAAAGTCAGCACCGCCCTTGTTTCCTGTGTGGCTTTTCTGTTGACATTTCTTAGGCTGCTGTTGGCCACGAGTTCCAGAACTGACATCATGAGCTCTTCAACCAGAGGCCCAGCTGGGGCATGAACAGCACAAAACAGGAGGATTTAGGGGCATCCGTGAACATGTATGCCAACACTGGTGCGGGCACAGGACAGAGGACTGGGACCTCGCAGCAGCACACGAGGGAGACCCTGAGCTTTTAATGAGCTTCAAGTCTCCCAGGAGTCCCTGGTGGGAAAGCCATCGAGGGAGTGCATTGGTGAGCTGCAGTGAGGCCTTTCAGAGCCCAGATCAAGGGAGATGGCAGCCCACACACTTCAGCCCCGGTCTGGCCCCCCGGGACAGGTGTGTTCTGTTTTAAAGCCCCACTCCTGCTGGGCCCATTCCTAGGAGTGTCGCCAGGCTGGAGAGAAGGCTGTCTCGTGCAGCTGTGGGGGAGCTGGTCCACCCCAGCAGCGAGCAGCTGAACCAGATGGCTGTGCTTCTCCAAATGTCCTGCACGGCCTTCCCTCCTGTCCCCGTTATCAACACCTGTGATCACCAGGTGCTGAGCTCTACATGTTTGTGTCCCGACGAGGGTCATATGCTGAGGTTCAACCCCAATGAGATGGTGTCAGGAGGCGGTGGGGAGGTGGTTAGGGGTGAGAATGGAGAATCTGTAGATGAGATTAGAAGCTCCAGAGAGGCCCCCTCCCCATTCCTACCACATGGGGACCCAGCAAGGAGTCACCTTCTATAACCAGGGCACCGTCTCTATCTTTCGCTTCCCAAACTCCAGGACTGTGAGAAACACATTTCTGTTGTAAGCCTCCCAGTTGTGATGTTTGTTATAGCAGCCCAGAGGATCTAGGACATCCATCCAAGCCCAGATGGCACGGATGTTGGTGTTTTGGAGACTGGCAAGAAAGACCTGCCAGCTCCTCCCCATGCCTTTAACCAAAGAGCTTGTTAGCATTCCATTGAAGGAGAAAATGCTTGTTTGCAAACCTGTATTTTCCTACCACCTACTTAAACTGTGAGAGTGTTCTGGAGTTGCTTAAATTTTTGGAAAAGAGAACAACTATTGTGGGTGGAAGGCCAAACCTGTTTCTAGCTAGTGGCTCTGAGTCTTAGTGATTGTGGGTCTCCCCACCCCCAGAGGACAGTGGGCAGTTTCTAGAGACACATTTAATCGTCACAAATGGAGCAGGGGGTGCTATTGGCGCCTAGTGAGTTAATGCAGGGATGCTGCCCGGCATCCTACAACGCCCAGGATCGCCCCCCACAACAGGATGCCAGCAGGGAAAAGCTCTGCCCTGGGCATGGCCGGCACCTCTCACTCAGCACAGACACCCTGGAAGCGCAGCAGCGTTGTTCTAGGTACCAGGATCTGAGCCTGGGTCTATCTCGACATCATTCTTTGCCATAACGGAGGCGCTGGAGAGCTGGAGGTTCGGGGGTGTGCAGCGGCGGGAGGAAGGCGTGTCCCCCCTAAGCCCTGTGAGAGGGCTGGATGGGCTGCATCCGTGCTCACCGGCAGTATGTCCTGGAGACGCCCTCCTGCTGCCAACAAGGACCTGCCAATCCAGGTGCCACCTCTCTCTCTGCCAGAGCTAATGGCAGTGGCTGTGAGGAGGGGCAGCAGCTTATTAACCACGTCCCAGTCACAGAGGCTTCTTGGCTTAATTACCTTCCTCATTTGCACTTTGGGTGGAACACTTGGGGGAGGCGCGCCAGGCGGCATTTTATCTCTGCCACCCTCCACCCAGCGGGTCCTTGCCCATCTGTTGCTCTTCAGCGTCCATCTCCAGCCTGCAATTTATGTCCACCCTGTATGCGTGATTTGTCTCAGCTCCTCATTCATTTGGCTCCCAGCTATCACTTCCAGGTACCACTCCCAGCTCCGGGCTCAGTGACCTGTGTGTCCTCTTCCCCCTTTACCTCTTCCTACTCCTGCCCTGGCTCCATCCAGGGGGAGCCTGGGGTGGCTGCCTCCCAGATCAGCCTGGGCTTTAGAGGCAGCAGGTGGAGGCTCCCTTCCCTGGGCAAGCAGAGGACAGGCAGGAGGAGGCGCCCCTGTGCACACAATCACAGAATGTGGATGTATGGCCCCATCCCCTGATGTTGGCCTGGTACAGGTTACAGTGCACTCAGAGGGTCGATGTGTTCTGTATCTCTGCTTAGCAACCAAAGGACCTTTGGGAGAGGGGAACAGAACGGGGACAGGTCTGGCTGCATCCCTCCCCAGCTGTGTCACTTTAAGCAGATCCTTTCTGGAGCTGTTGGGAGCATTTGTGTGTCAAAGTGCTTGGGCTGCAGGCTAAACAACTCCCTGCGGTTATTCTGCTAATTAACCTAGGTTCTGTTGCTCTGGTTACACTATCATTTACATTAAATTGACTAATTACAGGAAAACTTTAACAAAAGGCCAACCAGCTGTTGTTTATAGCAAATTTTCTCAAAAGGAGGGATATACACATTTGGTGTCAGAAAATGCCCTGAGTCCCTCCCTGGCTTTTGACACCTTCCCTGGGGAAGATCTTGAACCTAGAGACCCTCTGTTACCTGGGGAGTGGGTCATAGCATTGGCCATGTTGGTGCAAAACAAGGCAGAGAGCAGCACGTTTGTAAACAGTGGGCCCTTTGAACAGAGGAGGCAGGTCATGAGGCCAAAGCCTAGGCTCCTCTAACTCTGCGTCCTGCTGATCGCGGGTGTGGCCATCTCTGCACCCAAGGGGCTGTCTCCTGCCTGCTGGTGCTGTGTCAGAGCTCCAGCCGTGGCTGTCCTTTCTAGCTCACACCAGAAAGATCTCAGACACGTCACTCAGAGTGGCAGGCATGAGTACTAAATGGTAGGAAAAGGGAAACAGGGTCCTGCCCAGGCCCATCTTGACTTTTGACTGACAGCAGAATGACCTCAGACTCTCAAGTCCCCACTGCGCATGAGAGCTCTCGGTCACTTTGGCCCGTGCTGAGTGGTTCTAATTGGAACCTGTCCTTACAGATTTTCTGTTTAAGGGGGAATTGTCCTTGTTTCCCTAGTTCTGGGATCTGTGTGGTCTGCGTGAATCACAAGGATATATATATATATATATATATATGGAGAGAGAGAGAGAGAGAGAGAGAGAGAGTCATAAATGAGTAGAGAGATTTGATCTCAACTGATGATCAAATCTCCACTAGACTATGTGTGTGTGTGTGTGTGTGTGTGTGTGTGTGTGTGTGTAAACCATGCAGGAAAAGAGATGACAGCAGAAAAAAATACAGTGGTGTGCAAACTTAGGATTGTATATATGGTTTTGGGCAGAGCATGAAGCAAAATTTACCTATAATAGGTATTGAAAAAGTTATCCTGACTACAATCTTGCTTCACTTACATTCTTTCATGACCCATCCTACTTTGTTCCCACAAGTGTCCTCATAATTTTTTTACATTTAAAATAGGCTTTAATAGTGCTCATTAATATTTCTACTGGTTAGCCTCCAGGTGTGGTTGAAAGAAGCCCATTATCCCAACTGCCTGATCATTTTACTATCTATTCACTGAACCCTGGCTTTGAAAATGTAAACAAGGAGCTGAAAAACTAAGGATTTATTCTTAGACATACAAAGAGCTAAGCTGAAGTTCTGGATTTCAAATTTTTGTTTTAAATTTGAGATACTTTCTTCCACTAATTTTAAGAAGCTCGGGAAGCATGAGTATCATGAGTTCAAAGTCAACCCCAGCAACTTAGTGAGGCCCTAACAAACTCAGAAAACCCTGTATCTATACAAAAAATTATATATATGAAAATGGGCTGAGGATGTAGATCAGTGGATGAATGCCCATGGGTTGAATTCCCAATACCAAAACACAAAACAAACAATAAAAACCTCAAAACCTCAAGAGAAACAAGTCCTAAAAACCACAGCTTCTACCATGCATGAACACAACTAATGGATTTGGGATTCTGGTGATTATCCCAGTCTTCACTACACAATCTGGGGATCTGAGGACATGCTGGGCTAGTGGCACATGGATTTCCACATACGGCTTCACCAAGGTACTTAAAAACACCATACAATGATGGGATATAATGCCCAGGGTCTCCACTGATGATCAAATCTTCACTAGATTAATTTAGAGGGAAGTGAAGCCTGAGCTGCCACAGAGGCCCTCTGGTCAACAGACTTAGTAGAGGACCAAGAGGAGTCCCTGAGTCCCTACTACATTTCCAGTTCCTGCCATTGACAATCCTGTAGGCTTAAAACAGCCTCCCTACCCAATCTCATGATAATAATGCACATTTACCATTTTCCCTTTCAGGGTTCTTAGTGTTGTCACTGTGATTTTTTTCAGCACCTGTGTAGCACAGAAACTAGAGGTTCTTGATCTAGTATAGGAAGCTTAGGAAAGGATTTGAAGAATGGCAGGCTCCAGACACAAAGGGAACAGAAGATTGTGGAAGTCCAACCCTTTCATCACTGGCTGTGTGAGGATTGGAGAGTTCTCACCTAAAAGACCATTGGACAAGGCTTAAGGCACTGCCTTCACACTGAGCCTATTGGGCCTGCTGTTTGAGTGACAGCATAGTGCAACCAACCCAGAAACAAATGAGGTCAGAATAGCAATTTCTCAGCTGCTCTGGTTGAGTGATTTAAAAACTAGCAATCAGGGCTCAGCAGAGAACTCAGTCAGTAGTGTTCCCCTCTAAGGCATAATCCTGGGGGTTAACCATACACAGAAAAAAAAAAAGATTAAGGACTGTGTATCAAGCTTATGTACTCTCACTGCAGACCCCATCACACATCTCTCTCTCTCTCTCTCTCTCTCTCTCTCTCTCTCTCTCTCTCTCTCCATATATATATATGTCTGTCTTGGGACAGAGTCTCAAATATTCTTAAGATGACTTCACGAGTAACAGGTATTACAGGAATGCTCTGCAGCCCTGGTGTCTCTGTCTCTCTGTCTCTCTGTCTCTCTCTCTCTCTCTCTCTCTCTCTCTCTCTCTCTCTCTCTGTCTCTTAAGCTGCTGTGCATTGCAGTAAGTGTCTGGGAATGGAGTTATATTAAGATTTTAATGCAGAGTTTTCTTCCAAAGTAAGACCTATCAAAGAAAAAAGTCAATTTACATTTATCACTGATTATAAAGATAAATTAATTTGTCAATATATTTACATATTTCTATAAATGGAAGTGACATCACAATTACTTTAAAATTATATTTAAATTTCTGTTCTTTGGTTGTATGAGAAAACAACTAGAACTTAAGCTTATAAGCAATTAATTCCCTGAGGTAGCAATGTTCCCATACCCCCCACTAAAAACGTGACTCAACAATATAATTTTAAAGCTTCTAATATTCACATTAAAAATGAAAAAGAAGTTGGGCTTTTGTAATCCAAGTGGCTTGGGTTGCTGAGGTAGGAGGAGCACAATTTTAAAGTCAGCCTCCATAAAAAAGGAAGGCACTAAATACCTCAGTAAGACCTTCTGTCTAAATAAAAAATAAAAATTTTAAAAGAAAAAGAAAATTAAATCAATTGTGATAACTTAAAGCACTATATGGAGAATATAATCATGGCTTGACAATATGAATTTACTAATGAATATGTGTATTTTTGGAAATTCATTTAGAATTCATTTTAAAATTTACCTTTTACTTGAAGTCTCAGGCACATCTTAGTTCACTGCAGCCACATTCCATGTTTTAGATCTATGAATTCTTTGATCTCAGCAAGGGGAAAAGTCTGGACCATTCATTTTTATGTCATAGGTGATGGAATACATTTTCTGGACAATATTCTCATCAAGACCAAAGCACAGGGGAGACAGTGCACTTTGAGAGAGCTGATTTCTCCAACCAAGAAGTGTACAAAGCTGAACACTGTTTCAAAAGATGCTGGATACAGACCCATTTCCATTTCAGATATCATACTGTAAACAAACAAAAAAAATGGTGTCTCAGGAAATGGAGGGTGCTAGGTCTTCATATCAGTCAGTAGCCCAGGCTCTAGAATATAAATACATTAAAGAAAATTCTTTTTTGAAATATTTTTTTGAGCCTAGTGGCAAGGTTGTGATATCTGTTTTTTCCCCTTGGATGTGACATACTGAGAGAATATTTTCACAAATCAAAGGCATATCTAACTACACATATTTCTAAATAATTCAATAATATATTGAGAGATATAACTTTAAATTTAAACTAGAAAAAGCAATTCACTCTCTATAAGATAGCAGCTATTTTCCAGATAATTAGTGTACCACATGTGATTGAATGTTGACATCTTGCCTACAGTGGGTATATTGTTGTGTATCACTGTATAATAATTCACACAAAACTTACTAGCTCATATTTGAATTGTCCATCAATTAATCTGATATCATCTGTGATCCTTTTGTTGCATGTGTTTCCTGATGATTGATAAGATTACTCAGAGGGTGATCTGGCTACCAAAGGAAGCACCCTGATTCTCCTCCACAGAATATTTTATGAAAAAATAAATTAATGTGAGAAAGAACCAATGAGGTCATAGAAAGACATCTGCAACTGAAACTTTTCTAGATTCTTCTCTGTTGGTCTGCATATTTCCTGTTTGGCACACGTGATAAAGATCATCATGGTGTTAAGCTGCTTCCCAAGTTCTATTTGTTTTTAGATATACATGACAGTATAATGATGTGACTTTGATTCAGCATTTTTCAAAAGTCTTCAAGTTGTTTTCATAATCAGCCACAGTCGGAAAGAGCCTGAGAGAAATGTGGGGAGAGAGGAACTAATTCCAGTCCAGTTCTCAAGTTCTTAAATAATCAAGTGTGTCTTCAATTCTCAAGATCCCTTCAACTTTTGCCAAACTCCACTTGGGTAAGGACTGTCTAGAGGCCTTTCTACTTTGAATCCCTATGACCAAATGAGGCTGTGTGTCTTTTGTCACTGAAAATATCTCTGAAAATCAACATACAGGAATAAAAAAAAATCAGACATAGAAGAAATGGAATGAACTGCCTCCCCATTTTTTTTTCTTTTATTTTTTTTTTGATTAGGTGATGAGGGCTTATATTTTCAGTGTGTACTTACTATGAACCAATCACATCCTCTGATAATAGGAGTTGAAGAAATAGAAAAAGTATAAGTCTTTTTTCAAAAATATGTTTTAGGTGTATATAGACACAATACCTTTATTTTATTTATTTTATGTGGTGCTGAGGATTGAACCCAGTGTGACATGTGATAGGTAAATGCTGAACCACTGAGCTACAACCCCAGGCATGAGAGAACATAAATCTGAGAAGTGAAATTGGAATGATAAAGAAAAACTATATGGGTTTCCCAAAATTATGTTTTTACAACTTTGGAAAAGTACTATAATGTTCTTCAATGACAAATGGAATCCTCTCCTGTTATCAGGCTCAAGAATGCTGGCAAAGCTGCCTTAGCAAGAGTAATGAGTGACTGACAACATAGATGGTATGTGGGAGGGCTGTGGGAAAGCTAGGGATTAGGCTTGCTAAAACTTCCCATGAGGGAAAAATGCTCTACGAATGAAAAATCTTTGATTTGAACATTTAAAAAATGCTCTATGAATGGAAAATATTTTATTTGAACATTTAAAAAATGTTTAATGAAAAATTCTATTGCAATTTATGGTTCATATAAAAAGAGAAATGGAGAAGGATGAGAAAAGGAAGAGAGAAAAGGTGAAAAAATAGAAACTCAATTTAAATCTTCTACTAAAGCCACATGTATTTTACACTTTGTTTCATGGCAACTGCATAAAGGTAACATACTTGAATTGTTTTCTTTTATAAAGACATAAATCTATTAGAGTCAATATGGTCAAAGTAATTATAAGAAAATAAGAATGACACTAGAGGCAGGATCAGTCTAGCATCTCTTGGTAAGCAGCAGCATTTTATATTTTAAACTCATTTTCAGAAACTCCAAATCTTCCCTGGGACCCAGGGCTACACACCTCTGACAAGACCTTTGTCTCAATAGTACCTGAATAGGGCACAGGGATGAACCTGTCAATTCTGCCATCACATTTCTCAGTCATTAACCCAGGGCTGATATTTTTCTTACAGTGTGCAAAACGCTGCAATTCTGGTTAAAGAGGCTGTTAAATGATCATCTGGAACAACTCTGAATCAACAAAGAACATCACATCTGAAATGCACCTGAGAGAGCAGGCCACAGGCTCCATATGTAGATAAGAAAACTCAACCCAGAGACGGGGCTCTACACTCAATGAAGTGCATGGTTGGTCCTATTTGGGGCCATCTTCTATTCTATCTTCTACTTCTAGTACTGACTTTGTTATTGTGTGTGTCACTATAACAACAACTAAAATAACACTTATTGAATTTCTAAAAGATTTTTTCTCAGTTTGTTCTGCATTTACATTCCCATTTGATTTTCACAATTTTCTAGTGGTTATGGCTATTATTCCAATTTTCAGAGGACAACGTTGAGGCTTGGAGAAATTAAGAGCATTTTTGGCTCCCTCACTTACTGCACATATGACCTTGAATAGAGGCTGTTAAAGTTATCATCTAGAAAATTATCACCATACTAAATCCCTAACATGGTATTTTAAAAGGTAACATTAGGCAGTTTATGTGACTACCCAGCACAGTGGTGGGTATAGGGTATGTCACAGCATCAGACAGAATTTCTCAGAGTCTTCCAGGAGCTTCCATTTCCCAGAAATAAAATCCAGGTTCTTGACTCATCTCTAGGGCCTGAGCTATCTTGAAACACCCAGTCTTTCAGTCTTGACCACTTTTCCAATTCTTCTCTTCGTGAGACCCTCTCTACCCTAAAGTACTATCCTGCAGCATCCACCTCAGAGACCATACTATTTAAAATTGTGGCTCCTAACTCCCCCATTCTCAATACTTTCACCCTACTGTTCTCTTTTCTCCATAGTATTTATCATTAATACACTGTATTTTTTATATATTTTCTATTTTTATCCCTCCCTACCAAAATATAAGCTGCAAGGAAAGAAATTAATGAACTTTGTTTTATTCTTGCTGAGCACTCAGTTGATGTTCCTTCATTAAATAAATATAGGGATATCCTTCTCTGTCCTTTACTTTCTTTCTCATTCAAGGTCACATCCTTTTTTGATCAGAAGTATATATTTTTCGAAGTATGCAAATACTTCAACTTTTATATGAAACATATTTAAAGGGTTATAAGACAAAAAGAAAATAATCCAACCAAGCAATAACAACACAAAGTTTGAATCAGGGGCAAGTCATATTCCCCGGGCCTCTTTACCTGAACAGCAGCTCCTAGTTTGAGAAGTGTAGGACTTTTTGTAATTTTTTTTTCATTTTTTAAAGTATTCATGGGGGCTTAGGCAGGCTGAATCACCCATTCTCTACTCTCTCATATTTCAGTAATGAGCATTCATTGACTGAATCCTCTCTGCACAGAACTCTGCATATGCCATGGCTAAATGGAACACAGACAACACCTGTGCATCTCAATTCATTATTATATAATATTATATGATCTAAAAGAGCTCACCCCTGCTATTCTATTCCATAATACCTAAGAAGGAATTATATTCTGAAGGACCCAAGTAGGGGGTATGTACCCCCAGTTGCAATTTCAGGGAACAAGTTTAGTGACATCTTGAAAGATATCCAAGATAATTCTGTCTCTAAACAACAGAAGGGAATTCAAGTAAGTTCTCACACTGAGCAAATAAAAAGTTATAAAGTATCATAAGGCACCCATGGAACTGTAAGAAGTTTTGTAATACTATGACATCAGACATGAGGCTCAGCCTCTCCTATGTGTTATATAAAAGAATCAGCTTTTATTTGTGGAAAATAGATTGATCCAAATTGTGTGCAGAATTATCTTGTTATTGAAAATGTCTTTGTTCCAGTCTTACTGAAGATTTAAAAGTCCTTTTCTCCAAGTTAGGGCATAATCTATTTTATTTCCCTGCCATTATTTAAGCTTCCAGGTGACCTCTTAATCTTTAGAATGTACTCCTAAAGATACTTGAATGTCTGCTTGTCCCTATATCCAATATAGTTTTATCAAATGGCTAAATTTTAAAATTCTCCTGAGACTGATGAATCTGGCCAATATGGGGTTCCCTGATAATTATTTAGTGCCAGTTTTTTCTGAGTTGAAAGAGCCCTTGTGAGAGAAGGAACTAATAGCACTTTTCACAGCAGGGGACAGAGGAATGAGTAGAATCAGATGAAGAGTGCATCCCGGCAGAGAATCTCACTGATGGCCTGAACCCACTAAGTTTAAAGTCAGAAAAGGATAGGCAGGAGAGGGAGAGACAGGTCATAGAGGAGAAGATAAAAAGGAACTACAGTATGGGTAGAACAGAGAGGGATTTTCTTCATTTCAAACCTCACCCTAATGAGTTTTAAAAAGAAACATTAGCATCTATGTACTTGTGTATTTTATTACTAATTAGACCTAACATACTTGTCAGTTTTGATTGAGGTGTTTAATGTACAGTATGCTCAGTGAGCAGGGGTGAGCTCTTTTAGATCAAGATTGATGTCCCAAAAAGTAATGGAATGTTTCACTTAGGTAGTTTGGTTCTTTAATATCTGCAAATATTTTTAAAACACAATATTTTTCAAAAGGTTTCTACATGGTATTTTGTTATGAAATATTGCAAGAAATAATGTGGTTTGAAAAGTACTGACAATACTGTAAAACGTAAACAATTGGCATTTCCATTTTCACTTACAAGAATTTCCTTTTTTTTTTTTTACTTATATTGAAAGTATCATTTGTTTTTCTTTAAATAAGAAGGCAATGGATGACTTCTAGCCCACTTCCAACCAAAACACAGCTGTATTATGTTATTTGCTCCCTTTTTCAGTATTAAAGCCTGGAAGATTTTTAAGTACTATTTACTTATTGTTGACTTAAAATATCTGTTTATCAATAGGATACTCCTTTAATATTAAATATTATAGTGATTTCTACAGTTAAAATGTTTACACCTAACATGTTTTAAATTTTTTTTTACTTGTAGATGGATACAATACCTTTATTTACTTAGTTTTATGTGGTGCTAAAGATTTAATCAGTGCCTCACTAGATAATATAAGCACTAGATAAGCACTCTCCCATTGAGTCATAACTCCAGTCCCACATAAATTCTTTAATGTAATTACAAAATTGTGTCCAGTGGATAATATTAGAGGGTTGAGAGAATAATTTGGCTGAGATACTGGTTGTAATTATCCCTATATACAGAAAAGCAACCTGTGTCCCAGTAGGGTTAAGTGACTGCCTCAAAATGGAAAATTCATGAGAAGGCACCACCAGGCCCCAAGTAGTCATTGTATAATTCTATAAGGTAGAGACTTTCATAGAAATATATACTGACCATGTGCTAAAGATTGAATTTATGAATGAAAAATTTAGAAACATGACAAAGTTGGTTAGAAGCACAATATATATATATATATATATATATATATATATATATATATATGTATATATATATATCACAGAGTCTGTAGAAAAAAACGTTGTAAGAAAACTGCAACATACTGGGGGTACTGTGTCTACAAAACTGGACAATATTCTATAAGGCAAGAAAACCCTAAACTTTGGAGTTACATTTTCTAGTAAACAGAAAATATTTGCAGCTTGTCAATTTTTCTTAGTTTAACATTTAATTTCAGAGAGTTCATGTACAAATGTATAGTACTAGTTAGTAAGATATCTTTCTCTATAGCAAGAGTTAGCAAACATTTTTATATGGCACCAGGTAGCAAATATTTTTGACTTTGTACACCACAGATACATTGTCACATCCATCTAGCTTTGTTATTGATATTAATATTAATTGATATTAATAGCAATATTAATATTAATAATAATATTAATCATTAATTAATGTTAATTAATTAAGTATTCATTACCTATTGCCAATAGCTGCTTTCTGCTTTCAGCAGCTATTGGCAATGAATAAAGATGACTCTGTTCTCATATGTCTATATTTACAGCAACAACAACAAAAGAGACAATGGCTAGATTTGACAGGACATAATTTTCTAATCCATTTGTCCTAGATGGACTGAGGGAGAACCCATATCCAACATTATAAGAAATTAAAAGTGTTGGAAATGTGGGGAATTAGCTCTGTGGTAGGGCACCCATGGGTTAAATACCCACTATCCCCCCCAAAAAATGTTTTAAGGATAAAAGTAATCAGGTGAAAATTCTTTATATTTAGTTATTATCACATATGACTTAGAATAAATTCACCTATAACACTACTACTATATGTTCATCGGGATGCTAGAAAGAAAGTAAAAGCATCATTTCAATTGTTTAATGAAGTACAACATTGAGGTAATAATAATTTCATAGGAAAGTTTTACAAACTTTAATGACTATATGAAGAATATGCCAAAGTCAAACCGTAATTCTGTTTTGGATTTCCAACATGTAGTATCAAAATTTTACATTCCTTTTTATTAATTAAGCATAATCTACAATCTAACAAAAATTATTAATCAGAAACTGAAGTTGTGTGTTAATTATGATCCACTGAAACATTTTATATTTGCAGTATTAGGTTTTATAGTATCTCCAGCTTGCAAAACTAACATTAAATACTGTGCGGATTAATAGCTGTCATGTGTGCTCTACTTCAGTATAAAGTAATATAAATTAGCTTCATAATTTGTCAATTAATATAGTTCATCACTTCTGAAACTCTTTTAACTCTTATGTGCACTTACTGCTATAGTTACAGGTGCATATTTTTCTGAAAAAATTTTTTTCTTGATTCTTAAGTTATAAGAAATAACTTTGGTTCTGTTTTTTTCTCTCTGTATTTCAGTTTCCTGATTGAGCAGGCTATAGAGATACGACATTTCTGAGTAAACTCAGTGGAGATGGAACCAGACTTAAGGCAATGACCCTGAGCAGCTACCATCAAAAACCTTCGTGCTATTTTCTCCAGTAGTTTTTCTCATTAAAAAATAAATACACTTTAAAGCATTTTCTTTTCCTAAAAGTTATTCAAGGTTGAAAAATGAATTCATTTCATTTAAGAAAAAAACTATTTTTAAAAAAATAATGGAATAGTCTTATTAATAAATGTTTAGCCTCTTTCTCTTTCTGTTTCTCCATCCATATTCCCTCCCACTCACATTAAATATCTTTCATAAATCAACGTTGCTGTGTCCTCTAGAAATCAAGTAGCCTGTAGTTTCCTATAGAACACAGTTTTCGCTTTATATGAATAGGTTTTGGCAACAATTCTAGAGCTCATTTCCCCAATTCTAGAGTTTCTTTACTCTCATCTGTCTACCACCACAGCAGAATTTCTTAATTATGTTGTTAAAAATATCATGTGTCATGCAATGCCCACTATTTTGCCTAAATATGGGTATTATTAGTAAACAAATAAGCAAAACTGGAAAAAATTAATATCTCAGGCAACACAAGAATACCTTTAACCATGGCTAGTACATCAGACTGAGGAAAAGAAAGCTTAGAAAGGTGTTGCATATATAGTCTCACCTCCACCCAGCTTTCTTTTGTAAAGGCTTGCCTTTGCCCCAGACCTTAGAAATTAAACATTTATGAGCAACTTCAGGGGGAAAAAATAAGAGACATTTCCTGTTGAAATATGTTCTCCGCCAATAACATCAAGAAGATGAGAAAGTCTGAGGTAATGGCTGAAGTTATTAATTATAAACTTAATTTTTGAAGAAAAGAAATTAAATTTGCTATAGCAATTGAGTTGCTTTGCTAATAATTTCTTTGATACTGAATTGGGTTCTAAGGGCTGCCTTAAAATTAACTAAAAGTGAACTGGCATAAAACAGCAGACATTTGGGGGGCTGTAAGTCTGAAGTCAAGATACCAGAGGACTGTGTTCCTCTGCAGTCTCAGGAAAATGTGCATGCTGTTCCAATGTCTGGGGACCCAGGCGTTCCTCACCCAGAAGATGCCTCGCTGCTTCTGCCATCACATGGTATTCTTCCTGATTCAGTGTCTAAAGTTCATTCTTCTCATAAGGACACCATTAATATCGGACTATCTTCCCTTCCCGATGTATTTTGAGTGTTGGAACTTGGCTCAGCAGGGACGCGCCTGACTGCAATAGAGGAGACCTTGGGTTTGATCCCTAGAACCGCAAACAAAGAAAAAAGGTAAATGATTCCGATTGCATTTGTAAAAACTCCATTCTCAAAAGGGTAAAACACCCATGGAAACCGAAAGCTATCTGTTTCAGGGCCCATTCCCTTTGTCCTGACGCAGGGCAGGAACCCGCAGTCCAAGCCCCATCTCGTAGCTCCGCCCCAATACCCCTGGGCACAGCCTTGCCCTCGAGGCACAGGTGCACGCACTGGCGCACCTGCTCATGCTCACGCTCGCCCGCACGCACGCACCCCCAGCTGCTTCTGCGCCCTGGGTTTCTGGGAGGCCTGGAAGAGGCCGGCAGACGGGGGAGAAGGACGTAGTTTCCAGTCCCCCAGGTACTTCCTGCTGACTGCTGCCTGGGCTCTTCGCTCCTGGTCCCACGGCTTTGTCGCCCTCTGGGGAGGCATGGCGGCACCTTTCCCCTTTGCAGTCCCCTATGAGATCCTGGGGACTCCCACAGGGGCAGCCTGAGCCCTCACCACTGTTCTGCTGTTGGCTTTCCCGGAGCCTGGAGAGCCTCAGGTAGGGCGGACTTCAGTATCCCTCGCTGTGTGTGGCAGCTAGCACAGTCCTGGCTGGAGAGGCATCAGGCGAGAAGTTGGGCCAGGGAGTGCGTGGAGGGGGGCGCGCTGTCTGTTGCTGCGAGGCAGTGGTGCTCTTACAGGTGACTGGGTGGATACAGTGGAGATTATAGTTGTAGGCCAGTGGGGCAGAGGAGGGGCTGTGCTGTTCCTGGTGCTCACTCCTTCAGGCGGCTGAGTGGGTGTGGTGGGGTTATAGAGCTCATAGTTGGGTGTAGTTGTGGGACAGTGGAGGGGGCGTACCTGGGAAGCTGCTGGAGGTGGAGCCCCTCGCCTGAACTGGGGAAAGGGAAAGGGAGAAGAGTAAAACACGTGAATTCAAGGGAAGCTTGTCTCTATTGTTAAAAGTATGGATGTATCATATTTTAAAAACTTTTCTGAACTATATCTGCAAGTGTTTTTTTTTTCTTCACAGAAGTAAATTCCAATTTTTCAGTGTAAGTCCAGCCATTAGCTGATTTGTAATGATTCAATATTTTTTTAATATACCAATGGCTTCCATATTTTAAAACAACCCATTTTATGGAAACCATTTTTGAAAGTCCTCGTTTACTTTGCCTTATATTTCACTATTTCCCTATAAGTAGAATTACTCTCCATTGACATTTTTCTTTATGCTATGCAAAGGATATATTCGTTCTGAAATACTTTGATGTGCATTCTTCCAGTGTGTCTTATGCATGCCTCAGTTTCAGTTGGTTTTGTCTTAAAATGAGAGATAAGCACTGGAACTGAAATGGCTAAGTTTTAAGACATTCACCTAATGTCTTCTGATGACATTTTTCTCTGTTGAGACATGTATTTTATAAATGCATGTCTTTTTAATAACACACATATTGCATGCCTTTTGTTGTTTATACAACCAGTTACAGTAAGAATTTTTTTTGTTATTGTTGATGGTTTTGAACATCTGTCCATTGTTCAATAGATGGGGATTTATTAAATTTATGATCAGCATCCTGATAAAAGAGGCTGTTAGCTAAGTTAGGGTTAATTTTCATTTTACCACAGGGTCATATGTCATAACTAGATTTCTCTTAGGGGTTACACAAGTTAACACCAAAATAGATAATTAAGAATATTAACATATTAACAATAACTATTACAATTAATTTTTTTGCCTTTGAGATTTCACCATGGGATTGAGAACTACATGAGGAATATCTCTTAGAAGTTATTTTAAGTGTAGAAGCTTAATAAATTTGTCTGGATGCAACCAAGCTTATATATTTTAATTGAACTACTAAAACCCTAAAATCATATCACCTTCTGATTTTCAATATGTAGAATACTTTCTGAGGGTTGGTTATAATTGTCTGAGTTCACTTTAAAATTTTTACCATTAAGAATACCTCAAAATGCAAATGAAGGCTCTCATGAGAAAAGTAAATATGTGAATTTTTGTTTTCCCATAGCAGTTCTGTGGAGCATCCCAGAGCCCCAAAGTCCCTGATAAGCTCTTCTAGTTGGACATTGTAAGTCTTGCTAAGTGCTGCTGATGGTGGGGTATGATAATGGTGGTAGAAAAGAAGAGAAGGGATGCATACTTGATTTTTTTAAAGTTTCTTCTAATTATACATGACAGTAAAATAAATTTTGAGATGTCATACATAAATGGCATTTAACATCTCATTCTTCTAGTTGTATGTGGTATAGAATCATATTGGCATGTAATTATATGTGTACCTAGGGTAATAATGTTCATTCATAGGTATTCTTTCTACTCCTTTACCCCCCTCCCCTCCCTTCACTCACCTTTGCCTAATTGAAAGTACCTCTATTCTTCCCTAGAAGGAATCCTCCTGTCTCAGTCTCCCACCTCATTGGCATTACAGGTGTCCACCACTGTGTCTGGATTTCATTCTCATTTATTCTGACTTCATGGGTAATATTTCTTTTCTCAAAGATTTATTTTGATTGGCACATAGTAAGTGCATATTGATATGGTATAGTGTTATCATTTTGTTTCATGGGTAATGATCTATCTCAACTTTTATCATTGCTTTGTTGTAAATCTATTTTTAAAAAATCTTCCCTATAGTTAGTTTTGGATATACAGTTACTTCAGCTATATTCACCCAGTTCTGCCATAGAACACCAGAACTTATTCCTCCTAACTGTAATGGTGTTCTGGTTGACAAATCTCTTTGCATCCTCTCACACTCTTCCCAGCTTCTGGTAACAACTATTCTCTCAACTGCTGTGAGATTTATTGTGTTAGATTTGACATGTAGGTCAGATCAGGTAATAGTTGTCTTTCTGTGCCTGGCTTATTTTATTTAGCATAATGTCCTCCCTGTCCATCCATGTTGTTGCATATGACCGGACTTCATTTAATTTTATGGCTTCATAATATTTCTTTTTATATATCACATTTTTAAAAATTCAGTTTGTCAGTTTATGGGCACTTCTGTTGTTTTCATTTCCTGGCTATTATGAACTGTGCTAAAATCAATACAGTAGTTAAGGTGTTTCTTTAACATGTCCATTTCATCCCTTTTGTATAGACCCAAAGTGGAATTGCAAGATCATGTGGTAGCTCTACTTTTAGTTTTTGGAGGAAACTCCTTATTGATTTTTTGTAGCAACTGAACTAGCTTACATCCAACTATCACATTCTTCAAAAATGGTTTTTGTGATTTGCCTACCACATGTATCCCAATACTTTCCCTAATATTATGGCTTTCCAAAATGAAAGTATATGCCTAGCCAAACCACTATCTCACTATTTTCAATAGTGTCATGTAAAAGGAAAGTTTCTAAAGTTTCTCAAACAAACAATGACAGTTTCTGTCTGGAACTTTATTAGATTTTTATGCAAAGTTATCTTTGACTTTCTTAATCATTTCCGCAGTTTATTTCAATAAACTTAATTTTTTAAGTTTCCACTGTATTATTAGTTTTAAAAATTGATTTGTCATTTTTACTTTACCATATTTGTTAATAGTGCCTCAAATCTACCTTTGTATCCCAGACTGTAGTTTAAAAATGAAGAACTTCACAGATACTGTTGAATTTATGTATTGAAATGCAAGAATAAATAAAATGGCCATGTTAAGCATGAATTAAAAAAAAGAATAATTTGATATTGTTCAAAAATAATTTCAATAACAATGCTATGAAATTAAGATGCTAATATTTCAAATATATTTACTTTTCTAGCACTTTAGACAAATAATTAAACTAATCACCAAGAAAATAATAAGTACATGCATTATTATTTAGGCTGTTTATATATCCCTGTGAGTCTCAGAATTATTGCATTTTATTTGGTTCTAAAGAAAAGTCATATATTACTATTCCTGCATCATTTAAATAAAATATTTTTTATTATTGTTTTAGTTCTGCCTGGCATTTCAAGTATTTCTAGTAGACTTAGTGTATTAACTTATTAATATATTCTGCTTAACTTGCATGGTAGATTCTTTCAGATTATGTGGGAATATTTTGACATGCATAATGTATTTTTATTTTGTCAACATACTGTTTTTTTTAAGTTATATAATTATGAACCATACAAACAAAAATATTTTACAAAGGTCACATCAAAATGAAGAGGAGTAAAGCAATTTCATTAAAAATATAACATTTTGTGTTCACCATTGAGCATCAAATTTCTTAATTATCATATCTTGTCATTTTTCTCCTTCATTTCCTAACACAAATTATATTATTTAATACATCTTATAAAAAATTGAAGTTTTTGTTTGTGTTTTTGTTTTCATGGTCCCTATGGGGAATTTTTTTTGTAGTGCTAGAGATTGAACCCAGGGCTTTCTGCATGCAAGCCAAAAACTCTACCAACTGAACTGTCTCCAGTTCTTGAATTTTTATTAATAATTTTTTTCCAGCCAAAGTGAAATTTTCCAAATATTTCTATGTGTGTGTGTAACACATAACATGACTATGGGTCATATTACATTTATGTACATTCATACAACACATATGGGGAGAGAAGGAAAGAATGAGTATTTTTTAAAAAAATATTTTTCAGTTTTTGATGTACCTTTATTTTATATATTTTTAATTATTTTAATTTATATGTGGTGCTGAGGATCAAACTTAGTGCTTCACACATGCCAGGCAAGTACTCTGCCACTGAAGCACAATCCCAACCCCAGAATGGTTATTTTTGTGTTTAGGTAATGATATTTGTCTGTATGTGTATTTTTCCCCATAAAATTTGACTTAAAAGTGAAGTATGATAAAGTGATCTGAAATTAAATAGTTAATAAACAGAAAAATTAAGATTCTAAGTCTTGTCTGGTGCTACATTCATTTTTCTGTAATAGGCCTTTGAATATCAGATATTGATGAGGTAAAATCAGTAACAGTGAAACTGACTATCTGGGGAAGATAATCAATATTAAACATATTTGAGAAATTCAGAATATCAACTGTGTTTCCTTTTTTTTTCCTTTTTCTCTTTTTATCATAGTTTTTCCCCCACTAATTGCAAAGTATAGCATCTATCACAACCTCTTTTTGTCATCCACTTTGGCTACCTAAATAATTTGTTTTGAAAATTTATAATGTATTATCCAATATGATATATAATTGTAAAAATTTGAGACAAAGGTTTTCAACTTTTTGTACATTATTTTCATTTCTGTGATTTTCTCAAATTTATTTTAATGAGAACACATGTAATGGGAGATAATTTTTTTTATTTCAATGTTGTAATTTTTGTAGGTCTTGATCTTCATGTTTGTTGTAATATAGAATTATATACTAACCAAAGCATAATCTTATTTTGAAAACATAGGACATAATGTCAATTAAATAGGAGAATTTACAAGTTTAAGGGCAACCTCAACAACTGTGTGAGACCCTTTCTCAAAAATGATTCCATCTTCATCACTGAAAATAAAAGTTGGGGAATCTAGCTCAGAGGTAGAACACCCCTGGGTTTATTCTCTGGTGTTCAAAAAATATGAATAAAAATAAATGAAAAAATGACCAATTAGTTGATAACAATTTTTGAAAATAAGCTATTAAAGTTTATTTTGTGATTTAATTGGAACAAATTAAAGGATAAGGCTATTTTATTCTAATCATAATATTGTACAACTCAAAGGATTTATTTTGATAATTTTTATATTACTGAAATATTGGAGTATTAATTATTTATCTCTCTGTCAATAACTAGTTGTCAGCTAGTTATATCTAGTATATAGTCAGCTGGATTTGGCCACAATTCTTTGATAATATCAATCATTGAATTATAAATATGGCTCAAGAAACTTAATCTGGAGGCTTACTGAGGCTGGGATGTGGGTGAGAAATATTTAGCATGAAAATAATAACATAAACTTTTGAAAATATTTCTCTTTCTGTATTTGATATAAGAATCTATTTATACATTTACTTAAAAACACATTTGATTGGAGGTTTAAAAGGCAATTTGATATTACAGCTTTTTATATGACAAGAGAGGAAACAGCTACCTTGTCCTCTAAAAGGAGAAGACATGTGTTCTCTTCGTGTCAGATCATCAAGATCTGAACCATTTGCTATTAAGGAACTGAAGCAATTTTCTTATACTCTTTGTGTTCCTAGTTCTCCATCTAAAAGTAGCAATCAATGTAGTAGTTTTTTAAGAGCATTTTGTATTAGTTTTAAGTAAATGGCATGTGGAGACAGCTTACATATGTAGCCGATACCTAACAAAAATAGCAACAACATTCATTTTTTAATTGTCATCCATCTCATGGTCCTTTTTCATTATGCTACAACAGAGCCATAGGATTAGAGAGATTTAATTTCTGAGAATATCAGTGATTCTTTGTGATGTAAGGTGTGACAGCGAGCTATCTTTCTGCGGTTCGTCTGTCATAAATCAATTGGTGATGAATGGTTCCTTTTCTGCACATACGTTTGAAAAGTTTATGTATTGGTAAACTGTTGGGTGACATATTTGGAACACAGTTAGTTGTAGCCATTTTAAACAGTATTACTAACAGCCTTCTAAATTGTCTTCATGACACCTGTGTTCTGCACCTTTTCCTATTATTTTCACTTCCACCACAATTTTCTTTCTAAAAATAATCTTACTCTTGTCACATTACTTCAGGTGTACCTTTAGGATAAGAATACAAACAAAAAAGAAACTAACAAATATAATGGATTCCTTTTGTTAGGCAACAAGCTAAATGTACTGTAGAAGTTATCTAATTTAGTTCTTCCACTGATTCTTTAATAGAGGTGATTGTTTTCCCAATTTTAACTAGTGAAGAAACTGGCAGAAGTAAGATGAATCATGTTCTAGTGGCATCATCCTCTCATTCTAATTGAGAATTAATGAAATATCTGTCAGTGATTTTCTGTTCCTTGCAACTTAGAAGAAACATGCTTTTATGCACTGAAAATAAATATTAAAAAGAAATGTCATGTTACACATTTTTATTAAGAGAGTAGAACAATAAAAACCCGAAGTATCAGCAGTCTGATATAAAATAAATATCATTTTAATATCTACATCAATATTTCTGGGAATAATATTTTAAAAAAATGATCTAAGATATTTGAAAAAAGCTACAACACTTCACTGAAATAAGTAGCACTGTTATATTGCTTTTTAACTAAAATAAACACTCAGGATATATTGAATTAAAAATAATTTCTAGAATTAAGCTATAAAGTATGATATTTACCTAGTTCAATTTTATTTAAAATATTTTTGTATGATGAAAAAGTGTGAACAAGTCTAACTAATCATAACAGAGATACCTGTGAGTAGTTCTACCAAATATTCAACTCTATCATGATACTATAGTAAAGCATTATAGTATGGACACAAGATAGTAGATCTGTTGTATGAGAATAACAGTAGAAAACTAGAAAAGTTTCGAATTCTTTTGAAAATACATCTGATAATGCAATTTTAGAACTTGAAATTTTTATATTATTAAGTGCATTTCTAGAAATTTTGCCTGAAGTTACAGGAAAAAAAAATGTGACATTTTTTGGATGAGTTCATGCTATTTATTGTAAGTTAAACAGCAGAAAGTTGCTTTTTGTGTTATATTTTTTTAAAGATGTTTGATAATGGAATCCCTTAAGTTTGACATATTTTATACAATAAAAAAGTTGGGAAATTATTCCTGGTGAACAGTAGTTTGTTTTTTTGTTCTCCTTAATGGTCCCCATGACAGTTATTTAGGCTGACATCTAAAAAGGTTATTGCTGAATTTAAAATACATGTTAGACCAGTTTCTGTTATCATGATATTAATTATTGTCATAACCTAGATTTAATATCATACCTAACACTGTGGGAGAGTAGTAGGGATTATTGAAGAAAGGGGTAATAAAATAGAACACATTGTATGTTCAAGTTTTTATAGGCATGACATTAAGCACCTTGCAGCACAACAAGTTGTAGGTAAATTCTTCTCAGTCACATTATCACTTGTATCTTTAGTAGAAGTGCATGAGCATCTCAATATAGAATCAATGCACAATTAAGGAAGGCTGACAGTAATTTTTATGTAATTTTTCATCTGCCATCTTTAGTAATTTAATTAATATATATTTTCTTCTGCAATAAATATATAACATCAGCATTTCAACTGTTTTGCAGAAATTTAAAATTCCTGTTTCATCACAGTGAGAGCTTTAATAAATTTGTTATAATTCTTAAAACATTTATGATAAATATTATCCTAATTCATTATTTATAGATAAAACTACTTTATATTCTTTCCTAAAAATAGCATTTTAAGCAAAACTTGTATATTTATACCTACTCCCATTTTATTTTTAGGTATGCATCTCTAAGAAAAGCAGATTTTTCTGAAAAGTAATAAAAATTATATTTGTGATTAGCTTCAATGTATATTATGCAACTTACAAAGAACACTATAAAATATGTGTACATGTTAAATACATTTAAGCATATATATATATATACATAAATATTATAGTTTATTCACATACACATGTATGAAATATGTTTTGTTGTTCTAGAACAGAAGTATCTAGGGAGATATTTCAGATTCAATTACACTGAATTCTAAACAAGCAAGTTGAAATGGATTTATTTCTCTCAAAAAAACTAATGGAAATAAAGAAAACTTTGATTTTTAAATTAATTTAACAACTGTCTATTGTGTTCAAAAATAGTAATGTAGTTAAATTAGAATTCAAATTCATACTTATAGATTTTTTCAAATATGTGAGCTTTTTAAATTTTTGCATGAGTCCAAAATAACAATGAAATGACCTAAATCCATAACCTAAGGGACCAGTTTTCCACTTTTCACTTCCCAGTAACTAACTGTGTATCTATTCTTTCCCTATTCTGCAATAACTCCTGGTAATGACTAAAAGCTGTTCTAGAAATAGTAGTAGTAGTAGTAGTAGTAGTAGTAGTAGTAGTAGTAGTAGTAGTGGTAGTAGTAGGTGAATGTATTTTTAATGCCATTTTTTTTAATTTTGTAATCTCTTTATTTGTGACATGGCTGCATTATCTCTGCCCACATGTGGTTTAGAGATAAGTAACAGAGCAGAAGGGTGAAACTCCTCTTCACTGTGCTATCCTTTATAGGAACACATTAGTAGCAACAAACCTGCTCTCATTTAATGCAGACATTTAAGCCAAAAACATGGTGTACATCAGTCACCATTATTTCTAAATTATTTGAAATATATTTCTTTAAAATTAACAGTGATGCATGCTAACAAATACTTATTATAAGCAGAATTTTCTTGATTAGAATAGTAGCAAATGTTGAAATTCTCCTTGTATTTCTTCTCCTTTTGTAGCTCATATGTATACTTAGTTTGTCTCAATTAATTGAGTCCACATTTAGAATTCTAGAGACTCATGTATATACCTGAACTTCAAGCTTCTCTGAAGGAACCTCATGTGGTCTCACTTGAGCCATAATACTTTATGGTGTGGTGTACAGGGGTGCATCCAACATGCTGGAAATATGTGTTCTCCAGTTTGCTTCTGGAAACTACAGCATTCACTCAGACCACCTACTTTGCCTCTATAAATGAATTTACAAGTCTTTTATAATATATTTTGATAAAGATTTCATAGTGGTTTTTACTGGTATACAAGAACATGGCCTACATAATATATTATGCATCTCTTTGAAATGGGATTAAATTTTTAAGTTTAGAATTTGGCATTTGAATAGTTTTCTTTCTATATACTATAAAAATCATGTTCCCATTAGAATTTTTGAAAGTCTGAGTAGGTTACTTATTGTTAGAAGTGGATAAATAATTGCTAGAAGTAGATAAGTCATGGATGTTGCAAGCTGTCATATGTATTAATTTTCAGTTTTGTTCCTTAAAAATACAAGTGATTTAGTGTCTTTCATGATGCTAAAAATATTCTGTATAGATCAGCATAAATCTTGTTGATACACAAAATTTCTGAATTAAATTTTTTCTAAAATTACAAATAATTTTAAGTAGCAATTAACATGGAACCAGGGTTAATTTTTTTTTGAAAAGTAGCTTAGTATTATGTTACCAGGAGTATCATTAAAAGTGAGAATACATTTTTAACATTATTTTTATTAGACTCTATATTATACATAGTATTTGGGTTAATTCTAACAAAATCATACAGGAATGGAATTCCAGTTGGGTTAATGATCCTCTCTTTTCCCCTTCTGTCCTAACTCTCCTCCTCCATTCTCTTCTTCCTATTTGCCTAGACATTATTTCACTTGTCTATTTATTTATATTTGATTGCTTCTTTCTACTTATACATAAAGGTGCTATTCCCTGTGGTATTTGTCTATGTATATAACATGATTTTTAAAGAATCCCTTCTTCATTGCCTTCTCTTTCTCATTCCCACTCTTTCTCTCAATCTTCTTATTTCTACACCAGTGGTCTTCCCTATGTCTTATGATATTCTGTTCTTCTCTTTTTATTTAACTTCAGCTTCTGATATGAAACTTTTGACTTTTGAGTTTTGGTTTGGCTTATTTCACCTAGCATGATATTCTCGCCCCCCATTTACCAGCAGATGGCATAATTTATTATTTATGGCTGAGTAAAACTACATTGTATGTATGTGTACCACAATTTCTTTATGCTTTCATCTATTGACAGACACCTGGGTTGATTTCATAAGTTAGCTATTCTTAATTGTGCTACTATAAACACACGTGGCTGTATTACTATACTAAGCAAATTTTATTTTAGTAATTTTGGGAAAATACTGAGTCATGAAATGGCTTGGTCATGCCATGTTTCTCTTTTTAGGTTTGGGGGAATCTCCAAACTGTTTTCTTTTTTTTTAAAATTTTAATATTTATTTTTTAGTTCTTGGCAGACACAACATCTTTGTCTGTATGTGGTGCTGAGGATTGAACCCGGGCCGCATGCATGCCAGGCAAGCGTGCTACCACTTGAGCCACATCCACCGCCCTCCAAATTGTTTTCCAGAGTGGTTGTACTAGTCTGCAGTCTCACCAGCAGTGTACAAGTGTGTCTTCCCCCTACATCCTTACCAGCATGTATTACTATTTGTGTTCTTGATCATTACCAGCATGGCTGGAGCAAGATGAAGTCTTAGTGTAGTTTTGGTTTGCATTAATCTAAGTGCTAGAGATGTTTCACGTATTTTGGAGGCTTTTTTTCCTTAGAAATTTCTGTTTAGTTCTTTTGCTCATTTATTGACTGGGTGTTTTTTGTTTGTTCCTTTGGTGGTTTTTGTTATTTTTGATGGTATTTTGTTATTTTTTTAATATTTATTTTTTAGTTGTAGTTGGACACAATACCTTTATTTTATTTATTTTATGTGGTGCTGAGTATCAAACTTAGGACCTCACATGTGCTAGCCGAGTGCTGTACCTCTGAGACACAATCCTATCCCAGTATTAAGTTCTTTTGAGTTGGTTATTTCTGTTTGTTAATGTCCTATCAGTGGATTACCTGGCAAAAATTCTCTCCATTTCTGTAGGAAAAATATATTTTTATATTGAGCTTTCTAACATGTAAGATAAATATCTCTCATAAATAAGAGAAGACACAGAAACTAATTAAGAAAAAGCAACATAGTTTATTCAAAGTCTTATCTCTTTTAATTCAGAGCCCATTATCTTTGTGACCCTTTTGGAACAGGAATGCCTGACATTGGTATCTGGGATTCTGATTGCATAAATTGAATCAAGAGGACTTGTATAACATGGAGAAAACTTTCATGTCATTGGGAAGCTTTCAGAACTATATCCATGCAACTTAAATTCTTTACATGTGAATGTTTCCTTTGAAAAATCAATGTTAAATAGGTGTTAAGCAATGAGAAACCTATTTCTTTAATATTGGACATACAATGCACAATTCCTCTAAAAATAAAACAAGGAATCTTACTGATGAGGGTTGGTATTTCTGGAAAAGTAGACATTCTTCAAAATATGATTGATACACCCTACTGGCAAGTTGAGAATTTTGCTCATTGATTAAATATAATACTTAAATTCTTTACTAACGTGTTAGGGAATGGGGATACTGAGATAGAAGATACAGTTCATGTTCTCGAGATGCTCTTGGTTGAGGTGTGTGCAGTTTACATAACTCCAAGATGCCATGATGAATGCTGTGACAAAGGCAAGGATTTGTGGAAAGAGTAAGTGTTGGAAGCAGTTTTAGAAATGACTGGAGTTCATGTGGCCACTCTAGGCAGAGGAGATGCATTTCAAAGTGGAACAGCAGCACATATGGAAGCAGAGTGGGAAGAGTAGGAAGTGGCTACTCTTAATTTACATTATTATTATATGCTTATATTCATACAGTATTTTGTAAGGTTAAGTTCAGTTGAGAAGTATTAATTTTGTGAATAAAGTATTTATATTTTTTTCAGAGTGGCCAATCACCAGTTTTACTCACCGTAAAGAAAAACAGACTGATGATGGTAGAATAAAGCAACCATATGTACAGTTGATGATAAGGGAAGGTATAGCACATTATTTATTTATTTACTTATTTGTTTATTTTTTTTGAAAAGGCTTAATATTATAGGAAAAATCACTCAAGTTAAAAATATTAAATTAATGGGAATGACATAACCATTGGAATATAGTGAAATAGATGAACATGAACTACAATTAGGGATAAAAGCAGTTATTTAACTGATGAAAATGAGAGTATGTCATATGACTCACATGTCCTTTTAATTATTAGCTGATGATTATTATTTGATTTTATTGATCACATGGTCTTGTATTAGCTATAGTGTTCATTTTAGTTTTATAAATATGGACTTTTAGTTTGCTATTTTTTTTCTCCAGTATTGAACTTTTTAAACTTTCTTTTAGATTTTATCTTCTCTTGTTATAATTTCCTTTTGGAAATGCTTTGTTGAGCATAAATAGACATTGAAAAGAATTTTGTTCTTTGGATGATTGTTTGCTTTAAATTACTTTCTTTGTGGAATATTACTTTTTATTATTTCTAAATGAGTTTTAATTGCTATAGACACACGTTGTCAATTTCTAATAAAAAAGAGGGTAACATATGCTTGAAGGCTGGTTGCAAGATTATATATGTAGCATTGATGCTTCTCAGAGTGAATGACTGAAGCAACAATGACTGTTTTTATCATAGTGCTACTGTTATTGCATTATACCTGCAAATAGCTTTTTTACTTCTTCACCTTTGGCTGACTGTGAATTACAATGTTACATCACCCTAGGAAGCAAAAGGAGCTTTATTCATCAAAATCTTTGCCAACTCCAGATGAATGACCTAGTCATAGTTACTGTCCATTGAAGGATTTTAAGTTTGTAACTCTCCCCTTTGGGAACTAAAGATTTCTTTTTGTGTGTGTTTGTTTTCCTTTTAGACTTACAAATTATTTTCAAAGATAAAGGCTTGATCTTCCAAGATGTTTATGTCTGTTAGTGTATGGAAAGAAAATATATCAAATTGCTAAAATATAATAAATTGGATGTTTAAATAAATTTATTAAAAATACTTAAGGTTGAAGTCATCTCTCTTTTTTTAGAAAAACCCTCATGTTGGCTGTGGAACATAAACCAACACAAATAGTTGATCTGCTTTTTCAATGTGTTGTTAATGTGTCTCTTCAGATAACTGTGGATGGATTGCCTTATCTTATGGAATTGCTAGTGGCAATACTGCATGAGTATTTATATTACAATACTAGTCAACATTAGATGCATATTCACAATAGTTACACCTGCTGCATCTCACATATGAGGTGAGATTTTATACTGTCACTATGAATGGAACAGTAGTGAGTTAGGACAGTTCATCATTCAGAAACCCTTCAAAAGTCTACCCTAGAGGTAGTGATGACACTTTGGGTGAGGATGAGGGAGGTGAGGTGAGGGAGAATGGGGGCAGGAAAGATGGTGGAGTGAGATAGACATTATTACCTTGGAACACGTATGACTGTAAATTTAGTGTGACAGTACATCATGTATAATCAGAAATGAAAAGTTGTGGTGCAATTGTGTACAATGAATCAAAATACATTCTGCTATAATTAAAATAGAAAAATAATTAAAATAAATGAATTAATTTTTGAAAAAAGTAGTGATTTGTGCATGAGTCACCTCCAAGGTTTGTTCTCTCCTCTCTTCTCCCCTCCCCTCTCCTCTCCTCTTTATGCATTGGTAGGAAATTGTTCTAGCACTGAGGTATACCACTAGCCAGTATCTTAAAACTTTGTAAGCCTTTATCCTTAGGGTTTCCAGCATTATCCATTTCATTCCAAGCATAACCCCTACTCATGGGCACAAATAGTATCGCACCTATGATTTTTCTAATTAGCTATTTGGGTCTTGAAATGCTCAGTTTAGCAGAAGTTAGCTTTTCCACCATTATCCTTTAATTTACCAAGGACCTAATAATATCCTTGAAGTCTAAGGAAGATAATTCTGTAGTCAGATGAAGGAAGATAAAGGGATTTAAAATCGTTCCTTTGTCTCTGTCAGTTCTGTTACTGTAGTGTTTCTGCCAGAACTGACCCTGTAGATTGGTAGTGAATAGCTTTTATTACAACATGTCCTGAGTCCCAATCTCTGAGTCTTCATGATAACACACACTTAGACTCAAAAGTTACAACATTATTTTTAGGTCACATGCACTCATGCTTTTTTACTCAACCATTATTTTCAAGCAGCAGCACTGTTCTTTGACACCTTGGCCTCTAGCTTTGACCAACAAATATTAAGTACTCTGACCCTGTATCCTTTTAGGAGCCTTATTTGGAACCCCTATATTAGCCTTACCCTGTTGGGTACATTATTGTTTGAGGATTTTGTCTTTTCTATGAGAAAATTGGTATTATTCAAAGCTATCAGAGAGCTTCAAATAAGGTCACTGAAAGAGATGGGAGTTTTCTGTCATCTTGGCTAGCAGGTGTGTGCCCTGAATTGTTCCCTTTTTTGAAATAGATTCCTTTTAACTGCAGGGGCAGCGGGAGGCTGAAATATCACTGTTTCCCAGGGTAGGTGCCAACTTTTCATTGGCACCTCTAGTGGTTTGTTTTTTTCGAGTAATTGAAATTTCCCCAGCTGTTACAAATACTGCCTAAAGTTTTTGGCATATATCAAGTTGTTCTTCGAAAGAAAGAGATTAAGCAGATTCATTGAATGTAAGAGAGCTAAACCCCATTATGACTCTTTAGTATCTGTTGTGTTAAAAAGGATTTTTGTCTTCCAAGTCAGTTGGAGATAAACATGGAGATGTAGCTACTCTTATAATGATCTGCTGATTCTGTTCAACTAGGTGGAGAAGAAATAGTAGTAGTCCAAACCAGTTCTTGCATTTGTTGTTATTGATTAGTCTCTCAAAAGAGGATGATTGTATTCTCTAATTTAAGAGATATTTATAAATAAAGTTATAAATTAACTTAATTGCTGATTTGCTCTGAGTTACTAAGCACAAAGAAGAGCACGATTGATAATGAAAATTAGGACTCGAGCATTTTAAAATAATTTTAACATTTTAATACTAGAACTTATGGAAAATGCATATTAGTTATATTTGATATCTAAAAAGTTAAATATGCCATTATTTTACTACTTCTCTTAACATGTTTCAATATTTCTTAGTAAATCTTCTTAACAAGCTGGTGAACTAAAGTGATACAACCCATATTTCCTACAAGGCCTTAAGCCTAAGACTTGTGCAAGAACAAGGAGATATTATTTACAGAGACAGGGAATATTTTGAGTTCATGCTACACTAGTTAATATATTTGCCTGTCTTGCTCTCAAAGCATGATCATTTCGTCTTACTTTTTTCTTCTTTATTACAAGTTATGGGTGCAGTGGCACATGCATTCACTCCGGCTACTTGGTAGCCTGAGCCAGGAGAATCAATTGAGCCTTGGCCATTAGCGTGGAATGCCATCTCAAGAATAGAGCAAACATTTTAGAAACAATTTTCAAGTTAATAAAATGTCTATAGTGCTTACAAATTTGGAGAGTATATGAAAAAGTTCTGAAAGTAGATATAAAATCCTATATTTGGGCAGTGTTTTCATATAAGTGTTAAAATATGAATTTTATTACTTTTTTCAAACATAGCAACAGGAATCTAATTTTTCAATGTATAAAAGCAAAATGTAGGATGTCACCAATTTTCATTCCAGGTAAGACTTACAAAAGTGAGTTATACTTGTGTGCATGCCCTGTGTAATAAGAGTAAGAAAGTTTTGATCACAAAAGAACAATGGAAAAAAGTAAATGTTTAAATTCCATTCATATTTTTCTAAGTTTTTTCTTGATCACATAGAATCCAGGATTATTTAGCAATTAATTGCATTAAATTTATTATCTAAATGATATTGTCATAAGAAATTTTATACTAATTTTGAATCTGAAATTTTATGTCTTTGCAGAAATAAGAAAAATATTTTTAAATTAGTAGGTTGTGTTTCTTTTATCATGATATTTTAACAAATTGGGCTTTTCTATAATGTCACCTGTTATAAACACAGGTGTTCCTGTGAACTATTAATATCAACTTCTATTATGTGCACAAATTGGTGGATTTCACAGTGGTAATTTGATACACACATATACAATACTTGAATCCTAACCACTCTCCTTACTTCCATTTTTCCCCCTCCTTTCTCTTGTTTCATTCCCAAATACCTTCCCTCTTCTTTAATAATCTCTCTTCCATTTTCTAGTCATTCTTATTTTCTTCCAAGATTAAACATGTTACAGAGAGCATGTGATAATTGGATTTTTGTTTCTGTTTTATTTTATTTTTTTTCACATTTACACGATGACCACCATTTCCATCATTTTACAGTTTTTGTCCTTGTTTCTTTTTTAACTTTTTTATTCAGGGCTTTAAATATACCATTTCTTGCTATCCTGGACTTTACAGTTTCTCCTCAGAAATCTAATATTTTTTCTTATGTGTTTATAATTGCTTTGACTTTTAGAGATTTCAGTGTACCTTTGGTAATTTTATAGACTATTCTGTGTAAATGTTCTTTTCTCGTCATGTCCATTGGTGTTCTAAAAGCTTATTATACGTGGATGTCCATAACTTTCACAAGATTTAAGAAATAATCTCTTTTATTCACTGAGAAAGCTTGCATTGCCTGTAGCTTGTACCTCTTCTTCATTGTATATACCAATGATTCATTAGATTAGTCTTTAAATTGTGTCCAGTGGGTTTTTAAGTTCTTTACAGTTCTTTTAATTCTTCTTTGTATTGTTGAATGTGATATTTCATGATCAACTTCAATCTCTGATATTTTTTCTTTCACTTGATCTACCCTAAAGGTCTGACTTCAACTCGATATTTTTATTTGAGGTGTTGAGCTCTTTATTTTCAAGATTTCTAATTGATTCTTTTCAGAATCTGTATTTAATTGTTCCTTTATGTCCTGCAATTTTTTAAAAAAAAATTTGTGTTTTATTTTATTTTTTATTTTTTTAGTTGTAGATGGACACACGTTTGTTTGTTTGTTTGTTTGTTTGTTTGTTTATTTATTTATTTATTTATTTTTATGTGGTGATCGAGTACCAAACTCAGGGTCTCACACCTTCAAGGCAAGTGCTCTACCACTGCACCCCAGCCCCAGCCCTGTTTTGCATTTTATTTAGAGACAGGGTTGCTTAGTGCCTCATCATTGCTAAAGCTGGCGTCAAACTCTTGATCCCGCTGCCTTAGCCTTCTGAGCTGGTTTTTTGAGTTTTTTGTGTGTCTGTGAGATTAATGTTCTCTGAGATTCAGGTGGTAAAGATGTTTTTTACATTTTGCGGGCTCTACATTCATGTTCTTGATCATTTTCTTTGCTGTGAAAAAGCTTTTTACTTTGTACTTTCCTACTTATTGACTCTTGATTTTATTTGTTGCAATTTAGAAGTTCTGTTGAGGATGTCAGTTCCTAGGTTGACTTGATGTTTTCTAGTGGGTACAGGATCTCTGGTCTAATACCTAAATGATGACTTTGAGTTGAGTTTTGTGCACAGTAAAGGACAGAAGTTCAATTTGATTCTGCCATATACATATTTCCAGTTTTCTCAGTAGCATTTGTTGAGAAGGCTATTTTTTCTTTTAATGTATGTTACTGATGTCTTTGTCTACCATGAGATAGATATTTATGTAGTTTTGTCTTTGTGTTGTCTTTTCTGTTTCATTGGATTTCTTGCCTGTTTTATTGCCAAAATCATGACATTTTGTAGCTCTATAATTTGAGATTATATATTGTGATTATTTCACTTTTCTCACTAAGGATTGTTTTGGAAGTAGTGGGCCTATTGTTTTTTCTTTTTCAAGTGAATTTCACGAATATCTTTTCTATTTCTATGAAAAAATATCATTGAAATTTTATTAGAAATTGCAATCAAAATATAGTGTTTTGGTAATATGGCAATTTTGATAACATTAATTTGCCTATCCATGAACATTAGTGATCTTCCATCTTCTAAGGTCATCTTCAATTTCCTTCTTTAGTGTTTTCTAATTTTTGTTATAGAGATCTTTTACTTCCCAAGTATTTTAAATTTTTTTGAGCCCATTGTGGTTCACCAGCTGATTCATAATTGGTGTAGAGGACCATAACTGATTTATGGGTGATAATTCTATATCCTGCTACTATGCTGAGGTTTTTTTTTGAGTTCTAAGTTATTTTGGTGTAGTTTTGTGTCTTCTAAATAGAGAATCTTGTGGTCAGCAAATAGGGATAGCTTGAGCTCTTCTTTTGCTAGTCATACCCCTTTAATTTCTTTTGCCAAACTGCTCTGGTTAGAATTTCAAGGACTATGTTGAACAGAAGAGGTGAAAGAGGACATCCTTGTCTTGTTCCAAGATTTAGAGGGAATGCTTCAGTTTTTCTGCATTTGGATGGATGTTTGCCTTGGATTTTTTGGTGTATAGCTTTTAAAATATTCAGATATGTTCCTATTCCTAGTTTTTCTACTGTTCTAAACATAAATGGATGCTATACTCTGTCAAATGTCTATTGAGATAATTTTGTGACTTGTTTTAAGTCTGATGATGAATTACATTTTTTGATTTCCATAGGTTGAACCAATCTTTATTATGGTACACTATATTTTTAATATATTTTTTGCAATTTTCTAGTATTTTATTAAGATTTTTTGCATGTGTGTTCATCCAGGGTATTTGTCTAAAGCTTTATTTCTTTGATGTATCTTTGTCTGGGTTTGGTATCAGGGTGATTCTACCTTTAGAGAATTAGATTCTACCTTTAGAGAATTTAGAGTTTGGAAGAGTTTCTTCCTTTTATTTTTCATGGAATAATTTGATGAGTATTGTTGTTAGTTCCTTTTTAGAAATTTGGTAGGAATTGCTAGAGAATCTATATGGTCTTGGACTTCTCATAATTGGTAAGTCAAAATACTGATCCATTAAAAAACAACTGGCTTCAAAAATGCTAGAAATGGCTGGGTTAAGTGGTGCATACCTATAATCCCAGTGGCTCGGGATGCTGATACAGGAGAATCATGAATTGAAAGCCAGCCTCAGGAATAGTGAAGTACTAAGCAACTCAGTGAGACCCTGTCTCTAAACAAAATACAAAATAGGGCTGGGATGTTGCTCAGTATTTGATTACTTCTGAGTTAAATCTCTAGTTTCAAAGAAAAAATCTAGAATTGTGAAAAAATATGGATGTGTATAAATGCCCATGAATTATTCAGGTCACAAACAAGAAAGGAAAAAAAATATAATTTAAAAAACAATAGATCTCAGTGCTTTTGTGGTGCTTGTGATTGACCCTATAGCATCATGAAATTGAGGCACATTCTCTGTGAGTGGGCTACATTTATAGTCCTTATCTTCCATTCTAAATAGTTTGAGAGCATACAGATTACATGCTGAAGAAGTATGGCATCTATAAAGGTCTGCCACTTAAGAGGATTATTGAGAAAATTGACATCATGCTGTATGACACAGTACTAAATGAACCATCCTGCTCTGCTGAAACCAGATAAACTCTTCTCAATGTATTTGACAGTCTCAAGAAGTCATAGTTTATAAAATGATCATCAAAAACTTTTATAACTACCTTGCCATGGGAAATAAGACTCTAAAGGGAATAGCATGCATGGATTGAAATAATCCTCCTCTTTTGAGTGGTGAGTATAAACTCGTCTATATAATTTTAACATTACAATTTTTTTTAAAATTAACATCATCACTATTTATTTCACTGTTGGGGATTGAAACAAGAACTCACACATTCTATACAATACATTACCACTTAGCTCCTTCCTCTGTCCTCAGTATATTCTCTCAGGGGAAGAAAAGTCACATTGTTTTTTGTTTTGTTTTATTTTTTGGTTTTTTGGTTTTCTTTGTTTTGTTTTGTTTATACTTCTAATGAAATTGAAGGAATTTCTTCTCCCATAGGAGATATATGGTTGGCACATTCTGAAAGCATGAGTGAGTTAATAGCCTATTTAAGTATTTTATCAAATCAGTCATGATATTGTCATATAATATTACTACAAAACAATTTGATGCTACCTCCCTAATTCTTCTTTCTACATTTCCCCAGGACAATGCAGTGTGGATAAGAGTGTATAAACTCTGAATGGTGTCATCATCTTTCAACAGTTTTTATCCCTAGCGGCGGTAAAGCATTTTTTTTGTACCACACATAAGATAGGAAAAGTAGCTGGAAGTAAGAGATTAGCATCTTTTCTGTCTCCTATACTGGAATGTCTTTGTAAGCCTTCTGTCCCCAGTCTGTTGACTGCATTCCTCTATGTTCTATAGGTGTTTTCATATATTTGTTGACCATTTATATTTCTTCTTCTGTGCAGTGCCTGTTCAATTCCTCTGAACATTTATTAATTGGGTGATGTTGTTATATTAGTGTTAAGTTTTTTTGAGTTCTTTATCTATCCTGGAATTTAATGCTGTTTCCCCCCTATTCTGGTGGCTCTCTTTTCATGTCCTTGGTTGTTTCCTTTGCAATGAAGAAACTTCTCAATTCGATGCCATACCATTTATTGATAATTGATTTTACGTTTTTCTGAAGGGCCTGCCTTTTAGCATCAACTGTGAGGAGCTTGAGGGCACAGAGAAACCCCTCCAGAGATAGTTTCAGAGAATGGTGTCTGCTTTATTGTGTAGCAAAAATAACTTTTATAGTGGGAATGTGCCTATTTACTGCTAACAGTCATTATAGGCCAGAGGTAATACACAACATCATATTACGGGAATCCTGACACCAAGAGTCTAGGAACTGCCACATAGGCTGACCTTGTACCATCAAGGGAATAACTTCTTGTCAAAGGAGCAGGGAAGTGGTGCTTGCCAGTGTTCTGACAATACTCTGTCCCAAAACAGTGTTGTACTTTAGGACTTCCATGCTGCACAATGAGCAAGTAAGCATTCCTCCATGTAGATCCAAGGTCAGGCCCACCAATAACTTCTTTTGCTTTAGGGATCTTATTAAGAAGTCAGTTCCTGACTGTTGCAATCTGTTTCTCCTGTTGTAGTTTTGGGCCTACATTTTCTTCTAGCAGTTGTGTGGATTCCGGTCTAATACCTAAGTCATTGATACAATTTGAGTTGAGTTTTGTGCATGGTGAGAGAATTAGGGTTCAATTTTATTCTGCTACATGTGCATTTTCAATTTTCTCAGTATCAGTTGTTGAAGAGGCTATCTTTTTTCCAATGTACCATATTGGTACCTTTGTCTAGTATGAGGTAACTGTATTTACGTGGGTTTGTCTGTGTCTTCTGTTCCTTTGGTGGTCTTTTCTGTGTTCTTGCCAATATCATTTTTAATCACTCTGTAGTATAACTTGAGGTTTGATAGTGTGATGCCTCCTGCTTCATTTTTCTTGATAGGGATTGTTTTGGATATCTGGGTCTTTTGTTTATCCAAGTGAATTTCATGATTGCTTTTTCTATTTTCTGTGAACAATATCTTTGGGGGTATTGAAGGGAATTGCATTGAATCTTCATAGCACTTTTACTAGTATGGCCATTTTAACAATATTAATTCTGCCTATCCAAAAACATGGGAAGTCTGCTGCATCTATTTGGAAGATTATGTGTTCTCATCTCTGTGTTTATTTGTGTGATGGATTACATTTATTGATTCCCATTTGTTGAAACAATCTTGCATTCCTAGGATGAATCCCACTTGGTCATGGTGCAGTATCTTTTTAATATGTGTTTTTGTATATCAGTATTTTATTGAGGAATTTTGAATCTATGTTCATCCAGGATATTAGTCTGAATTTTTATTTTGCTGATGTGTCTTTGGATTTGGTATCAGTGTGAGATAGGCTTCATTGAATGAGTTTGAAGAGTTTCCTCCTTTTCTATTTCATTGGATAATTTGAGGAGGATTGGTATTGGTTCTTGTTTAAAGGTTTGTTAGCAATTGGCTGAGAATCCATCTGGTCCTGGGCTTTTCTTTGTTAGTAGGCTTGTGATGACTTTTTCATTCTCATTGTTTGTAATTGATCTGTTTAAATTTTCTGTTTCCTTTTGGTTCAATTTGGGTAGCTTATGTCTCCAGAGATTTATTGATGTCTTTAAGATTTTCTAGCTTATTGGATTATAGTTTTTATAAAATAGCTTCTAATTATCCTTATATTCAGTAGTATTTATGGTGATATTTCCAGTTTCACCATAGATTTTGGTACTTTGTATTTTTCTCTCATAGTTAGCTTGGCTAAAGTTTATCAGTTGTTAATTTTTTCGAAGAACCAACATCTTGATTTTTTAAAATTTTTAAATCTTGATTTCTTTGATTTTATCTTTGATTTTTATTGTTTCCTGTCTTTTGTTGACTTTATTATTTTTTAAAAAATTTCCCCTAGGATCTTGAGATATAATGTTAGATTATTTACTCAGTAACTTTCTGTTCTTTTAATATATGGGCTCCATGCTCTACTTTTCCCCTTAGAACTGCCATCATAGTGTTCCAAAGATTTTTATATGTTGTACCAGTATTCTCACTTACATTTAAATATTCTTTTTATATTCAATCCTGATTTGCTTAGCTATCTATTTATTATCCAGTAGTGAATTTAGTCTCCTAGTTTTAGTTTTTATTTTATCTTGTTGATTTTTAGTTTTATTTCATTATTATCTGATAGAGTGCAATGTATTAGCTCTATTTTTGGTATTTGGTAAATGTTTCTTTATGTACTAAAATATGGTCTATTTTATAAAATGTTCCCCATGCAGCTAAGAAGAAAGTGCATTCAGTCATTGATTGTTGAACTATTCTATATAATTCTGTTAAGTCTCAATTATTAATTATAATTTTAGTTCTGTACCTTTTATATGTAATTTTTATTTGTATGATCTGTCTAGTGATGAGAGAGGCATGTTAAGTTGTCAATATTATTGTTTTGTGATATGTTTGTTTCTGGATATTGAGAAGAATTTATTTGATTACATAGATGCTCCATAGTTTGGATCACATATATTTACCATTGTTATTTCTTGTTTTTATATTACTCTCTTAAGCAGTATGAAATGGCCCTTTTTATCTGTTCTGATTAACTTTTGCTTAAAGTCCATTATATCAGAAGTGACAATAGAAACAACTGTTTGTTTATGAGATCCATATTTAATGAGATGGGTTTTCTATCCTTTCACAGTACATCTGTGGATGTCTATGCCTATGAAGTGAGTCTCTTTGAGGCAACCTATTGATAGGTTTTGTTTTTTGCCAGTGCATGTCTTTTGGTGAGATGATTTCATTAACACATTTAGTGTTATTATTGAGAGATGACTTTTATTTCCTATTATTTTGATTTACTTCTAGTTTTCACATTTTAGATTTTACTTTAACTATTCTTTAGTTGTAGTTTTCCTCTCTGTTGATATATGCATGTATATATGTTTATACACTCACATACACACACACACACACACACACACACACACACATATATATATATATATTATTTTTCTTCACAAAATGTTTTATTAAGTATGTTAAGTGCCAACTTTCTAGTCATGAAATTTTTTAACTTATTTATTATGGAAGGTCTTACCTCATATTCAAATCTGAACAAATTTAGTATTTTTGGTGTAATCCATTTTTTTTCCAGAGCTTGGCATATATTATTTCAAGACCTATAGCTTCTAGGGTCTTAGTTGAAAAATCAGCTGAGATCTATATTTATTTGCCTCTGAATATGACCAGTCATTTTTCTCAAAGGTTTTAAAATTCATCTTTATTCTGTATGTTAGGTGTTTTCACAATGTTGTGGCTAGGAGTGAGCCTGTTGTGATTCTATATATTTGGAGTTCTATTATACTTCCTGTGTTTGATTTTCCATTTCATTCTTAAGATTTTGGAAATTTTCTGTCATTTCATTGAAAAGATTGTTAATTTTTTGGTTTGAAATTCAGTGCCTTCATCTACTCCGATGAATCTTAAGTTTGGCCTTTGCATTTATTTATTTATTTATTTTTGAAAATTCTGTTTATGGTCTGGTAACATCTTTTCTCTATGATGAACTTTATTTTCAAGAATATGTACTACTACTTCATTACTTGAACATCTGCCCTTCAAGTTATCTACTCTTTGGTGATACTTTGCATTGAATTTTTAATTTGGTTTATTGATTCCTGCATTTTGAGAATGTCTGATAGATTTTTCTTTACAACTTTTTTTTTATTAAATAGTCTTTTACTTTTTATGTCTTCTTGTGATTTCACTCCTTAAATCATCTTTTATCTGATAGATCAGTTGAACTATAAACTTTATGAATTCCTTCTCTGACATTTCCTCTCCTGTGGTTTTTGTGGACTCTGCTGTTGAGTCTTTCTGGTTTGTTTGGGATGCTTTGTTCTCTTGCTTGTTCATTTTGTTTGTTTTTCTACTAATGCATCTAAATGCATCTGAAGCACCAGAGCTTCTAGTCTATGAATTTCTTGTGATCTTGTAGATATCCTGTGCCTCACAGATTAGGGGGGAGCCAAATAATTACAAACAACTGTGTGTACAATGCATAGCACTAACTTGAACACTTACTTTTTATTTTCACACAATGTTAATTGGCACAATAAACAAAAATGTATCAATTTTTGTCAGTAAAAACTAAAGTAGTCATGAATTATATCTTTCATAAAATCAAAGAATAGGCATTTCCTGTGGTTTCAGTTGTATTACTTGTTGCTGTGTTGGTGTCTGGGTTTTATAAACCAATTAGTGTTATGAGAAGTTAAGAATAGAGTTCATTAAGAGGAAAGAAGCAATGGGGATTTGTAGTTTCAAGATACGAATAGGGCAGATATAAAGGTGATGTAGGATGTGTTGTTAATGAGGGGGAAGGAGGAAAAATTAAGAAGTAAAAAATTAAAGAAAAAAGAGAGAATAATGGAATTTTACTATTAGTAAGAGAAAAGAGAGAAATAGAAACAAAGGGAAATAAAAGTTTTGAAACAGAATACAAAAATCAATTCAAATATGCTAATTGAAAACTTTAACCCTCAAAAACAGAGTAAGAAAAAATAACTGTTTGAGAATGCTAGAAATGAAAAAGCAGAAACAAATATGTACATGTACACTGTGCAAATGTCCATCATATATCCATCAGTACACATTGAAAAACTTAAAAAAAACCAGGAGTGTCACTAAGAGTATGTGCTTGTTGTCTTGTCTTTTCATCTCTCAGCTTCCCTTCTCCATGGAATGATATGGGGAGCTGTGAGAGGTGCTGTCAGCTTGCACCTCCAGAGTATAGGTTATGCTGGGTTTACAAGATGTTCTCAGGGGAGGCATTAAGGTTTAGTCTTTGCCCCTGGTATTTTATTGCATGGAAAGTAAATGGGCATAAATGAATCAGTGAACCTCTTGGAGTACACTGCACTCTTCTCTCCAGGGCTACACTCATGAGAGGGGAAGCCAGTCCTTCACCAGTTTTGTTTCTCAAGGGTACTGTTCTTTCTGGCCTCCTGAGATTTTCCCCAAAGCACCAAGCTCCATCAGTCCTGCTCATTCAGATTTTTAAGACACTGCCACTGGTCCTGGGCACTGTTGTGTCAAGGGAAGAGAGGAAGGAAGGCTCTCTTCAGCTTCTCTGACTTGCATGTTGGAAAGGAAAAATGCTGTCCATGCCAGGAATTTTTCTAATTTGCTAGGCTCAGTTTAAATCTTTTGACTGGTGTCTGCCAGAATCATGTATCAGTCTGAGCTCCACATGAATCTAAGTTCTCAGTTTGAATTGGTGCTGCTGTAGTGAAGATGTCCAAACACGTCTCCAGCTTCAGCTCCCCAAGAATAGCATGCAGACTAGGGGTGACATTCATGCAGCAGTTTAATGAATAGAATAGCTCCTGGGTCTGCCCCGAGCCAGCTTAACCCTCTTGTCCCATGTTCTGCATGCCAAGATTGTCTGCAGCATATTATTACTATTACTATTATTATTATTATTATTATTATTATTACTAGTAGTAGTAGTAGCAGTAGTAGTAGTAATAGTTTTAGGTGGACACAATATCTTTATTTTATTTTTATGTGGCGCCTAGTGCCTCATGCATGCTAGGTTTGCATTCTACCACTGAGCCACAACCCTAGCTTTTTGTATGCAGTACTTTTTACTCTTTCTTGTCCTTGTGTACTGACTTCCCTCACTTCTATCAGAACCTAAGCTCCAGTTCTGTTTCTCATCTTTGTCTAATCCACCCTAAATTACCCATTTTTCCAAGGTTCTCTTTCCAATATTGAGTATCAGTGACATTCTTTTATGACCCACTTCACAGAGAAGCAGTTTTCTCACTCTCTGAGTCCCATGTAATGGAGCTGTGAGAAAAGTCACTTCCTGCTAATCCACCATTGTGTCTCCCCTTGTTTGACACTGTTATCTTTATGTTACTTAATTTGAAAATGATAACGTTTTCTTTCATCTTGCAGCTTTTAGTAAGGGTTATAATTATGGGTCCAACAATTTACTTTTAAGTGTCAAATTTTTAATAGTCCCTCATTTTTTTGCATTTATAAGTACAAAATATGAGACATAAAAATTGTTAATGCATTTACTTGCCTGTCAAAAATACAATTAATAATAATTATAAAAATTTATTCAGATATGAGCCTGTAGGAATATTTTATAATAAAATATCAGAATCATAAACTTAATATTTTACATTTCTGCCATTGATTAAATATATATTTTACTATTTTCTGTAATAGTGAAAGAAAGTTCTAAAGATGACTCATTGAAAAGGTATAAATTTATAGTTTTAAAAAATTATCTACTAACTAAGTGGTGAGTGAAGATAAAAGGATTGTTGAGTGTTCTAGTCTGGGATAGACATCACATTCAGTTAACACTTGTTTTCTAAAGTTGTCTTACAAAGACTTTGAATGTGTCCTTGCTGTTATAACATGTTAATTACTTATGATGCAGTTGTCATTCATAAGGTTGACAATTTGTCCCATATTTACTTAATTAATAAATATCAGGCCTGTGGTTAGACTGTAGCCTTACCTAGCTGAAAAATCCATTGTAGTGCCTCATTCTACAGATTGATACCAAGATGTATTATCAATTCTATATCATCAGTTCAGAAATTCAAAGGCAGTTGTGTCTTAACTGATTTACATTTTACCTGTGAAGCCTGGTTATAGTCCAAGAAATTTGTCCTTGACATTTTTGATAGTTCCACTTGTAACCATTTTTTTAATACATCAAAACTTTTATGGAAAATCTCACAGATCTATGGCCACATAGTTTTCTAATAAACAAGATCAGGCAAATACTGGAGAGATTATTTTTCTGGAAGTGAAGAATACCAATGTTTATATAATGTAGTATTAATTATATTAATCCTTAGAGGACACTCTAACTGATTTCTATATTTTCTGATTTTCTTGTTAGTTATCCTACAATTACTTTCCCTATCCATTTTAGAAAGACTTTTTATAATCTTTTTTTCCTTCTTCTGTGAGTATAATCTTTTCTTTAATATCTGTTTTATTCTCTATTTTGTTCTCTTGGTGTTTTTGTTTTATTTTATCAATTGAATATTATGTTTTTCTGTTCACAGAAGCAAAAATTCAGAGAATTTCAGAATCTTAAGGAATTTCAGCAACTAGTCAAAGTACCCTCTAGTCTTTCATCATGTGTTTGACTGGCTGGCCAAATAATGGATTCCCAGAGAAAGGAGAACATTTACGTAATATTCATTTAGATAATATTCAGGGAAACAGAGGTATAAATATCAAGACTCTGCTTTTTCTCTTAGTCTTTCTCTTTGAGTGTCTGAGTGCCTGTAACTATTTTCAAGTGCTTGCTAGTTATGTGGACCTGAATAAAGTGAGATTTGCTTAGGAAAAATTGATTTCATAATTTGTTTTAATGTGTCTGACAGAAGTATTCTAAATTATACATATATATATACACACACACATATGTAGACACATATGTATATATCTGTATTCTAAATATATATGCATATATATATATATATATATATATATATTTGTGTGTGTGTATATATATATATACTTTTTAACTTTCAAAAAATTTTAAAAGATTAGGGGAGCTCTTTGCACTATTTTTGGGTAAAGGCAAGTAATAGGATAATTTTATTGGTGATTTTCATTCTGAAGAACAATGACTGCCATTTTCAAGCCATCTTGCTTACTATTTTACAGAGAGGGGACTCTGCATCTTGCTACCTTGTCTTCGATTATCAGAAGTTTGTTTCAGTTCAGGTGAGAAAAAAAAATGTCAGCCATTATTTGGGTTTTAAGTTCAGCCTTCAAGCCAGGCAATTTTCAAGAATAAATTGTTCTCAGGTTCTGCTGACATATTGGCTTCACTCAGAATTTTAACTAAGAGTACCCTCATTGAATATTTCATAGTTTCGGAGCAGTAGAGGCAGAAAGAAGTAAATATGAGTATTTTTATTTTTAAAAAATGGAGGTCATATTTTAATTATATTAATCAAGAAACACCATTTAATAAATGATACCTAAACTTTAAACAGAGTTTATTTTAAAAAGAAAACTACTCACCTATTTTTGTTTTACATTTTTGCTCTAAAGATCTACCAAAAAACCTCATCCACGTGATTCCTGCTTTACAGTGGATGAGGACATCTATGATGCTCATATTAAGGTAAAGTGATCTTTTGTGAAATGTATGTTCTTGCTCTGAATTTTGTGTTTTAATGTATTAATGCTGGAAAATTAGATATATTTTTCTGACATTTTATATGAAAATTTTCTAAGAAGAATCTATTTTAGAGAATTATGTTGATTTAAAAAAATGTTTTTGTATTAGTGTTCTCTCAAGAGGGTCTTGAGGGATGGAAGAAAAGATAGGCTGGGAAATACATAGTGACAAACAAATTGCATTAGGAAGAGCTTTATAACTGCAGAGGAAATATGATTTTTAGTCAAGGATTTTTTGGGTCAGTTTACATTATTGTGTCTTTTAAATTGTACTTACATGACTTATAATACTTGTGCCTAAATTAATTTTTATAGAATCATAGAAGTTCCTGGGGTTTTAGTTCAAATATATAATTTGCATGGCAAGTAGCTTTTCTTTTTTTACTTGAACCCTGAATATTTTTGTACCATAAAATTTAATAAAACCTTTTTTCCTCTATTTCTATCCTTTGCTCTGTATTTATACTAAAGTAATATTGGGAATTGTGGCAACTCAGAATTATAGAATCTATATCTTAACACTTGTATTAAAAAGGCTTCCATATCTATACTTTCTGAGTCTTTCCACTAGAGATGACACTAATTTAAAAAAGTATAGGTAAATAGCAGAAAGATCAGTAGAACAGAAGGAAGTACTAGAGTCTGAATTAGACCAAATTATATTCTATGCTTTTATAATTATATCCTAGAATATAACTTCTACTGTGGTGTATAACTGAAAAGAACCAATATAAAATAAAAATAAATAATTTAATGAACCTTTTCTAAAAATTTTCTCTTCATCTAATTAAAGAATAGATAGTCTATGCAAAGTAATAACCAGTTCTGAAAGCAGAGACTCTCAATAATTATATGGTAATACTTGAGTTTCCCAGATTTTTTTTCCACTATAGTTTCTTAAAATATTCAAATACTTATGTCACATTCTGAAATTTGGATGCTTCTATATTTATTTATTTAAATATTCATTGTAAAATTCTACAAATTTTGTGAACTATTCCAAATTAGGAAATATATTTGCAAATATCCTATAGCACTTAAAATAAGGTTTCAAATGTAAAATACTTCTTTTTTTTCTTTGAAATGACTTGACTTTTATTTCAGTCATGAAGAGCTAAATATTATGTGAGTAAGAATGATGTAATTTTTATTTTGGGGAAAATAATATGTAGAGCTATCATACTGTGTTCTATTTAGAATGCTATTATTCATAACTTAACCGAGCTCATTTGGCCTGGAGAAATGCATCATTTCTAATAGCTGGTGTTATATATATTGTTGAACATGAGTAAATGTGGAGAAAATAAATTTCTACATAATTAATCATCCTATGTAATATAATGTGCATGATATAACTAGTAATTAAGTCTACTGAATTTAAAAATATGTTTTAAGTTTGCATTCTCTTTTAATATATGGAATGTGAAAGTTTGAGTAAGTAATCTCAAATTGATGTCATAAAGGAGGAATAAACAAGTTAGAGTATTGTCATAAATACGAAAGTAGGAACCAGAGTATCCTTCAAGCCTGCTCCAAACTTGAGTTTAGATTTGGTCTTCAGATGAAAATTTGCTTGTTTCTTCCTTCTTGCTTATCTTTTTGAAAATGCCTTATTTCACTGTCTCATTACCTATGTCAAGCAAACCTGGTGATGTAATTGGCAGCACCACCTATTTTTTTAATGTTTTATTGTTTTATAACTTATTATTTTCTTAACTTAATTATATGAAGGTACTAGGATAAAAAGAGCATACATCTCTTTCTAAAACAATGACTTACTCCAATTCTTAATATTTCCTTGCAGAATACATCTCTTCAGTGTCTATTCATTGTGCCATCTCTGTCACCGTGGTTTGTTTATTGAGTTAATGTTTCTGTTTAGAAGCTCTGTGTGGTTTTTATTCATTGATATCATCTCCACAAGATTGCTTTCATCATTTCTTTTTTTCTTGGAAGGATCAAAATTTGTATAATCGTTTATCTTCAGCTATTTGACACATAGGAACAATATGTCACATTTTTCCATAGGATGGACAAAACTTATACTGTTTATGAATCGAATCAATCTTATTTAATAGATAACTCTAAAAGCTCATGTCTGATGAGCTTTCTCCTTAAGAGGTAATTCATGCCAATATAAGTCATAAAAATATTGAAATATCATATAATTTCTTATATTATTAGTCTTTTTTCAAAAGTACTCTAAATACAGATGAGTACCATTTTTATCCTACATCATTCAGTTTAAGAAAATAGTATAATGGATTTCAGTATTTGTGTAACAATCAGTTGGATAAAAGTGGAGTGACATTTTGGAGATCTCTGTGTCATGACTCATAATTTTTACTCCATGAGAATATACAGTTTAGTAAGTGAGAGAATTCAGTTTGAGTATACACCAAAATGATTCAGAAACCTCTGCTCTTTCTGTTGTACCCTGCAGTCATGGAAAACACTTATTATTTTGTCAACTTTGGTTCTTATTATGCCTTAATCCTTTTTTTCTTTCTAGAAGACCCCAGAAGAAGGAGAAAAATTAATTGAAACTTCAAGGCAATCCATGAAGGATGGTAAGCTATTTGAAGACTGCCTGATTTTGCGCTGCTTATTGACTTGAAATTACAGAATTTTTATATACTATTTATTTTGTTTTTATTGTCAGAAGTATAATATGACACTGGGAACAAAACAGTGGAAACTAACCTGACAATGGTAACCCTGCCATTAAAAAGAATGACATAGTTGAAACCACACTTGTGCAGGCAACCAGTATAAAGAATGATTGTCTTTTCCATCACCTGACTCAAAGGTAATGTGTTTTTAAAAATTCTCTTTCCATTTTTTTTACATATCATCTTTTATGAAGACAAACATCCTAGAAAGAAATATAAGGCTACAAGATTATAATAGAAAACAAGCAACAGGTGAGGTATATGTATAGAATTAACACTGATAAAATGTGGTGGGAATAAAGAATTTTTCGGTGTGTTTTAATGGAAGGAAATAAATAGAAAATAAGCCCAAATCATAGCTTTATGAATATGAAGCTGAGAAAAGGGGATGCATACAAAGAATTTATTTATGAAGGGAAAGATGAATATCCAGATTGAATGATTGTCAATATGGCTAATATTTAAAATAAGAAATATTGAAATTAATAAGAGCAGCAATTGAATATTAGGCCAAACATAGGAATGTTTAGAGGAAGTACATGCTAGATATATAGAACAATGTGTCACATCTGTCTATCATTTACTCTTGACATCCTTCAATGAATAGAAGGCAGGGTGTGTAATTATCATCACAATCATTTTGGTATTATAATGAATAGAAAAATAAGAAAATAAATGTGGCATATTTTAGATACTTAAGAAATCAATATTTTCTTCTGTTTTTATTAAAGCTTCAAGTAATTTATATTTAGCACCAATCAGTATAGGCTTAAAACTATTGATGGTCAGTGCTTGTTGAATTATACCAAAATAGATTCTATTGACACGAAACTAAAAAGAAAACAACAACAATAAAAACATAAAAAATATATATAAATAGGTACTGGTATTTAAAGAAAAATATAAATCCAAACAGGAAAAGTAACAATAATAATGAACATGATAAATTAAAAATAAATGAACTTCTAAAAATTTTTTTAAAAGTACAATTTTTAAAAATTAATGTACAAAGTTTTCACTGTGGCATATTTGTACATACATGTAGATCAATTATACTTCCTCAATCCTATCTTCAACATTCCTTCCTCTGTACCTCCAATTTTATCTATGTTAATGGATAATATTTATTATCCATCCATCTATTTTCATGTTGATCATTTCCACTTCTAGTTTTCTATATGAGAGAAATATATGATACTTTTTTTAAGTATGGCTTATATTGCTTAACATGATGCATTCCAGTTTCCTTTATTTTCTAAAAATTGATTGTTATTGTTCTCTATTCATAGAAATCTTCCTTGTGTATATATGGCACATTTTCTTTATTCATTTTCCTGTTTACAAGCATCTAGTCATGATAAATATGGGCATATGTGTATCTCTAAAGTTTGCTGACTTTAATATTTTCCAATAAATACTGAAGAGTAGTGTAGTTGAATCATAAAGTAGTTCTATGTTCAGTTTCTTGAGTAGCCTTCATACTGATTTCCATAGGAGTATAGTAATTTGTGTTCCTACCAATAGCATACAAGAGGTTTTGTCTCCTCAATTCTTCCCAGTATCATTTGCTTTCGTCAGGATTGCTTTTTCTGGATGGTGGAAAATGGGGGCTTGGTGTTGCTTTAATTTGCATTTCTCTGATTGCTGGAGATATTATGCATTTTTCCACCTAAGTGTTGGCCATTTGTACCTCTTATTTTGAGAACTAAGCACAAAAACCTGTTTAATAAATGAGTTCATTTGCTCATTTATTAAATAGGTTTTTGTGTTTCTGGTGTTAAGATGTTTGAGTTAATATTTTCAGGATATTGACCTTCTGTCAGAAAAGCAGGTGGCACAGATTTTCTTCCATTCTGGAGGCTACCTCTTTTTACTGTTGATTGTTTCACTTACTATGCAGAAAGGTTTCAATTTGATGAACTCTCTGTTATCCATTGTTACTATTATTTCCTGAGCTGTAGGAAGCTCTATTCAGGAAGTAATTGCCTACATATTGAAATGTTTTTCATATTTTTTCTAGCAGTATTAAAGCTTCTAGTCTGGTACATATGTCTTTAATTGTTTTTGAATAAACTCTTGTACAGTGTTTAAAAATAGGCATCTAGTTTTCTAATTTTTCCAACACTATTTCTAAAATATCTTTTGTCTTTTCTCCAACATATGTTTTTGGCATCTTTGCCTAGAATCACATGACTGTACCTGTGTGGGTTTGGCTCTCTGAATTCTCTTCTTTACATTGGTCTATGGGTCTTTCTTTACACTAGTACCATATTTTTTATTACTATGGCTCTGTTTTTTATTTTGAAATTGCGCATTGTGTTATATCTATTGTTGCTCTTATGATCAGCACCACTTTGTCTAAGTTTTTTTTTTCTTTTTTACAAATTTAAAAATAGTTTTCCCCCATTTTTGTGAAGAATATCATCATAATCTGAATGAGAATACATGGTATCTATAATTCAATTATGGTACTATAGCTATTTTCACAATATTAATTCTGCCTTTCCATGAACATAGGAGATCTTTCTACTTTATATTGTCTTCTTTAACTTCCTTTTTAATCAAACTGTTATTTTCCTTGAAGATGTCATTCACTTACTTTGTTAAGCTTATTTTTAGCTATTTTAAAAGCTATTTGAATGGGCTATTACCCTTGCTTCTTTCTCACCAGGGTATATAGACAATTGATTCTTATATGTTTATTTTGTATCCTGTTACTCTGATGAACTTATTCATCAGAAGTAGAATACTTATGATGTAACATTTATGATTTTCTAAGAATACGACTATATCATTTGCATATAGAAATAATTTAACATTTTTACTTTCCTATTTGAATCTATTTTATTTTTTGTCTTCTCTAAATTTTTAAGTACTGTGATTAATGAGATTGGTGGCAATGAACATCCTTGTCTTTTTCTGATTTTAAAGAAAAATTTCCAGTTTATTATACTATTGGCTTTGGGTTTGATATACTTGTTGTTTATTATCTTATTGCAAGCTTCTCCTATTTCTAATTCCTCCTGGCTTTGTCATGAAGGACCCTTAAATTTTGACAAAGGCTTTTTTCTGTAGATGTTGAAATGATCATGTAGTTTTGCCCTTGATTCTGTCTGTGGTATATCAGTATTATTGATTTGCATGTATTGAATTAGCTGGAGCAAAATCAGCTTGATCATCATATACAGTTTTTCTATGTGACACTAGAGACTCAAGCCAGGAGCACTATACCACTGATCCACATCCTCAGCCCCCTTTATTGTTCACTTTGAAACATGTCTCACTAAATTGCCCAGGCTGGCATTGAAATTACAGTGTGCCTGAGACAACCTACTTCATTTCTGAGAATATAGACATACCTCAATGCCCGACAATGCATGTTCTTTTTTAATGTGTTGTTGAATGTGGTTTGCAAATATTTTATGAGAATTTTTATATTATATTCCTCAAGGATGTTGGTCTCTAGTTTTTTCCTTGTTGGGTCCATATTCACTTTTTCAATCAGGGAAATACTTTGAAGATTTACTTAGGAAGCATCTTTTTTTTTTGCTCTTACATGTTATGGGAAGATTAATATTAGTTCTTCTTCTTTTTAGAGAGAGAGAGAGAGAAAATTATTTTAATATTTATTTTTTAGTTTTCGGCAGACACATCATCTTTGTATGTGGTGCTGAGGATTGAACCCGGGCCGCACGCATGCCAGACGAGCATGCTACCACTTGAGCCACATCCCCACCCCCATAGTTCTTCTTTAAATATGCTTTCACCTCTGGTCCTGGAGGCTTTTTGTTATTGCTTAAATCTAATTGCTTCTTATTGAGCTATTTGTTTATCTCTATCCCTTTGATTCAAAATTTTTAGGTCATATTTCATCAATGTCTTCTAGATTTTTTTTCATGTGTTGCAATTTAAGTCTTTAAAATAGTCTAGATTTTCTCATTTATTAAAATATAAGTTTTTCAAATAGTCTCTAGATATCCTCTGGATTTCAGTGGTATCTGTTGTTACATTTATGTTTTTGTTTCTAGCTTTATTCATTTGTAATGTATCCTCTTTCTCTATTTTTTTTAATTTTTTAGTTACCTTGGCTAAGAGTTTATCAATTTTATTTACCTTTTCAACAACCAACTATTTGTTTCATTATTACTATGTTAGGTTTTTGTTGTTGTTGTTGCTTTAATTTTCTACTTTATACTTTTGCTCTGTCATTTATTAATTCCTTTTGAGTATTGGTTTTAGAATTGATTTACTGATGTTTTTCTAGACCTTGGGGTGCATCATGAGGTTTTTTAATTTGAAATATCTCACATTTTTAAATGGATATAGCCATTGTTATAAACATACAACCACTTTTGGTGGATCAGTGGAGGGATATGGGAAAGAAAAAGAAAGGTACTGGGTAGTAATATTGGTCAAAATATGTTGTATGCATTTCTGTATATGGTGTAATGAATCACACTATTAGGTATACATACAATGTCTCAATAAAAGAAAAGAAGAAAAAAGAAAAAAAGAATGGATTTTACTGTATTTCATACATGTGTGGATGCTGTGTTTTGATTCTCATGTGGTTCTGAGGTATTTTTTGAAATTTCCCCCCGATTTTATCAGTGACCCTTTGATTATGCAACTGTATTTTTAATTCCTTAGGTGTTCATGCAGTTTCTGTAGTTTTACTCACTGTTTACTTCTTTTTCTTAATTAGATCACTATTTCCTACATAAAATTGGGGTACATTTTAAATAATCATACAAATATATATATTTTTATATATATATATTTTCAGTTTGGTTCCCAGTACTCTCCCTTTTGCTTTCTCTGTTACCTTTTTTCGATTCCACTGATCTTTCTTGTATTTATTTGTAATTGTTTTAATTAGTGCATCATGATATATATATATATATATATATATATATATATATATATATATATATATATATATAAGGTCAGATTCAGTGTGATATATTCATAAGTGCACATAGGAAAATTTGTTCAGATTCATTCCACCACACTTCCTTTGACAGTCCCTCCATCCCTCTCAATATTCTTCCTCTGCTTCACTGACCTCTCTTCTATTTTCATGGAATCCCCCATTTCCCCCTTGTTTTATCTACCTTTTTAATATGAGGAAAAATATTCAATTCTTGACTTTGTGAGTCTGAGTTATTTCACTTAGTGGAAAGTTTTCCAGTTCCATTTATTTACTAGAAAATACCATCCTTTATTATTCATTGCTGACTGAACAGAACTCTATTATGTATCTACCCCAAATTTTCTTTATACATTCATCTGTTGATTGGCACTTAGACTTTTTTGATAGCCTGTTTATTTTTAATCATGCTGCCTTAAACTTTGATGTGGCTGCATCCCTATAATATGCTTATTTAAAATCTTTTGAATATGTACTAAGGACAGGGAGAGCTGGGTAATACATTACTAGAGTTTTGAAGAATCTGTATATTGTCTTGCAGGGAGTTTTTACTAACTTGTAGTCCCACCAACAATGTATGAGTGTACCATTTTTCTTCATCCTCATCAACATTTCTATTACTTGTGTTATTGATGATTGCTTTTCTGAAGGGAGTCAGATAAAATCTCAGTGCAGTTTTGATTTGTATTTCCCAAACTACTGGAGATTTTGAACTTTTTAATATACATTTATTTACATTTGTAATTCTTTTAAGAAAGATCCCTTTAATTTTGTCTATATATCCTATGGGTTACTAATTTTTTTGATGATAAGGTTTTGAATTCTTTATATATTCTGAATATTATCCTCCATTTCTTAATCAGATGACAAAGATCTCCCATTCTCTAGGCTCTGTCTTTATACTTTTGTTTCCTTTGGTGTTCAGAAGTATTTTAGTTGATGTAATACTACTTATTGATTATTGGTTTTATTTCTCATGCTTTAGAAATTTTGTTAGGGCAATTGATGCTTGTGTCAATCTGTTGAAGAGTTCAACTCACGATTTATCTAGCAGTTGTAAAGTTTCTTGTGTAATACCTAAATATTTGACCCACTCTCAGTTGACTTTTGTGAAGGGTGAGAAATAAGGATCAAATTTTGTCCTTCTTTATGTGTATATAAATTTTTCCCAGACCCACTTGTTAAAAATGCTGTATGTTTTGTTTTCTAATAGCCATCCATTATGATGTGATAAGGGGTGAAAGGAATTATTTTGTTTTTTTTATTTACTAAGACTTGCTTTGTATTCTAATATATGATCTATTATAATGAAAGTTTCTTGTATTCTGGGAAAAAAACCAAGTTCTACTCTTGTCAGATGAAATACTGTGTAGACAACTATTAACAGTATATGGAGTAAAAGTGACAACTAGGAACTTTCTTGATGTTTTGTCTATGTAACCCGTCTCTAATGAAAGTAGTGTAGAAGTCACCCACACTTCTGGTTTTTTATCTGGTTTTATCTGTCCCTTTAGGCTGAATAGTGATTATTTTATAAAATTGGTTTCAGTGCCATTCATGTGTAAATATTTATTTTCTTCTTGGATTTTTCCCTTTAGCAGTATGTAGTAACTTTCTTTGCCACCACCTTTGAGTAATTGTTGCTTGAATTCTCCTTTATCGGGTTTGCAAATAGCTACCACTTGGCTTTTTTCTGTTTTTCTTTTTATTTATTTATTTATTTATTTTTGGCTTCCACTTATATGGAATATCTTTCCATCCTTTCACTTTTATTCTGTGAACATCTTTGCAGTACAGGTGTGGGGTTTTTTTTAGACAGTATACATTTCGGTCTTGTTTATTCATTGAATATTTCAGTTTATGTATTTTAAATTGGTAATTAACACAATGTGAATTCAGTGTTAGAATGTTGAGGTATGTTTCTTTATGATATAAGGTTCACTCTTAATTCCCATTTGTTTATCCACTTTCTTGTGACATTTATTCTCTTGTATTCTCCCATGATTTTTTTAATATTTCTCTTGTATATATAGAATTCCATTGTGAGTCTTCTGCAGTTTTAGCTTAGTTGTCATAGGTTATTTTTGTTCATTCTTTTCTCAGAAGGTCTTTATGAAGAATAACTTTGATGCAGATACCAATACAGGCTGGCAGTACCGAAGTAAGACAGATGAGATTGGACACCAGAGGAATTAGGAGGAAGCAGATTTATTTTCTGCAGCCTGCCCAGTGGGGGCTTTCACCTAAAACAAATTCTCCCTCTAATGCCAAGTCTAGACATTTGTTGAGCTTTATACACAGTGGTATGGAGAGGGGAGTTTGGAAGTGTACATTTTTGCAGGGGTCTACATTAAAGTCATTTTTTTCTGCAAGTTCTCAGAAGTTACCTATTATTCCATTTCTTAGAACAGTCAGGGATTATATAGATTATACCACAAAATCAGAGTATATTCATTAAGTTCATGGTAAATTTAGTATTTGCAAGACAGAGCAGAGCAACAGGAAATAGAGTGTCTAACCACATTTGAGCCGTTTTGTAGAGATCTTTGCTGATGTGTTGTTAACAAGAAAACTGTGGTGAGAGTCTCTGTGGAAGCTTAATGAAGATATATTGTTGGAGGATAGTGTGCCACTGCAGTATTTCTGTTTTAGTGCTTGAAATATATTTGCATGTACTGCTGGACCTTAGAGTTATACAGGGGCATATCATTTATCAATGACTTGGTGCTTCTCTTTTGAATTTTTATACATCTTTCTTTGCTCTGAATTTTGGCATTTTATCCAAAATATAATGTGGACAGTTTCCTTTTTGGCCAATTCTATTGGCCTTCTAAATGCTTTCTGTGCCTGATATTCATCTTATTTCTGCAATTAAGGGTCATTTTTCTAGTGTGAGTTCACCGAATAAGTTCTCTTTGCCTTTAGTCTGTATATACATTCCTTCCTTCAGACCTTGGTCTCAATTGGTCTTTTAAAGTTGTCCTGGAATCCTTGTGTATTATTTTTAAAGTCTCTCTTTTTATTACTGCAGGAAAGTTCTATTTCATCTACCTTGATTCAAGACTTAACATTCTTCCTTCTGCCTGATGTAGTATATTGGCAGTATTTTTATTGGGAATTTTATTTGAGTTAATAAACTCATTACTTCCAAATATTCTGCCTTTTTTTCCAAAACTTTATCTCATTTTGGGATGACCTTTCAAAGCCTGGATTGCCTTCAGTAATTTATTGTTTAGTCTTTTATTTCCTTAAATTATTTTTATAATAAATTGTTCAGATTCCTTGCTCACCATATCTTACACATCAATGTATGTGTATTAAATTATTAGGGATTAAAACACTTTGGGTAGTTTCTTAGTTCCTTACTCTATCATGTTTCCTGTTTTAATATACACAGGTTTGAGCAGAATTTCAAATGGATTTCTCTTCCCTTATTAGATGTGGGTCATATTGTTGAGCATATTTCTCTTTGGATATTCTCTGAACAGAATATATGTTCTATTTTCAAAGGCCCAAGTCATTGACAGAAGTGCTGGGACCACTAATCCAAAGCACTTTAAGAGGAAAGAATAACCACCAGAAATATAAAAAACTTATAAGCTAAGCACATGTTGATATATAACCAAAGTAAAAACTTTTTAAAATGATCTCTACAACTCCAGTAACCAATGAAGAAATGGTAATAATAAACAATGCCCAAAATTTAAGCATTAATGATTCTAAAATCAATACTAAAATATATAGAAAAAATGGTAAGATGGAAAAAAGAAGAATAAGAATAAAATGAAAAAGAAAAATAGTGCAAATACAAATGAAAAATAAGAAAACAAGTGCAAAGAAAATAAAAGAATTAAAATATCATGTAAGTTAGAAAGTGAAAAATAAATGATAAAGAAAATCCACTTAAAAGTGCAGTACCAAGAAAAGTATATGATTTCCTTATCTGATATAATTCAAATATAGACACTTTCTTCCCCTATTTCAAGTTTTGAAATTCGCCATTTTGGGAGTGTTTCTGGGGAGCAACTATAATTGTGCTGGTTTCTTCTCAATTCTTACCTAAACAGGCCAGTACTGGTTGTGGAGTCTTGATTGTGAAAAAGCTTCATCCATGCCTATGAGGAAGTGTTATAAGACAGTTTTCATATGAAGAGGTAAATTATTCACAATATTGGTTTTTATGTACTTGGGGATTGGATCTGGCTATACTAGAAGCTGTCAACAAAACTCTCACATGGACCCTGTAGGTCAGTCTATGCTTAAAACCCCAATTCCCAACTTTTTTCAGTGAGCTCAGGATCATGCAAAACTCCAAGTCTTCGTGGTGTTTGGTCCACTTTCTCTAAGCATAATAGAAATGGACTACATGCAGGATCTGTGCTTGGTTGGGGGAGATGCAGGAAACAACTTTTCACAAGACTTTTCCAAGCACTCCAAAAATGTTCTACCCCACAAAATTACACACAACTCATCTTCTTTCCTGTTACTAATCTCAAAACACCAGTTTTAACAGGGTGATGTCCTGCACTGCCCTTCATTTTATAAGGTGGCCAACCAGCAAACCATGGTGCATGCCTATATTCCCAGCAGCTCTGGAGGCTGAGGCCAGAGAATTTTGAGTTCAAAGCCAGCTCAGTAATTTAATGAGGCTCTCAGAAATTTAGCAAGACAGTGTCTCTAAATAAAATATAAAAAGGGCTGAGAATGTAGCTCAGGAGTTAGGCAACAATGGGTTCAATCCTCAGTAACAAAGCAAAAGAAAACATAAAATAGGCAAGTTAAGTTAGAGGAATCAGTAGAACATTAAGCATGCATAAGAACTCTCAAACTTTTGTGAATCAAATGTTGGGGAACATGTACAAAATATATGTTCTGACTCAGAGGAATTTGGTTCTCCTTTTCTTGTCTTCCAAATTCAAGTAAGGAGTTGAGATGAGAAACATAGCATTTCAGAATCACTGGACATTTTAAAAGATAGTTAATTTTTTCTTTACTGAAATCATGGCTTTGGGAATGCTAGGAATGCACCCGATTACTCTGCGAAGTCCTCATTTCTAGATAGCTAAGAGTCTGATGGACTGATATTTCATGAAAATCCTTGAAAGTCTAACAAGATATACCAAACCAGGCTCATTTTGTAAACAACAGATTGTATATGTTAATTTTTGAATACCTTTTTTATTCTTTGAAGAGCTGCTATTCTTTGTATACATGCCAATTAATTTGAAATCTAATAGGCTATTCATATCATAATTATTTCGCATTTCAGTTCACTTTTCCCCTTTTGATTACCATATTTTAATAGTTTATGTTCATTAAACATTATTTATTAGATATAGTCCTTATGTATTCTCAAATAAGTAGATCAAGAAACTTTCATTGGGTTAGACCAGAGGTTACAGTAAAAGAAGATACACCACTATCCTGCCGGGATATGGAAAAATTAGATTACTTTATAAGTATATATGTAAGCTGATCAGTTCAGAGAACTTTCCTCAATGGAAATGAATTATACTTTCCACTGGACTGTTATCACACCTTTGGATTTACTATATTGTAGGACAAATGGAGGAATAGGATATATACCCATAATAAAGTTGATTAAATGATTGTGATAGGCTATATTAAACACACATGCTGTTAATTTTTTTTTTCATTTTATATATTTATGCTCTGAAATTCCTGCTTTGCTCCTCTGATTAGATATCCCCATTCCTTCAATCACTCCACACCTTCACTTGGTATATGAACATTACCTATTATATTTATGGTAATTAGAAATGTAATGTCACTTTTGAAAACTTAACTCCATGTTTAATTAAACCAATATTAGATTTTTTTTCAGTATTTGAATCATGTTACTACTCAACAAAAACTAGCAAACACAGAAAACCAAAAGCTAAAATATTCTTTATCAAAGCTGACCCATGGAACATGGCTCCACACTGATTCAGCAGGAATATGTGCTTGCTTTTGTCATATTCATATTTTGTGGATTATATATTTTTTTTGCTTTTCAATATTTCAGGATTTCACACATTCTTTTGTAAAAGTAATTATAAACTTCTGTGTTTATCTCAAATTATTAACTGTGTATTGAATAAAATGTACAACATGTATTTATTATTTCCAAACCCCTACAACCTATCCTAGACAGGAGGTATTTTCTTCAAAAAGAATACAGTATGGACAATTTAAGAAAGGATATGCAAATCAGGTAAATTTTGCAATGTAAATTCTGTAGAAAGAACTATATTAAAATATTTGAAATGCTAGGAGATTTTCCCCTAAGTAGTAGGAGGATTTGACAAAAAAAAATGCCAGCATCTATATTGGCATACAAGTTTAAAAAATATATCTTTAAAGACACAACAAAACGATTTCTAAAAAATCTTTATCTCAGACCTTTCTAAAATTAAAGTTAACCAACTGGAATCCTTATACCTTTTAGGTTAGTTATGAGGCTCTATTTCCCCCTCAGATTTTGTAAAAGTTTATTGCATAGATGCCAATAAATTCCAGATCTTGGGAGATACACATAAAAACATTTGTTTAAACCCAGGATTGGGCATAGTGTGTGAAAGAGAACCCACTTAAAATTTAATTTTCATTCTAGTATAATACCCACTTTATTGAATAATTACATTGAACCTGTGTTGTACTTGATGCAACTGTTTATTCTGTGTCCATTGTCACTCATGTGATTATGTCTGTAATAATTCATATGAAGTATTATTTTGTATTATTTTTTATTTCATATAAAACTAATAGAGTATTTATAGAAAATTAGTATTTACTGATTTTTTTAACCCAGAGTTGTAAATTCAAATTTATTTACACAAACCATTATGCATATTCCCTTTTCATGCTTTCTTTGCTTGTGTTTTTTTTTTTTTTTGGTTTTGTTTTTGTTGTTGTTGTTTTTGTTTCTTTACTTTTTAATTGTGGGGACTTAACACAGATTCTTTTCCATGCTAAACAGTGGTTCTACCACAAAGCTTTACCTCTGATTCATGGGAGGTTTGGGTAATTCCAAGATTCAGGAAGTTGCCCTCAGAGCACCAAAATGAGTCCCTTCATCATAGGAAAATGTGAAATTGAAATAATACCTGGTAAATCCAAAGAACTTAATCAGTTGCTGTGTTTTATTTCACATGTCATTTGAAATCTTGTGTAACAGTCTAGAGTTTCTTATTCCAGAAACTCAGATTTGTCCTTTATTTATTTAATGAAACTTCATTTTATACTGGTCGCAGAAAATGATATATCCTCTGTGTTTATTGGATCATTCCCTCCATTATGACCTGCTTCCTTCTTTTGGGCACTTCTGCCTCCTGCTTATTTATCTCAGCTCATGCATATGCTCTCCATACTCACCCTGTCCCCAGCATTTGGAGCCATCTAGATCCAATGCAAATGTGACCATGAACCTCTCTCTAGAGCATGAAAGGCCAACTTTTTAAATTACCAATAAATCTTCCATAACATGAGTTTGGCCTAACTCTATTTCTTCTCTTGCCTTCACTGTCCTCTGGCATTGCTCCTGAGCAGTCCCTATATTTTCAGGCACAGACTGACCTACTTAATGCTTGACTCTGTGTCTAGCTACAGCCTTTCAAGCTCTTTCAACTTTCTGCCTCTGGATGGTAACCTCACTTCATTTAGTCTCTGCTGAGTCCTAGCTTAAGGAAGCCATGAGCCCTAACATCTTTTTACTCTCTTCTCACTTACAAAGGAACATAATCAATTTTGGGTTCTAATAAACTGTTGATGCCAAATAATATAAAAGAAGTCCCCTCAAGTCTAGGAGCCAAAGGGCTAGACAAGGGAAGGAGTAATTTACACATCAGCTGGTAGATATCCAATTGACCTGTGGCTGAAATACTAAGGTACTCCAAGGAAAGAAAAACCACTTTATGACAAGCAGATTCATAATTATGCAGAACTGAACAGTCTGAGTCTGACAGAAGAACACAGTTTTCAGAATAATGAAAAAAAAATGTTTTAAGATGTTCATTGATAACAGTATAGAAAATATCAGCCATTGTGGAAATGACTTCTGAATAATAGTTGTTTTTAAAAGTAACTGTTTTGAGGAAGAGAATAGCAAAGTTTGTGAATCCCCACATTTCTATAGTGTTTTTAAAATTTGCTTCTGGCAACTTTTCATTCATCTTGAGTGGATATACCTTTGAGATATTTTTGTGTCATGAACCTGGTGATATGTAGTGTCTCCCCAGGTCAGGATTACTGTTGAAGTCTTACATCACTAAATACATTTCCTTAAATAATCAGTATTTGCTGGGTCCAGCAGGTCACTTCTAAACACAGAACAAACACTTTAGGACTTAGCCTCATATATATATATATAGGTTTTGGGATACAACTCTGGCAGAGCGCTTGCCAATGTTGTAATTTAACCCAGAGGGTTAAATCACCAAATACACACAAGTATACCACACCAATAAACAATTAAAAAGGTAAATAATCACCTAAAATTCAAGCTTATTATTACTTTTTATTTTGACAGACTTCATTCTCTCTAAATGTTCTAACTAGTTTAAGAATATCTACATAATTTTCAGCTGATCTACTTTGGTTCTCGTCATCTGAAGAAGAGGAGGAAGGTCTTGATGGCACCAAAAAATAAGCAGCCACAGGTATGTACACACATTCTGTTTAATTTCTGGTTTCTTCCTACTTTGCTTGTTTTAAGAAAATCAGTAAGGCCAAATTGAATTATCTTTCATAACAGTGCTTTGAAATCCAAAGATGGTAATTTAATATTTGAGTCTAAAAGAATTGAACTGGTTATGAATCTGAAAATAACATTAGAATTCACGATAACATATAGGTAAACATTATCTTTGTGTTTGAGGCAGAAATTTTCCAAATATTGTTTGTGCTTCCATTTTTATAACCATCTTAAATGATGAAGGAGTTATAATTAAGTGGTTTTGTGAATACCCATTTTAATTAATGAACATATATAGTGGCAATGGTCATTGAATGGATTTATGGTAAAGGATGTTCCTTCCCAGTGGCTCAGTTTTTGTTACATATGAGCATGTTTTCATGCCAAGGTGAAGATTTTCATACAGCCTAGCCATCAGTGTCTCTGTCAATGTAAATAGTATAACCTCAAAAAAGATACCAAATGACCTATTAAGGAAATTGAAACCTCCCAGAATGGAACCATTGCTTTTGGGTAAAAGCAGGAACTTTCTAGGTTTTTTTTTCTTTCCATACCATAAAGTAGTCAATATTATTAACATCTTTAGCCAAACTCTTTAGTGAATAACAGAAAAAAAGGGCTTTGAATGCTGTTTTTTGAGAATTTAGGAATTTGAGGTGTTTCTTGCCTTTTTTCTGATTGTCTGTGTTAGTAAGGCCAAGATTTTGCATGCATTGGGATGGTTTGCTCTTCTGAGTATATGTGTGTGTCCTTTAGTGCAAAGCTTTCTCTTTAAAATACATCCTGGGCAGGGGTGATATTTTAGTGTCAAGTATACATCTTGATATGACCAAGGTGCAAGGTTCACCCACCAGGACCTTTTGAAGAGTAGAGAATAACCTCAAGTAAGAATTACAGTTTAAAACATGTATCACCTATAAAGAAAATGCTTGTTTAAAGTGATCTCTCTAAGTCCACAAACTAGAAAGGAAAACTACACCTAGTTGAAAAAATAGGCGGTACTGGTCATAAAATTATTGAGGTGCAATTCAATAAGGAAGGACATTGAAACTGATGTGATTAAACATAGCTGCAGGAGGAAATAAGGAGAAAATGTAACAAAACTGAGAAAGAATTGAGTTTGAAGTGGCAAGAAGAGGTGATACAGGGTAAACATACAAGAAAGGACCCAAAATGTTAGAAAATGAGATGGAACAGGAAGAAATAATGAGGAAACCCCCTACACAACAACTTACACAAAAGTCAAGAGCAGCAAAAAAAAGCATAAAATTTCTCATTACTAATGAAATTGAAATGAAGAATTTTTGTTAAGGATTTTTAATTATAGAAACCAAAACCATGGTGGGATTTCTTGGAGGCAAATGTAGTCCTACTCTTTTCTGGTCTCTCCTTCCAAAACATACCTTATCTGATAGTGATTTGGTAATAGAGTACATAAGTTGAGTTTCTCTCAGTTTGGGGGTGTGCCTCCAGAGCCACTGATTTCAGTGGTAGTGGAGTACACAAGCTGAGATTCTCTTAGCTATGCCCAGCTCCTTGCATGGTTATCACTGCAAATGAAAACTCACCTTCAGAATTTTTATTTTTCCACTCAGTGGTATGTTTTCTGATAAAACCTCTCGCTATGGAGTCTGGAGACTGTTTTGTGATGCAGACCCCAATTGGGGGCTCCTGCAGTCAGTGATCTCAGGGGTGCGCAAGATTCCAAGTGTCTTAGGGATTTCTTGGTACTCTCTTTGAGCATGGTAGATGAGGTCTGTTGGCAGAATCTGTGCTTTGTTCTGGAAAATATAGGAACATATCTTCTTAAGGGACCTTACCCCCCTCTCCTGGATCTTTCTGTCTTTCGAATTACTTACTGCATAGTTTATCTCCCTCACAACCCCTGTTCTTAAAGCACCTATTTGAAATGTGAAGTGCCCCTGTTGGCCTCTACATTATAGATTGTAAGGTGGCAAAACACACCTCTTGTAGATAAAGAGTTTTCAGCACATTCCCTTCAGTCTCTCTCATAAACCCATAGTATCATGTCTAACAACCACAGTCCTGTGAGGAGAGCTTGCACCTGCAGCTTTGAAATACAAAACAGGCAGTTCCTTCTGACCTGACACACAGATAGGCACTTGCAAAAGGGGCTGGACCACATGGGTCCATTACAATCACCCTTCTATTTTAAGGGAATAGTTCAGAACCACCTATGTGGCAGAAATTGAAGCAAATATTTCAAAAGCCACTAATCATGGTAGGTTGACATACATGTATATCTGCTCATATGTATGGTGCTGCATGATATGAGTTTTCTACCAGATACATCCCTAGCATGAAATCACAGAACTGCAAACACAACATCAGAATAAAAGTGCCCTGGGTTTTTCTAGTCCTACATAGACCAAAAGACCTACTGTAGCTGCCCAGAGGTCTTGTGTCTCTGTTTCTCATTTTCTCCCCCAGACCCAACCAGAATAGTGTTGGTGTGTGCCTCCAGAGCCACTGAATTTATGATACAGTAAAGTATTTGAAATATATATTTTTTTAATTCTGAGGTTTCTTATCTCTTATGAGAAATGACTAGAAAAAGGACTCTGAGTAAAGGTGACTTCTGTCCAGCACCCTGATACTGCTAGCAGGAATTTGCAGTCCATTCATTTCTCTGGGCTGGTTGTGTATTTTAAGTTGCACTGCTACAAAACAGTGATGTTGACATATCTCACAAACTGACTTTTACTTCCTTGTGATAAATACCAAGGTGTACTATGGCTTGGTGTTGAGGTGGTTATATTCCTAGTTTTCATGAGGAATCTCCACACTGCTGTCCAGAGTAGAAGTTTTTATTTTCAGGCTCACAAGCAATGTATGAGAGTGTCTACTTCTTTCTCCATCTACTAATGGGATCAGTAGAATTCTCTTTCTCAGCTCACTAGAGGGGAGCTTTCCTTTTTCCACTCTGTGCAATTTTACCCTAAAACGTCACCAGGATATTTCTCCTATTGTTATGACACCTGATGGAATCAGGGTCACTCCAGGTGAATTGGACTGGCACTAAATAACTGCATGGACTCAGAAAATAATTTTGGGGGGAAGTCAGGATTATTCCTCAGCCTCAGCTCCCACAAGGGAGCCAGAGAAAGGCACAAGAGGCAGGCAAAAGAGAGAAAGCATGCCTGAAACCTACGTATTTATTGGGGAGAAGCCATTCAAAGAATATTCCATTCAAATAAGGCAAGGGGTCAAGTTTAAGAGGGTTGAGATTTGCATTGTCATGTCTTGGTTAGCAGTTTGGCTGACATTTTGGAAATTCACATTCATCTCAAGTGCTGTGTGGGGATCACAGGCAGAGTGAATGAAAAGGCACACAATATATCATAGAGCCCAATCAGGCAGCTATTTCAGACTAGTTTTCCTCATATACTCAAATGTGCATAGCTCACACACATAGCCCATGAATGATTCACAACATCCCATGAGTTTATTTACTATTCTAAAAACCAAAATTTTGGATTTCATTTCATCTGAGGCTCCGTACAATGTTTTCCCACAGCTGCTCTTTTTCATCCAGAAAGCACACACCAGTCAATGTGACTCAAGCTCTGAAAATTGGGAAGTGCTGTATATATTTGGGCTACCATCTTTCTTCATTGGTGTACTTTTTAGTTCTCTCTCAGTGGAACATGTTATTGCTCTACCCAGATTGTGTGTTCTGCTTTGTAACAGTAAGATAGAAACATTTCTTCATCCTATTTTGTCATTTTATTTAACTAAATTTTTTTCTCGGTGAAACATTTACTAAAAGGTTTTTAGATCCTGTGAGACTGTGATGACCAAAATGAGGCAAGTCCAACAATGTCTCATTTCTTCTCAACATCATATGATTCCAACTCTCTCATCATACCAAGTCATATATTTTAACAATAAAAAATTCCATAAGTCCATTTTTTAAATTGTGTAATGCAACATAATATTACATGTTTCTCAAGACTGTTCTAATTAAGTATTTACTGCATTGTTTGTGGTGGGGGTGTGAGATATGGTTGGTTACACAATTAGAGTGCATACATTTCTGTTATTGTATTGTCAGGGAATGGCATCTTTATGACATCCATCCTGCTTTTACCAAATCATGAGCCATAGGAAGATAAAGAGTTCAGCTTCATCTGGAGCACAAATGCTAGGTTCTCCTGTGGAAAGTGTGACTGCTCAAATCTGTACTTGTCTATGTTTTAATTATCTGCTTTCAAGATCATAATTTGGATGATGCCTGAAAGAGTGATGATGAAGTCTTCATGCAGCACATTGGGTGACTCATTTTGCAAATATTCTCTGAGGGTGGTCTATACATGTGCATTTCTCACTCATACAGAGAGAAACATTATACAGCAAAAGAGAAAGCAGATTGACATGCCCATAGTAAGAACTACATACTCTATTCAGTTTTTTGAAGAGAATATTGATTTCTAACATGAGCACTGGTATATTCTAATACTTGGAAAAATGAACCTAGTAAACAAGTAGTAATGAAAAAGCAAGAAAGATAATGAGTTATCTTCTTTTAGATCAAAATTCCAGCTGCAGGTTATAGTAGGAGTGTCCCTATTAGTTTCTTTACAAGACATGCATACATGACAGGAGACTTGGCAATTGTGAAGTGAAGAGGAGAAGGGAAAAATAAACATCATGAAAGTCAGAGAGAGTGAGTACAGTAAGTAAATGAAGAAAAAAGAAGATGTGGAAGCAGAGAAATTTCATTCATGTATCAGAAGAAAAAGAGCAGCCTATTCAAAATGTGGAAAGAAATGGGAGTTTCCAGTTGTGCACATGACTCAAGGTGTGAATATATTTTCTCACCACTCATTCCTGTCTTAATTGTCATTAGAAAGGAATTGACAAGTGAAGAATTAATCATGCAGAAAGAAAGTTTTTTTAACTGAAATGTTCATAAATCCATGTGTCCAGTCATACGTTTATATAAAAAATCATAATTAAAACAAATTTAGAAAGTTTAAAAATAAGTAAAATTGTAGACATTCTTGCTTCTACCTGGGATGATGCACAGAGGGCAGACACAGCAGGATGGAAAGTGGAAAAGTGTGCAAATGATTATGGACTGATACCTAAATCCATAGGTTTCTAAACTGTACTTTGGACAATTTGGAGAGGAGAAGGGGAATAAACTTTGAGAAAATGCATACATGTCAGGAGAGTTGGAAATTGTGAAGTGGAGAAGAGAAGGGAGAAAATAAGCATTATGAAAGGCAGAGAGAGTAAGTACAGTAAGTAAATGAATACAGCAAGTATATGAATAAGAAAGAACTTCTCATCCTCTAGGTTTGGGAACATCATCAGGTAGAAATCTATCTCTATTATTGGAAGGCACTTGAAGGCAGGGAAATGAGAAGCAGACCAAGTTCAGACTCAAACTATCAAACTCTAATAGGTTATCTATTGGGAACCCTATTGAAAATGCACATTCTGACCTCCATGATCTGTGCATCCATGTTTCCTTATGGCCGAAGGTGATTCCAATCATCACTATCTGCAGGCTACCATGTAAAGAGGTCAGGAAAGGATTTTCCTGTAGCAAAACTAAGTGCAGAGCCACTGGAACATCAAGTATGATCAAGTGATTACATACAATTTGTTTTTATTCTGCTCGTGTCTCTTGAAGAATGAGAAGGACTCAAAGTACAGAATTTAGTTTTTTTAGGTCTAGTCCCTAAATAGGGAATTAAGAAGGAGTGGGGATAATCTATAGGCAGAATGTCAAATGGAAAGAATCCAGACAAGAGATCAAGATATTACTATTGAAAAGTCCCAGGGAAGGAGAAATGTGGAAGAAACAAAAGAAGCTAGCAGGGTAATTAATCTTGGAGGAAAGAATGGGGAAACTAAGAGCATGCAATTTAGGGGCTATCAGTATATCTAGCTTCCCCAAAAGATGTGAGAGACTGTAACTCATCCATCATTTGAATCATGAAGAGCTGGTAGGTTGGGGACAAATTGCAGCCATGACCATCTTCTTTATACCTACCAGACATACTGCTTGCTGTGGCTTCAACTTGAGTCATTCTGAGGAGAAAAATTACATTTCAGAATCATTGGTTGTTTTAAAGACAGCTACTTCTTTCTCTTTCTCTCTGTTCTCTCTCCTTCCTCCTGTTCTTTCACTTTTTTCTTTCTTCCTTCCTTTCTTTTGTATTTGCTTGAAAATAAAGTCATGGCCCTGGGCATTCTGGAAATTTACTTCATTAATGAGCTACATCCTCATCCTTCAAAAGCTAATTATAATGTTGTGATAGTTCAGGCCTTTCATGAATACACTTAAAATACTGTCAATTTACACTGAACCAAACTCATTTGTAAACAGAAAACTTTATACAGTTTATTCTTTGAACACCCAAACTCTTGGTCATATTTGTGTTTACACCAATCAAAAGTTTACACCAATCAAACCTTATTTCTTAGATGTAAGACCTATCTGTTCTCATTTGAGGGGATCACGAAACTCTAATCTAGTTATACCATAGAATACAGGAAAAGAGGATGCACAAGAGGAACCAGCATCTCATCTGTGAAAACAATAGGTGGTGGTGCTCTCAGTGTCAAAGTATGTATTTCAGCTGACTGATTTAAATATTTCTCTTTGTTGAGAAATGAACCTGACCTTCACCTGGAATCTGAACACAGATTAAGCCTTACTAAACAAAAATGGAAGGACAAATGGAATAAATGTATACAAACTTAAAATTATAGGAATTAAATCCTTCCAATTGTTTTCTACTAAGATATGTACTATGGCTTGTTTTTGTTTTTACTTTGCCTTTGCCACTGAATCTCTCAGGTCCCTTCTTTGCTTTTCTGATGGAATATTGCTGAGCTTTCCATCAGTCTGCATCTTTGCATTGGTATGTACCCTTGTCTGTTTTATTTATGGTCATTGGACACATAGTCTCAGATTTATAAAATGAACAGCATGTTTCACAAAACCTATTCACTAAGTTCCTTTATTTACTTTCAGTCACATGATTATTGTCAGCCAAAAACAGCCAGCACAGAAACCCAGGAAACAGAGCAGTTTTGTGCACAGCTAACCATGGACCTCAGCTCTGTGTTGAGACATCAGTAATATAGGAATTGTTTTGTCGTCTTCACCTTTGAGAATATATCCTCTTTGTGTTTCAGCCTCACAGGACTCATCTGCTCGCACAAAGGTAACTAAAGTTCTATATTTATACTAAATTATAAATTTTGTAGTGAATGAAGTATATATTCTTATGTAGTATATCCTTTCCAAGCATACTGAGCCCACTATCACAGTGCCCCTTCCATGGAAAGGACTCAGCAAGGTGAAAGGAAAGATAGTCAAATCAGGTAAGTTTTGCATTACAACATTCTGGGGAAATACTATGTTAAAACAATTGAAATTCTAGCAGCCTTCCCTTATGTAAGGTTGTTTTCCCAATGAGGTGGGAGGATTTGCCCCACAATGTCAGTCATTAGTCACAGCAAATTATCTCTTTTCTGTGTTTCTGGGAACATCCCCTCCATTCTGAACTGCTTCTCCACCAATTTATACTGTTACATTCTCCCTGTTTCCAGCATTTGGAGTGATCTAGCTACCATGAAAATGTCACCATAAGCCTCTCTTTAGAGTGTGAAAGACCAACCTTTTTAAATTTTTTAGAAATTTTTCCTAATAAGAGCTGTGCCTCATTCTGTATCTTTATGCCTTTCCCCTATGTCCACTGTCCTCTGGCATTAGTCCTCACCAATTCTTCATTAAGACAAATACTGACCTACAGCATTTCTTGTTCTTACTCTCTCCTGCTCTCTGGATAGTCACCTCTCACCCGTCTCTGCAAGAGGTGAGTAGTCAGAAAAACCATCATTCCTGGCACCTTTTCCCTGCCTTCTTAGGTCCCAGTGCACTTCAGCTTGTTACATTGGCTGTCAGACACATAGGTTCTCCTTTGCCCTTCCCCTAGAAGTCCCGTGCGTAGAGTCTAATCTGAATCAGTTTTTACCACATTTCATCAGGCACAACTTAGGTCCCTTGAAAGGCACAGTCATGATGTGTGTGTGTGTGTGTGTGTGTGTGTGTGTGTGTGTGTTATTTAGAGAAACTGAACCAAAGAAACTACTGTGGCACTCTTGCCCAAGAATGGCTACAGCCTCAGCAATTCCATCACCCACTGAGAAAACAGCATGCTTTTTAAGCACCAGTGCATAGTGCAGTCTTTTTGACAGATCAGTTTAGGCAGCATTTTTGATCTCAGGTTTCTCCTTAACAGGACACACCATGGCACAACTTAGAATGCAACTTTTTCTCCTCTCCCTCCTTTGGTCAGAGGCAGACCTGCTTTAGTGTTTAAATGCAGATTGTGGGCTTTCTTTGTTTATGGTACAGATTTCTGGATCCCTAAGACCTTCTGAGTATCCAGAATTTCTAGGAATTTGAATAAATTCCCTCTTTTACTCACCTTTCTAAGAAGCTCTTCACCCACTTTTTTCATCTCTATGTGATTGTGCAGCTTAGAATGCAGCTTACTCTATGCTAACATTTTCCCAGAATCAGCCCTTCTTTCCATGTAGATTTTGAAGTTTGTTTCTGAGCAAATTTCATTGATCATGAGTAGATGAATATTGGAAATATGGTGTGCATTTTACCCGGTATCCTGTCATGCATCTACAAGGAGTGGGTTGATGATTTGAATAAGAAAAATACTCGGGGCTGGGGATGTGGCTCAAGTGGTAGCGTGCTCTCCTGGCATGCCTGCGGCCCGGGTTCGATCCTCAGCACTACATACAAACAAAGATGTTGTGTCCGCCAAAAACTAAAAAATATTTAAAAATTCTCTCTCTCTCTCTCTCTCTCTCTCTCTCTCTCTCTCTCTCTCTCTCTCTCTCTCTTAAGAAAAAGAAAAGAAAAATACTCCCTGAAGAACTCAGTGTTTGTTGGGTGCAAATGGGTGCATCTTTATTCACAGCTTCTTGGAAGACCAAGGCTGAAGAATGGCTGTGTTCATTCCAGTCAGAGGACTCCGAATGCCAATTAAAACAGCCATGGGATAGAAATAAGGGGTAGAGAATTTGACAAGAATGCACAAGTCCCTGGGTCCACTCCCAAGGTGCATACACAAAGAAAGAAAAAGAAAAAAGAAAAACTGTGGAAAGATGAAACCAGTAATTATTCACCTAACATTAAACTTAATTGGAAAGCATATTTGAGAATATTAAGTTGTATTGGTGTTACAATTACTTCTTTGTATTTGGATTGATATACCCTCTTTCTAACTCAGTTCTAAGGAATGTGAGTAAATGTATTCATTTTTCAGCAGAGATCCATTTTGACATGACTTCAGAGGAAGAGCACAAAAGTTTTGGTGATGCTCAACATACCCAGCCTCAGGTATGTCAACATGTAAAACATTTATTTTTGGTTTCCTTTGTTTTTTCTTGCTTGAAGAAAGTAGAGAAAGCCAAATTAAAATACATTTTAAATAGTCTTTTAGAGTTCAGGCATTATAATGTACTACTCACGTCTATACTCTACTGGTTAGAGCCTGAAAATAGCATTAGAAATCATGTCAACTAAAATTTATTTTGTCATGGAGGCAAAATGATTCTAAATGTCACTTGTGCTTCCACGTGGATAAACTTTTAAAAATTAAAAGTTGAGACTAAATTTGAGAATAAAGAATAACCACCTGGATTATGAATGGTATAAGTGTAATGTCCATCAAATACATTCATGTGATGTGATTGTTGCCAAAGGGCTCAAAATTCTAGTAAAAATAACTAGTTATCCACTCCAAGTTGAACGATTTTTTTTTCTGTGGTGACCTTTTCATTTTGTTTCTCATCCTTGCAAAAAATCAGTCAATATGTTGAATATTTTTATCAAAATCTCTTTAGTTTGTTAAAGAAATGTATTTGGGTACAATAACAGGGGTATGACTGAATTTGGAGATGCCATCTCACCTTTTTTTCTCATGATGCCAGCATTCCCAGGGCAAGTTTTAGGTAGCATACATCTAGATGTATTTCACTTGGCTGGCATGTGTAAGACCTTGGATGTGCAGCTTTCCCTTTGAGATATGTCCTGGACAGGGGCCTTATTCTAGTGCCAGATCCCCAACAGAACACCCAAGTCTCATATTTTAAAACTAAAACTTTGTCAGTCGAGTTTTTAAAATGTGTAATCCCATTTAGTATGAAGCATATTCTTCAAAACTCTTTTAAATAAAACTTGAAAACCTTCTCACATTTGATGAAGAATGTGAAGTCGGGTGAGTTACAATGAATATCATTTCTCCTGTGCTTTGGAGTGTATACACATTTGTTAGCATGTTGTCAGGGAATGCCTTTTTTGTGACATCCATCCTGCTTTTGCCAAATCAGGAACCATAGGAAGATAAAGAGTTCAGCTTCATCTGAAGCACAAATGCTAGCTTCCCCTGTAAAAAGTATGACTGTTTAGTCTGTACTTGTCTACATTTTAGATAGCTGCTTTTAAGATCAATACTTGGGTGATGTCTGACAGAGTGCTTATGAAGTCTTCATGCAGCTCATTGGGTGATTTATTGTGCAGGTATTCTCTGAAGATGGTCTATAGATGTGCATTTCTCACTCATCTACAGAGAAACATCATACAGCAAAAGAGAAAGCAGACAGATGTGCTCATGGTAAGAACTACATACTGTTCTTTGGACAGAATATTGATTTCTAACATGATCACTGGTATATTCTAATGCTTGGGAAAATGAACCTAGTAAACATGTAGTAATGAAAAAGAAAGAAAGATAATGAGTTGTCTTCTTTAAGACCAAAAGTCCACCTGCAGGTTATAGTGGGAGTGTCCTTCTTAGTTTCTATACAAGACATGCGTACATTACAAGGGAGTTGGCAATGATGAAGTGGAGAGGAGAAAAAGGAATAAACATTGAGAAAGAAAGAGAAAGTAAGTACAGTAAGTAAATGAAGAAAAAAGAAGCTGTGAAGGCAGAGAAATTTCCGTCATGTACCAGAAGGAAAAGTCCAGTGTATTGAAAATATGGAAGGTGTATGTGCGTTTCCCTTATGAACATGACTGAAGGTATGAGTGAATTTTGTGTGTTTTGGTTTTGTGTTTTTTCAGGTAGGAACTGAATCAGTACCTATTACTTTATCTGGGATAGACACAGATTGCATAAGATTCTCACTACAAAATATTTTGTTGGAAAGAATACTGTTCTTTACCCTCTACCTTCTTTCTATTGATTTCTCAGTGTCTTCTCATCTTCCTCAGGAAATCCTTTCTGTAGATCAGTTTCCTTTATTACATCACAAAACTCTTTTTTAATATCATCTTTCTGAGTTTATGTTTGTCTGCTCCAGTAGACTTTAAGCTAAAGAATAAAAAGAGGTCCCATCTACTTTATCTGCAGAGTACAGCAGAGTGTGTCACATGTTGTAGGCACTCATTGGTTTAGTGTATGAATAATGCATGTGAAATATACAGCATTAATATATGTAATTACTCATATATTTTGTTTCTTCTTTTCTTTCTTTCTGACAGTCTGTTAGCCTGTCGAAATCCCAGAAAGCAATTCTATCACTTCAAAGAATAATAAAGCTTAAAAAAAAGTCACTGCTCACAGTGTTCACTACATTTTAAAAAAAAGCACACCTGGAAAATGAGATGCACGAACTAAAAAAGAGGGTATTAAAGTTTTTTTTTGTTTTGTGTTGTTTTGTTTTTAAAGAGAGTGAGAGACGGAGAGAGAGAGAGAATTTTAATATTTATTTTTTAGTTATCGGCGGACACAACATCTTTGTTTTGTATGTGGTGCTGGGGATCGAACCCAGGCCGCACGCATATGCCACAAGCATACCAGGCAAGCGGGCTACCACTTGAGCCACATCCCCAGCCTGAGGGTATCAAAGTTTAAGCATGAAAATGCAGAATTGAACAACAACTCCACAATTTGAGGTATTATATCCTAGACTAAAAGAAGGGGTGGAACCCTTTCATTTACAGTCAAAATAAGAAGGATTTTTTTTAACTGCTGACCTGTTAGCATTTTTAAGGGAGAAAACTTGAATAAAATATAAAATTCTTACAAATAAGATAACATTATTAAATGTGATTATTCTAAAAATTAAATGAATATTTTCCCTGACACAATTTTAATGGCTACATGAAACCCCATCAGCTAGAAATTAGTTTGTTTTACAAACAGAATTTGGGGTTGCTATTTGTTTATATGTTATTTCATTAAAATTAACATTTCAAGAAATATCATTTAGAAAAAATCATTTTCCACTCAGATGCTATGGCATGTGCCTATAATTCCAGAAGCTAGGGAGGTAGAGGCAGGAGGACCAAAAGTTCAAAGCAAGACTAGCAACTTATTAAAGTCCTAAGCAAATTAGTGAGACCCTGTCTCAAAATTAAAAAAAAAAAAAAAGAAAAGGAAACAATAAGGCCTTGGGATGTAGCTTAGTTTTTTAGCTCTTGTGGGTTCAATCTCTGGTACCAAAGGTGGGAATGAGAACAAAAGAAAAGGAAAGAAAAAATTATTTTCTATATATTTCTTTACTTTTAAAAATATTTTAATATAGAGTTATTTGGTTAAAGTAGGGGAACTTTAAAAAAGATATTTGATCAGAGTTTCTAAATTGCTCTCAAGAAAGTTTGTATTCCACCAATGGATCATTTTCTACTGCCCTGAAACATGTTTTTATACATTTATACTTTTTCTTCTAATGCTTGGGATCAAACCCAGGGATTTGTGTGACTAGTATAATGTGCTAGTGCTCAGCCAGACCCTCAGCTACGCTTTTATCATTAATATTCATTTAAAAATGAAATGGAAACTGATTATTTGTTATTTTATTCAAATTTACTCTCATTCATATATCAAATTTGTTCAGAATGGGTTTTTTTGGTGTTTAGCTTTTTGGGTTCTTCATATACCTTAGAGATTAATGCTCTATCTGATATGTGAAGGGTAAAGATTTGCTCCCAAGAGGTAGGCTCTCTATTCACCTCACAGATTGTTTCTTTTGCAGAGAAGAAGCTTTTTAGTTTGAGTTCCATCTCATTGATTCTTGATTTTAATTCGTTTTTTTTAAGTAGAGAGTGAGAGAGAAGAGAGAGAGAGAGAATTTTTAATATTTATTTTTTAGTTCTCGGCAGACACAACATCTTTGTTGGTATGTGGTGCTGAGGATCGAACCCGGGCCGCACGCATGCCAGGCGAGCGTGCTACCGCTTGAGCCACATCCCCAGCCCTTGATTTTAATTCTTGCACCCACAGGAGTCTTATTAAGGAAGTTGTGGCCTAATCCCACATGATGGAGATTAGGGCCTACTTTTTCTTCTATTAGACACAGAGTCTCTGGTTTAATTCCTAGGTTCTTGTTCCATTTTGAGTTGAGTTTTATGCATGGTGAGAGAAAGGGGTTTAATTTCATTTTGTTGAATATGGATTTCCAGTTTTGCCAGCATCATTTGTTGAAGATGCTTTTTTTCTGCAGTGCATTTTTTGTCTAATATAAGATAATTGTAATTTTGTGGGTTAGTCTCTATGTCCTCTATTCTGTACCATTGGTCTACTAGTCTGTTTTGATACCAATACCTTGCTGTTTTTGTTATTATTGCTCTGTAATATAGTTTGAGGTCTGGTATAGTGATGCCACCTGCATCACTCTTCCTGGTAAGGATTGCTTTAGCTATTCTGGACCTCATATTTTCCAGATGAATTTCATGATTGCTTTTTCTATTTCTATGAGGAATGTCATTGGAATTTTGATCAATATTACATTAAATCTGTAGAGTGTTTTTGGAAGTATGGTCATTTTGATAATACTAACAGAGGACAGCACTTTTAATCAGACACATTTTACTTCAGAGAAACCTACCACATCATTCTTGCTTCTGTCATTCCCCATAGAGCTGGACCCACACTGACCTTGGTTTCTGTCTTGGCCAACTTGGCAAAATTACCCTATTTTACTCACAATGTTAATAAGGCACACTAAAGCTTCATCATATCCTTTTGGGATGACTAATTTGGTGGGGGTGACCTAATATAAGAAAGTGAAATCAATGTGTATTTAAGCTTCTAGTCATGTTTTCAAAATGGTCACATATTTAAAATATTTATTACTCTCACAACATCATGATAAACATCAGATTGGACTCAAAGATGAATTAAATTAGTGTTCTACCTTCAACGAGTGACATCACACTAGTTTTGTCTTCTAAGTTATGTCATATGGACCAATAATTCATAATATTCTGCATATTCACTTTGGATTTAAATCTACATTATGTATTACTACTAATAACATACATAATATTATTCATTTTTATCAACACAATCAACAACCTGAGAAGTCTCAAAGACCCTGGTTGACCTTTGACTGTTACTGACTCATGCATGAGGTCACTTATTGTCACTTGCTGGGAAAACAAAGGCAGAGATCCTCCAGCCATGCCACCCCACCTTCATTCACAGAACCCATGAACATCCCAGCTACAAACACTGTGGTGGCCCTGAGGTCCATGATACTCACCACAGACAACCAAACTCTCCATACATTCCTATTGTAATTGAGTTATGTGCCCCCAAATTCATGTGGTCTCAACCACCAATACTTCAGAATGTGACCTGATTTGGCAATAGGTCCATTAAAGGAGTAATTAAGGTAATAAGGTCCTTATGATTGACTAATCCTTTCTGACTGGTGATCTTTACAAAGAAAAATGTAGTCTGTATAAGGGGTGGAGTGCCAAAAAGACTGACATGGATAGCAGTGTTAGTCTTCAAGAAAAGAAGGAAAGATAAAGACCTTGAATTAAGAATAGATTAAGGGAAGGCATAACCACTAGACCAGCATCACTGAAGACACTTGTTATGGGTTGGATCCAGAATGTCCCCCAAAAGTTCTTACTCTGATGACTTGATCCCCAATGTAGTAGTATTTGGAAATGGGGCTGTTAGAAAATGATTGAATCAAGAGGACTTTGACTTCATAAGTGAATTCATCCATTGATGGCTTCATAATATGAATGGATTACTGGGAGTTGGTGGAAACTGTAGGACAGTGGGATCTAATTGAAGGGAATGAATCCTTGGGGGCAGGCCCTTGGGGATTATATCTTTTTTTTTTAGAGAGAGGGAAAGAGAGGGGGGGAAGAGGGAGAGAGAGAGAATTTTAGTAGTTTTTATTTTTCAGTTTTCGGCAGACACAACATCTTTGTATGTGGTGCTGAGGATCAAACCCGGGCCGCACACAAGCCAGGCGAGTGCGCTACTGCTTGTGCCACATCCCCAGCCCCCTGGGGATTATATCTTGTCACCAGCCCTTTACTGTCACTCTCTGCTTCTCTGCTACTAGGAGGTGAGCAGATTTACTCTGCCAAGCCCATCTGCCCTGATGTCCTATCTCTACCTTAGGCACAAAGGAATGTAGCTGGCCAACCAAAGAATAACAGCTCTCTAATCAAGAGGCAAAATAAGAGTTTTTCTCTGGTATTTTTTCAAAGTAATGAAAAGCTAAGTTAATACAAAAGAGAATACTATACTCAAAAGAGGAAGATAAAATCATTAGCAAATGTGAAACAGAATATTCAAAACCACCAGAAGAAAAAGGAGCAAAATGACAGGAACAAATATATACTTTTGGATAATCACACTGAATAAATGTTTTTAATTTTCCATACAAAAGATGCAGATTGGCCTAATGGAGTAAAAAAATAAGACCTAAAAATATTCTGTCTATAAGAAACTTAACTCATGTGCAAAAATATACACATACCCAGAGTGAAAGAATGGAAAATGATATTCCAAGCAAAGGGAATCCAAAAGCAAAAAAGGAATAGCTACATTTATAATTTATAAAGCAGACTTTACAACAAAATTAGAAGAGAAAAAAAGGTTACTATGTATTGATCAAGGGAACAATTCATCACAAAGACATAATTTTTATAAATACATAAGCAATGCTTTGAAGCAAACAATTTTAAAAAACAAACATAATTAGAGATAAATAGAAAGATAGGTCACAATAAATATATCATCTAGATTTAAAAAATCAACAAAGAAACATAGATTTACATGGTACTATATATTGAATGGACTTAACAAACACCTACAAAATATTCCATCCAATAGCTGAAAAATATACATTATTTTCTTCAGCACACATAAAAAAATTGTTTTCCAAAATAGACCATATATTAGGAAATGAAGAAAATCCTACCAAATTTTTTCAAATGAAATAATTTCTTATATTTTATCTGATCACAATGAAAAGAAACTAGAAATAACTGCAGAAATTACACAAACACATGGAGATTGAGCAACACACTACTAAATAAAAAGGACGTCATGGAAGAAATCAGAGGGGAAATTAAACTCTTTGTATCAAATGAAATGGAACCACAACTACCACAACAGGAATAGCAGTACTAAGAGGCATGTTTATAGGAATTAATGCCTATATAAAAACTTCTTAAAAAAATAACATCATGATTCCTCATAAAATTGCAAAATGTTACAAAAACAAGAACAAACCAAATCCAAAATCCATGGAAGAAAAGAATCAGTAAAGATCAGAAAAGAAATAAATGAATTAGAGACTAAAGAATAATACAAAGCATCAATGAAATAGTTGGTTTGTTGAAATGATAATATGAGAAACCCTTAGCTAAACTGACAAAAAGAAAGAAGGCCCAAATAAAAAAAATAAGACTTTAAAAAAGAATCTTAACAACAGATACAGTGAAATTCAAAAGATCAGTAGGGAAATTTTTGGAAAAAAAAAACTATGCCTAATAAATTAGAAAATCTGGAAAAAATGGAAAAATTTCTGGACACATATGACTTGCCAAAATTGAACCAAGAGAATATAAAATACTAAAATAAATTAATGATAGGTATTAAGATTGAAGCAGTAATAAATAAGAAGAAGGAGGAGGAGGAGGAGGAGGAGAAGGAGGAGGAGGAGTAGGAGAAGGAGGAGGAGGAGTAGGAGAAGGAGGAGATGGAGGAGGAGAAGGAGGAGGAGGAGAAGGAGGAGGAGAAGGAGGAGATGGAGGAGGAGAAGGAGGAGGAGGAGGAGGAGAAGAAGAAGGAGGAGGAGGAGGAGGAGAAGAAGGAGAAGGAGGAAAAGAAGGAGAAGGAGAAGGAGGAGAAGGAGGAAGAGGAGGAGGAGGAGAAGGAGGAGAAGAAGGAGGAGGAGGAGAAGGAGGAGGAGAAGGAGAAGAAGGAGGAGGAGGAGGAGAAGGAGAAGGAGGAAAAGAAGGAGAAGGAGGAGAAAGAGAAGGAGGAAAAGAAGGAGAAGGAGGAGAAGGAGAAGGAGGAGAAGAAGAAGGTGGAGGAGGAGGAGAAGGAGGAGGAGGAAAAGAAGGAGAAGGAGGAGAAGGAGAAGAAGAAAAAGAAGGAGAAGGAGGAGAAGGAGGAGAAGGAGAAGGAGGAGAAAGAGGAGAAGGTGGAGGAGGAGGAGAAGGAGGAGGAGGAGGAGATGGAGGAGGAGGAGGAGGAGAAGGAGGAGGAGGAGAGGAGGAAGAGAAAGAAGAAAGAAGAAGAAAGAAAAATGATCCTAGGACCAGATTAAATCGTTGCTGAATTTTACTATATTTTTAAAGAACTAACACCAATGGTTCACAAACTGATTCATAAAACAGGGAAAGAAAGCTTTCAAACTCATTCTATGAAGGCAATATTACCCTGCTAACAAAACTTGTAAAGAACACAACAGAAAAAGACAGCTACAGACCAATATCTCTAAACATAGATATAAAAATATTTGATAAAATGCCTTCAAATTTACTTGAATAGTGCATTAAAAAGATAATATGCATGACCAAGTTTGTTTCATTCCAACAATGCAAGAATGGTTCAACAAACACAAATCAATAAGTGTAATAAAGCACTAAGTAGAATCAAGGATAAAAATCACATGATTATCTCAATTGATTCAAAAATCCTGATAAAATTCAGAATTTGTTTATGATGAAAAACCCTGAATAAATTATCCATAGTGGGATCTCAATACAGTGAAGGCTACTTTTTATGCTACACTGAGAAAAACTGAAAGCACTTCCAATAAGATCAAAAACAAGAGAAAGATGCCCATTCTCACCACACTTATTCAACATAGTACCAGAAATTTTAGCCACAGAAATTAGATAAGAGAAAGTGAATGGTTTATAAACATTAAAGTAGGAGGTCAAATTATCCCTGTTTCTTGATGATATGATTGAACACATAGAAAACTGGGGTAAGGGAAATCCACCAAAAGACTTTTAAAACTGATAAATTCAGGGCTGGGGATATGGCTGAAGTGGTAGCGCGCTCGCCTGGCATGCGTGCAGCCCGGGTTCGATCCTCGGCAGCACATACCAACAAAGATGTGTATCTGCCAAGAACTAAAAAATAAATATTAAAAAATTCTCTCTCTCTCTCTCTCTCTCTCTCTCTCTCTCTCTCTCTCTCTCTCTCTCTCCTCTCTCTCTCTCCCTCTCTCTCTCTCTCCTCTCTCACCAAAAAAAAAACTGATAAATTCAGTAAAGTAGGATTCAATATCAGCATGCAAAAATCAGTTGCTTTTGTATGCACCAATAATGAATCATCTGAGACAGTAATCAGGAAAACAATCTCATTTACAAAAATGAAGAATGAGGAGAAGGAGAGGAAAAGAGAAGAAGAAGAGTAGGAGAAGGAGAAAGAAAAGAAGAAGCAGAAGAAATACGAGGAATAAATCTAATAATGTGAAAAGTTTCTACAATGCAAATTATAAAACTGCAGAAAAAGAATGAAGAACACACTAGAAGTTGGAATCACCTATTATGTTCATGAATTGGGAGAATCAGGTTGTTAAAATGGCCATACTACTCAAAGCAATCTAAAATTCATTGCAATCCCCAACAAAACACCAATGACATTCTTCATAGAACTAGAAAAAAATCTAAAATTCATATGTAAGCAATAAAGACCAAAAGTAGCTATAGCAATTTTCAGCAAAAAGAGCAATGTTAGATGCATCACAATACCTGAATTCAAATTATACCTGAGAGCCATAGTAACAAAAACAGTATAGTATTGGCATAAAAAGAGGCAGGTAGAGTAATGGAATAGAACAGAGAACTCAGAAATAAATTCACATTGCAACTGATTATCAACAAAGGTGCCAAAACATTCAAGAAAAAGAGCCTTCTTCAAAAAATGGTGCTGGGGAAACTGGCTATTCACATATAGAACACTGAAACTAGATTCCCCTCTCTTACCCTGTAAATAAATCAACTCGGGATTAAAGACCTTAATGTAAGATGAATCCTTTGAAACTACTAAAGAGAACATAGAGGAAACACTTCAAAATCATGGCAAAATAAGATTTCCAAGCTTTGACTCCAACAGCACAGAAAATCAGAATGAGAATGCATAAACAGGATTGCATCAAATTAAAAAACTTCTGCACAGCTAAGATTACAATCAGCAGAGTGAAGGACAACAAAGAGAATAAGAGACAATCTTTGGTAGCTATTTATCTGACAGAGGATGAATACAGAAAAAACTTAACTAAAAAGCAAGTAATATAATAAAAATGGACAAATGACCTGAATAGCCATTTCTCAAAAGAAGAAATGCCAATAAATATATGTGAAAATTCTCAACATCTTTAGCTATTACAGAAATGAAAATCAAGCCTACAATGAGATTACATCTTTCCTAAATGAGTAAGATGGTTATTCCAGTTGGAATACATATTATTAAGAAAAAAAACAGTAACAAACAAACACAGGTAAGGATATAGAGTAAATGGAACCATATACTATGTTTGTAAGAATATAAATTAGTACAATATCTATAGAAAACAATAGGGCTATTCTTCAGAAAACTAAGATAGAACTACCATATGACCCATCTATATCACTGTCGAGTATTTATTCAAAGGAAATGAAATCAGCAAATAAAAAAAGACACACATAAATGATCAAGTTTATTGTGACACTATTCACAATAGGTAAGATATGAACTCAGCTGAGGTTCCCATCAACAGATGCATGAATAAAGCAAATATAATATATATATACATGATGGAGTATTATTCAGTTAAATAAAAATGAAATCCTGTCATTTGTAGGAAAATGGATAGAAGTGGATCTTGTTAAATGAAATAATTCAGATATAGTAAGGCAAGTATTGCATGTTTTCACTCATATATAGAAATTAAAAACCAAAAAATATATTCAGAAAGAAAGATCATTTGGGAAGCAAGTAGCAGGGAGAGGGGAGAGTGAGCAAAGGTAGAAAGAAGGTCTATACCTAAAGGACTTAAAACAGCATACTACAGGGTCACAGACACATCAATGTTTATAGCAGCATAATTCACAATAGCTAAACTGTGGAACCAACCTAGATGCCCCTCAGTGGATGAGTGGATAAAAAAAAATGTGGCTTATATACACAATGGAATTTTATTCAGCAATAAAAAAGAATAAAATCATGGCATTTGCAGGTAAATGGATGGCATTGGAGAAGATAATGCTAAGTTAAATTAACCAATCCCCAAAAAACAAATGCCGAATGTTTTCTTTAAAATAAGGAGGCTGACTCACAGTGGAGTAGGGAGAAGGGAGCATGGGAGTAATAGATGAATTCTAGATAGGGCAGAGGGATGGGAGGGGAAGGAAGGGGTCAGGGGATTAGCAAACATGGTGGAATGTGATAGACATCATTATCCAAAGTACATGTATGAAGACACAAATTGATGTCAACATACTTTATATACAACCAAAGATATGAAAAATTGTGTTGTATTTGTGTAATAAGAATTGTAATGTATTCCACTGGCATTTTTTTTAAAAATCAATAAAAAAATTTCCTCCCATAATTTATAAATAAAAGTTTCTCAAATCAGAATTCATACCACATGACAAAGTTACAGCAATATGGTTTCTTTTGGACACACAAATATTTCAACAGAGCAGGAATTCACAGGAATATCTGAAAGATAAAAACACATTGTAGATGATTTAGTTTATGTCAAACATCTTACAATTGATTCTGAGATCATCTTCACTGTGATGTGGAACTCCCAAGACAGAAAATAGAGTCAGTTTTCTTCGTAGGGAGAAAACTGAACACCATACTCATCAGGGCAGAGAGCCAGAGGAGGAAAAATATACATTACCAGAATATAAGCAACCACATATATCAACACTCCATTCAACTCAATCTCCTTCCCCAGAGAATGTTTTAGTTGTGGTAGTGCATTCAATTCTTCTGAAATCCCTGGTAAATAAAACCCATTTCCTTTGCAAGAATAAAGGAACAAGTATTGACATTTGTTGAGGTTTTGACAATTGTTATAAGTGTACAAAGCACTGCTTGCCAATTTAATCTTTAGTATAACTGTATGAAGTAAGTCATATTCTTCTTATTATAAAGATAAGCTGTCTGAAGTCTACTGTAGATCCTTGCATATTTATTAACTACTGTGGTGGGCAAAGTCTCTGAAAAATAAAATAATTTTTAAAAAAGAAGGTCAATGCATGATACATGCATGTATGGAAATGATAAAATGAAATCCTTTAATTGATACAATGAAATCCTTTAATTTATACATCTAATATTTGATGATAATTAATTAATTAATATATGTACATATGAAAAAGGGGAGATTAGGACCGACACACAAGAGGGAGGACCAAGTGAGGACCTGGGGAGAAGATGGTATACACAATTCTGCAAGAGAATTCTGAGAAGAAAACATTCTAAAGACATCTGGATCTAAGCCTTACAACCTACCTCCAGAACTTTGAGTCAGTAATTTCTATCATTCAGTCAACACTTTTTTTGTGGCAGCCCAAACGATTGCACACCCTTTCTACAGAGAGGAAGAGAAGGTGGACTCTGCTTTCTCCCATGGCAACCATTGGCCCTATATCCATGGAAGACAGGGCCTTCACATGAGTCTGCCACTGTCTAGCAGCATCTGACACTATTCTCATTATTTTAATGTTTTTGATGACATAACAGCTCTGGCAACTTGAAAACTGAATGACAGAATGGGTACAGATAGGTCAGTTTCAAAGTGAAGAAAATGAAGATGGGGTGGAAAACTTAAGGAATGCCAAAATATAGAAGTCAAGATAATGAATGTGCAATTTTCCAAAATCCAAATTAATGCAAAAACTCTATGATGAACTCCAAAATGTCAAAAATTTAAATAAGAGCAGAATGCACTGGATAATATTAAAAAACTTAACCACAGCTGGGCATTGTGGTGCATGCCTGTAATCCCAGCAGCTCAGGAGGCTGAGGCAGAAGGATGCCAAGTTCAAAGTCAGCCTCAGCAAAAGCAAGGTGATAAGCAACTCAGTGAGGCCCTGTCTACAAGTAAAATACAAAAAATAGGGCTGGGGATGTGGCTCAGGTGGTTGAGTGCCCATGAGTTTAATCCCTGGTACCCAACAAAACAAAACAAAACAAAAAGTTAAACACAAAAATAGCACAGACTGCAGTAAATAAGAATGGAACCCCTGTCCCTAGGGCTGGAGTTGATCCAGAGGGCTTCAGCTGCCAGGAAAACAGGGAAATGTAAATAGCATCAAAGGAAAGGCAAGGACAGGCTGGCAGCAGAGGGCCATTCATGACTCTTTACCAACCAATATCAAAGTATTTCAATACTGTAATAATCAATACAACCACATTAGTTTAAGCCATAGAACACCAGACTATGAATACAGGTGGAATCAGACACTCCAGAGCTCTCTGACATAGGTGATGTTTATGTATGAATAAACGGCCCCCCGTATAGTTAAGGTATCCTTGAGTCTAAATTCACATAATATTTGCCTTTACATTCTTACAGTAGGGCTCAATATCTTGCCTTCCAGGGTTCTCAATAAATGTTGATGCTCTAACTAAACTATAGAAAACATCTTTATCTTCATGTAATTTGAACGTTCTAGCAAAATGTAGAATGATCCATGAAGAACAATTTTCTGAATGGAAATCATCTTTTATGGCCATTTTCACAATTGGTTCAAAGATTATTTGTTGTCCTGCCAAGGTTTATATATATGAAAAGAAAGAAGACTGTATTCAAATTTTAAGTCAATCTCTTCACCTTGGATTACATTGCACACACAGAGGGCCTGATGAAGGGCTTGTGAGTCAGGGACATCTCACAGAGGTGAGACAAAGATGAGGAGTACATTCATGGACCAGCAACACCTAGAAGGAGGCTGCAGATTCAGGTTGAGTGATAGGGAGATACATGCTCCTTGGACCTTGGCCTGAGACTGTTATCAAAGAACTGTTGCCACTTCAGCATTGGGCTCAGAACTCAGCTCCTGCCAGAGCTGTCTCTAAGCAAGACCACCAGAGGTCAGGGAATGAGCATCCTGACCTCTTTCCCCTTTAGTCCTTCTCTCTAGAAATGTCTCCCATTGGGTGAAGGCAAACCATTGCCAGAGGTTCAGGGAGCCAGGCTGATGCAGGGTGGCATGAACACAGGATGCTGCTGAGGGGTGACATCCAGAAAAGAGCCAAATAGTGCAGAGTTGTGAATGTCATATGTATGTGTCTGCATTGATGGTCTGACAGCTTTCAAATGCTTCCCATTTAATCAACACATCACAATCGGAAATCTTACTAAACAAGGTGCTGAATGACTCTCAGTGATGATTGATCTCTCTTTTTAGTACAAAACTTTACTCTGTTTTCTCTACTTAAAATGCATTTCTGTGTCTAGAGTGTTGCCAAGCTCATATAACAGTTAAGAGGATTTGTGAGATAAAAAAGATAAAAAGCAACAACATAAAATCCCTGAACTGAGAAGTGTAGTATCTAATGTAGAAACATTGAAATTATGAAAATGCAAAGTTAAAAGAAGTAAAGTATGCATTACAGAGACCAGGGAGATTAAAAACAGAAATGGGGAATTATTTCTTAGTAAAGTCATTGAGAGAAAATAAAAAGGAAGAAGAAGAAGGTGAAGAAGAAAAAGGAAGAGGAAGAAGAGGAGGAGAAGGAGGAGAAAAAAGAGGAGCACCAGGAGTAGGAAGAGGAGAAGGAGAAAGAAGAAATAATAATAATAGGAAAAGAAGAAAATTCATACTGATAAAATCTGCAAGATCCATTAGAAAAATTAGTTACATAGACATTAGAACAACCAGCAAGAAGGGGCTTTATAATATTTGACTACATTTAAAGATTAGAGCAATATGTGACTTGTTACGGGTTGCACTGTGTCCCTCACAAAAGATCTTAATCCAGTACCCACATATGTGACCTCATAAAGAAACAGAGATTTTGGAGATGTTCAAGTTAAGATGAAGACATTTGGTAGACCCCAATCCAGTATGACTATGTACCTATAAAAAGGGGAAATTTTTTTAAAACATTGTTTAGTTGTCAATGGATTTTCTTTTACTTTATTAATTTATATGTGGTGCTGAGGATTGAACCCAGGGTCTCACACACTCCAGGCAAGTACTTAATCCCTTAGCTACTACTCCAGCCCCCCCCCAGTAAAGGGAAATTTAAGAAAACAATTTCTGTGGTAGAAGTCCCCAGTTTATTGTACTTTGCTATGTCCATCCAAGGAAATTACTACATTGCTCTTATTGAAAATGAGTCACACCTAATAGGCAAAGTAAAACTCATTTGCCACTTAAGCTTATTAGTTCTGAAACACCTTTTCTGCCATTATATTCTGATGGAGGGAGTAAGGCTTCTCTCCAGGATAGAGGTGTTTAATCAATAGTCAAGTTACTGTGTGAAAGCCTTGTCTTCAGCTGTCACCTGCACAATGAAAGACCATGTGTTAAGAACAAGCCCAGACAGAGGACTATTTTGATGCTAAAATCAATCTTTTAAATAGAGATTAGGGTTGAAAGAAGAGAGAACACTCTTTGATCCACTGTATATTCTCTGTTCCATCAGTCATCTCCAGCAGGTGTCATTTCACATATTGGGTGATCTCTGGCACAGTAAAGTGGCCACAGGTACCTGCAGCTGGATGCCAGGAAAAGACTCAAGGAAGTTGGAAAAAAAATCATGTAACTTGCTTTATGAGATTCACCCATCACAAATGAAGAAATACATTGGGGCTCAGTACATTCTCACTGATTCTAATTAGTCGACAATAGCTGGTGGCAGGGACTGGGAATTAGAAACCTGCATAAAGTTTCAAAAGATTCTCTTTTCAAAAATATGCCATGGGCTATCTGGATTACTATGTTTGTATTCATTTGATTATTATAACTATTTTTTATTCATAAGAATACAGATATTTAATACTTGCTAATTAAGACTTTATATTCAAATTCTGGGAGGCTTCATATAAAGCATTTTGATAGTAGGAAAACAGGTAATCTGATACCATGCAGTCTGCTTACTTAATGTAACATAAAAATGCAAGTTTGTCATTAAAAAGCATATCAGAGGGCTGGGATTGTGGCTCAGTGGTAGAGTGCTCACCTAGCACTGGGTTTGATCCTCAGCACCACATAAAAATGAAATAAAGATATTTTGTCCACCTACAACTAAAAAAAATAAATATTAAAAAAAGGTTAAAAAAGGCATAGCAGAAGAGAGAAAGTAGAACATTAATATAAGACCATCATGCTATAATGCCACCATGTTGATATGTGCAGAATGAAGAAAGCTGAGACTGTTTTGAAAGAGTCATTCAGTGAGATGAACTTTGTTAGAAACCCCTTATATGTGGAAAGGTTCTATTCTAAACAATGCCTTACAAATCATTAGTCATGTAATTTTGGTTATGATAATTAAAACTACACTTACTTTAATTCTTGTCACCTGTTAAGACTGTGCACAGTATCAAGAATACAAACAAAAGTAAAAGTCATCATGGGGCTAGAGAAACAATTAGCAATAATAAAATGATGAACACTGTAAGTTAAAAGAATAAAAATCAGAAACTAATCAGCCCCTGCATCTTCAAAAGGCTAAGCAAATTGAAAAGAACTTAGATATTTCACTAGGACATGATAAATTTATTGTAGAATTGGTAAAACCTATTTTACTATAATAACACATTTCGAGATTATGATTTTGATATATAAGTGAGAGACTGATACTTGAATTTTCATTGCAGCAATCTATTGTTTGGATTTGTTTGGGGCTGCAGCAGATAATTGCCCAATCTTCTTTCTTAGTTGATGCTTATGTTCAATCCCAGAAAACTTCCTTCAAAGTGCAGTTCTATGGACAAACTTGACCCAGACTAAATCACCTGGATTTAGTGACCTTAGTTATATCTCCATTCACTTGTCCCAGGTTTTTCTAAATGTATGGTCAATTATGAGATTGTGTGTACTTTTTAGTCACATTCTATTTGATTATAATGGCATTTGTCCTTTTTCAGAGAGTATGGAACATAGATTGTGTTTTCACAGGTCTAATGTATAAAGTGAGAATAAATCAATGTTAATGTCATATTCTATCCTTTTTAGAAGTGGGCAATAGAACTATAAAGGGATCTATTCCCCTAATATTATTTAATTTTTATAAAAATTATTAGTATGAGCAAATATGTGCTTTTCTAGACCCCTCAGAGGCTCTTTCTAGCTCATTCAACACAGAGATGTATTGATCAGCCACTATATGTCGCACCTTAGCAGAGTGCTATGTTATCCCCTGTAGTAGGACCACAACATCAGAAACTGAATAAACATTTAAACTCATCCAAAAAAAGCTTGTTTAGTTTATTGCTTTCCTGGGGGAAGAAAACTTCAATTACCTAAGCAATTCTGAGCTAAGGACATCCCGTCAATTGATTACAGTAAGTGACTTTGCTCCCTAGCTTTGTTGAAAATGTGTGTTACTTCTATTCAGATGTATCAGATTTATTTGGATATATAACTAACTTTACTAGTGTCAATTTTAAGATGAAAAACTCACATATATGTTAGAAAGAAGCAAAAAAGCTCATTTCAGAAGCAAACAAAATATATAAAGGAGAGCTATAGGAATCTTGGTTTTCCACTTGTCTACACCCTGCAGACTTCTTAAGCCCCTCTATCTAAGCCATGTAGCATGTTAAGGGATGAATTTAAGACTCTTAATGCTTTCTTGTTGCATTCTTTGTTTTCTGTGTTTTCCATATGAGTGGATTTGGTGGTACAAGCATTAATATCACAAGGTATCATGATTCTTTAAGAGAACATTTCCTGCAAAACTTTCTAGGAATTAAAACTCCATTTGTTGCAATAATAGAAGGCATAAAACATAAATATGTCTGACTTGAGAAAAAATTAACTTTTTATATCAGTTATTTAGAAATGTAATTTCTGGAGAGTAACATTTGCACATTTATATTTTAAATATACATTCCTTGATTGACCTACAAAGGAACAATATATAATAATTTATGTATCTCCATGAACCAGGAAAAATGTTGATAAATAAATGTTAAAAATATCATCCACCTTATAAATAAAAAGTTCATCACATGCAATTTAGCTTCAATTTCCTGATATTAAGTAATCTAAAATATTACTTTGGGATGATTAAACATATTTATTATCTACTGATTGAGTGCTTAAGTGAAAGTTCATATACCAAATCAATGGGGGAAGAGCCAGTAGTCAACCTTGACACAAAGGTTTAAAAACTAATGGCTGGGGCTGGGGATGTGGCTCAAGCAGTAGTGCGCTTGCCTGGCGTGTGCAGGGCGCTGGGTTGGATCCTCAGCACCACATAAAAATAAAGATGTTGTGTCCACAGAAAATTAAAAAAATAAATAAATAAATATTAAAAATTATCTTTTTCTCTCTAAAAAAAGATATTATGTACATATGAATGTCATTACATGTATAAATTAAATTTTGTACTTAAGTAATAAATGGTATACCTCAAAAAAAAAAAAAACTAATGGCTGTCATAAACCATCTCAAGATGAGGACAATATCCCCAAGGAAAGATAAAGCAAAGGATCTTGAGGATAAAACCTACAGGGGTTTTCTTTTGTAATAAAAGTTGGCTTCATGCAGTGTTTCTTTTTTATTGAAAGGAAACAAATGAAGTTATCTACAAATTTACTCTGGTTAAGAGAAGCTGAACTGAATAACAAATTTATATAATTATATAACTAATTAGGATATGCCAGAAGGCCAAATCAGTTGGACAATTATTGAAATGCAACTTCATGTTTAGACTTAATGTTAAAATGTAATTTTGTGTTCAGCATAAAGGTTAATATGCATCTCTAATATTGCCATACAATTATAAACTCACTTATACTTCAAGATCTTCCCCAAAATCATCACCTGGAAGTGGATACAGATTTCATTTTAAAATTTCACAATCCATCTTCTCATGCCAGTGGCTTCTGTTAACACCTAAGAAGAGAATGATAATTGCAGAACCAGTCCCAACTTTGAGTTACTAATAACTAGTGAGCCTCATTATAAATCCTCAAATACACCATAAACATACCAGGTATGAAATCAAATCCATAATCCAACACCAGTCCCTTAGGTATAGAGTATTATTATCTTACCAGTTGTCCAAGGCAGACCCAGTAGAATCCCTGACATCTTTGTCTCCCAATAGTCAGTCATTCTGGTCTAAATGTTTCTAAGCTGCTTCAAATCCACCATGTAAGTATTTATCCTCTGGTATCATCCAAATTCAAGTGACTTGTTCTTGACCTAAACAGGAGACAATAACATCTACCCTTGATGTCACCCATTCTCCACATGCAGCCAGGATAGTTTTCTCAAAATGTGTATCAAATTTGTTGATCCACTGCTTAGTGCTGCTGCAGGAATCAAATATTGCCAGACTATTTTGGCCAACTCCTATCATATGACCAAGGGTACACCTTGAAGAATGCCACTGAAACAGGAACAAAGAAGATTTTATCTAAGGGGATTGAGGTCAGAAATTTGGACTAAACTGCAACACACTTTTCCTTTGAGTCTGGTGCACAACCAGCTGAAGAAGGTGTGGAAGCCAAGTTGGTGAACATGATTGCATTTGAGAACTGAGCCTTTGAAGAACATAGTTGGTGGTGAAGTGCTTGAGATCTGCTGTGCCCCCTTTACCCAGGGCAGTTGGTTACCCTGCCATACAAGTAGAATTCTCAGGAGTCACCTGAGATACTGACAGCCAGCAGAGATGAGCATCTGCCAGGCTCTAGGAGTGTGTTTTTTATGTAGTTGATTTTTATGTAGTTGACTACACCCAACAAAGTTGCACACAGAATGTGATCTCAGCCACCAGAGCTTCCCATTTATAACTCCATGTCAGCCTCAACCTAGAAATGCATTAATCTACTCTGCCCAACCAAACTCCAGCAGACAGTACTTCCCACTCCATCCTACCTTGTATGGGTGAGTAGAGAAGCTAAGATCCATTTAAACCAGCTTTGAACCTATGCCACTCCAGCCAAGAGTCTCTTGAGCAACATAAGAGTAAGGGTTGAATCACCCCCAAGCCCTTGCTCTCTCTAAGGGGTACAGAGCTCAAGACAAAAATGGAAAGAAGGACAGTGTGACATAAGTAGTAGATATCAGTCCTTTTCCACAGTTTTGACCACATCAGTAGAGACAATTCTTTCATTTTTCATTACAAGTTTTTTGTTTTTTTCATATATGTTGATTGGCTTACACTGTGGATATATAAAAAGATTTTTATATTATCATTTTCTCTTTTGATTATCCTTTTACTATTTTGTTTTGTTTTTTAAAGATTAATTTTTTTCTTTTTTCTTTTTGGTTAATTTTCTCAGCTTCTCCCTCTAATAGTTAAATTCTCTTGTTCTCTATCAATCTGACACTGTATTTTGTTTCAGTTTAAAACTTTTGTTATCCCCCCATTCATTATGGCCTTCACTTTCTATCTCTCTTCTACTTTATATTTTTCACCTTTGGCAAAATATTCTAACCTTTCTTTTGCCTTCCTTTCTCATTTTATTCCTTCCTAACTGTATTTTTGCCATATTTTAAAAGTATTTAGTTTACATAATTTTTGTTCCCACCATTTATTTTTTTGCAGTTATTACTACTGTGAGTGTTAATCTGACATTAGTGTTTACTTTAATGCTAAATCTAGTTCACTGTTTGTTGTTGCTGTTTTAATTTATGACACCATTACTTCTCATTTTGTGATTAATTAGTATTATAGATATCAAAATTGACACCTGGTATTTATTTGAATGTTGCAAATTGTTCACTCTTATTGTTGCTGTCATTTATTTTTTTTCTGTAGTTGCTGGGTATTGGATGCGACACTTCAAAGTGGTGGAGCATAGTCTCTGCTACTGTGTTACCCCCAATCCAGCTAGGATATTTTGCATCTTTTTCCACACATAACTTAACTAAGCTCAAACTTCTGCAATACTTTAATGCAAAGAGTGGAAGGAGACCCCAGCCTGACAACCATGGCCCAAGTAGAAACAGCTGGGGAGAAGGCTCAATTCACCCATGGACATTTGTTCCTCTAGCAACAACAGAGAGAAATAACACAAAGACCTCAATATAAGTTATTCCATATACTCTTATAATATACAGAGTTGTCAAATCTAGGACAATCACTCAGGTTGATTGTCCTTGAACATTCAGACAGTATTAAAGAAAAATAAAAAGAAACTACAATCATAATTTACAAGAACTCAGGGACAATATTAAGGGACCAAACGTAATGCTCACAGGCATTAAAAGAGTACCAGAGATGTAGTATCAAGGCAGTGATATAATAGCACAAAAATGCCTGAAGCCTTGAGAATGAGATGAACCTCCCAATACTAGAAGCATTTAGAACCTCAAATATGCTTGACCAGAAAAAAAACTTCTTCATAGCCTATTGTAATTCCAATACCAAAATTTCAGTTCACAGAAAAAAAATTAAACGCTACTAGAATTTTAAAAGCCAGGTCACATTTAGAGAACAACAAATCAGATTAACATCTAATTCCTTAATACAAACCCTAGTGTTCAGGAGGGCTTAAGAACAATTTATTTCAAGTTCTGAAAGAAAATAACAGACAACCAAGATTATTCTATCCAATAAACCATCAGAATTGTACTATTAGATTTGAAAAAGAAAGAAAAAAACTAACAAGATGAGCATTAATGAAAGGAATTCATTACTACTATGCCAGCATTACAGAAGATACTTAAAATAATTCAACACATAGAAGAATATTTAAAACAACCAAGAGATCTTGGATAAGAATAAATTACATTAGAAGTGTGGATGAACATGTAACAATTAGGATAGAAGTAAACATTAAATGTAAATTAAAATGACAAGAAATAACACATTCCTTCATATAATAACACTGGATTCAAATGATCTCATTTCTCAAAGTAATAGACAGATCATAAGAGTGGACTAAAAAACAAGATCCAATTATTGTAGATTGCAAGAAACACATCTATGATCAAAGATATTCACAGACTAAAAGTAAAATACTGAAAAATGTTATTTTGTGTAAATGAAACCTGAAAGCAAGCAGGAATACCAATTTATTCTCAACAAAGCCGATTTCAAGCAAAGAAAGGAAAAAAAGGAGGTCACCACGTATTGGTAAAGGGAACAATCCAACAAGAAAATATAAGGATGGTAAACATTTATGTCCCAAACACTGGTAAACCTAAAAACATAAACATTATGCTACATAAAAGTTCATATAGACCCCAAAATAATAATACCAGGTGATTCCTATATACCTCTCTCATTAACTACATAGGTCATCCAGACATCAAATAAACAAAGATACTGCAGAGTTAGATCATACTGTAAATCACATGGATTTAAGAGATATTACAAAATATTTCATCCAATGACAGCTGAATGCACTTTCTTTTCAGCTTTCACCAAAACATATAATATTTTAGGCACCAAAGCAAGTGTTAGAAAATACAAAAAAAGTTGAAATAATTTCATATATCTTATTCCAATGATAATGGAATGAAATTAAAAATCAAGAGCAAGAAGAAAACCACAAACTTTACCAAGACATGCAGATTGAACAACTTGTCATTTTAATGATGAGTGATCATCAAAGGATTCTGAGAAGAAACTAAAAAAATTCTAAGACTCAAATAGAAATACAATATATCAGGAGTAGAGAAGCTACTGCAGAAGCCACCCAGAGACGTTGACATCTGGCATGCCTGGGAGCCATGGGATCCTCAGTGGGTGGCAACCAGGGCCTTGTGGCCACCATGTGTCCTCAAGCTCAACCGTCTCCTTAGACATGTGGTATCCACAGTGGAAGAGCATCCAGCTGCCACTCGTGTCTCCAGGGATCAAGGTCCTTGGCTCCCCAAAGCCATGAGGTATAGCGGTACCCTGTGGCCCAGCTCCCTCCTGCACCCTGTTCACCCTGGCAAGAAAGAAGGTTGACCAAAGGCCATGCCAGGTTCCCAGCTCCTAGTAATGCTACTTTGCATCCTGGCGGTGCTACCCCGAAGTACTCACTGCCTGTGCCCTCTGGCACCCTGCTATGTCTCTGGCCCACCCACTGCTACATGCCTGCTGTCTTGAGGCAACCATCATTCTTCCAAAATGTGGCACAACCTCAAGGTGACGCTGCTGGTGTTCATGGCCACACTCCTGACTGTCCTGCTGATGATGGTGTGTGGAACTAGCCTTAACATAATCAAAGACATATATGACAAACCCAATGTCAACATTGTACTTAGTAGGGAAAACCTGAAAGGATTTCCTCTAAAATTAGGAATAAGACAAGGATGTCCACTCTCACCACTCCTATTCAATATAGTCCTGTGACTAAAGAGTCACAGCAATTAGGCAAGAAAGGGAAATAAAAGGGATTCAAATAGAAAAGAAAAAGTCAAATTGCTTCTGATTGCAGATGATATTATGCATAACTTAGAAGATCCAAAAAATTCCGTCAGTAAACTTCTAAAGCTGATAGCTGATAAACAAACTTAGTAAAGTAGCAGGATATAAAATCAACATATAGAACTCAATTGCTTTCCTATACAATAGTGATAGATCTGAGAAAGAAATCAGGAAAAAAATGTTCATTAACAATAGCTTCCAAGAACATAAAGTAGTTAGCAACAAATTTAACCTAAAAGGTGAAAAATTTCTCTCAGAAAAATTTACAAAACATTGAAAAAAAATTATCAAATTGAAGAAGACACCAAAAGACGGAAAGACCTCCCATGTTCATGGTTAGGGAGATTTAATATTGTTAAAATGGCCATACTATCAAAATCAATCTGGAGATCTAATGCAATTGCCATTGAAAAACGAGTGATACTCTTCTCAAAACCAGAAAAAAATCCTTAGATTTGTACAGAAGAACAAAAGACCCTGGATAGTCAAACTCACACAACTAGAGGAATCTGGTTGACAAAGGTGCCAAAAAGTTACACTGGAGACAAGACAAGCCTCTTTAACAAGCTATGCTGGGAAAACTGGATATTCACAGAAGATTGAAAACAGATACCTGTCACTCAAAAAGTCAATACAATTGGGCCAAAAACTTAGGATTAAGATCAGAAACTCTGCAACTGATAGAAGAGAGAACTTAGGATTAAGATCAGAAACTCTGCAACTGATAGAAGATAAAAAAGAAAAAGTGGAGAGTGTTAGAAGACCCCTATACAGCTGCTCTCCACAGAAATCTCCAGCACTGTGACCCCACTCAGGGCTCTAGGTCTCAGTGTTCAAGCAGGACTCCTGGCTCCCAACACCTAAAGTCCGAAGAGCTAGCCACGCAGAGCTTGCAGGCGCCTTAGCAGAATCACCTATTAACACATCTGCAGATCTCTGAGACTTCGCTCCACTCCCACCCAGGTCACTCAGCTGCTGCCTAACACAGCACAACGCCACCTCCCAGCTTTCCCTACCCCACTAGACACCCTGGGGCTGAAAGCAGACTGCCTCCATCTTGGCTCAACATTCTGTCCATATTAGGTGGGAGAAGCAACCAGATCAGATCTCCAGCAGCCAGGTACCAGATTTGCAACCTCTCCTCTCCACAGCCATGGTAACACAACACAGTAGCTGCCCAACACAGGCGCTCAGTGCGATCAGGGCACCACCCACAAGAGCCTCCGTGTGAGAGGTTCCTCAATTGGGAATTGTGAATGGAGAGGGAGACTAAAGTTTGAACTGAAGTTTAAAGTTTAAATATATATATATATATTTCCCTTTTTTCTTTTTTCTTCTTTCATTTTTCTTTCTGCCTCCAAATTGTATGATTTTAAATTCCTGTATTTTTCTAAATACATATAAGTGTTTGTTAGATGTACTCTACTGTCTTTCCACATACTTGTCTACCCTATATTACTTCCTGTCTATTCTCTTGCTACTAATCCTCTTCATTTGATTTCTCTTTCACACTTCTTAAGATACATTAACTCTACATCCTCACATCCTACCTTCTCAGCATATTGTCCTATGCCCTACTCTCAGTTCATTGTCCATCATCAGAAACTATAAACCTTTTTTTACAAAACTACTGATTATATTTTAGATAATAATTGAATCCAATACTTCTGTACATTGATACTAAACTGTAAATGCCTTAATAACAACAAATTGTTCATAAGTGGTATATTGTTGATATTGGGATCTGTTAACATTGTCCTTCTCCACAAAGGAGAAATTTTGGAACCCTACAAGAGCACTACAAACCTATAGGGTAAAAACAATAACACCCCAGACCCACAGAGCAGGAAAGGAAAACACATGAGCAACATGAAAAGACAAGGGAAGAAAGTATCCCAAACAAATCAAGACACCACATCATTAGAATTATTGGCAGCCACAGCAGAAGAAATTACACAGAAGGAGTGTAGAATGTACATGGTTAAAATGTTCTGTGAACTCAAGGAACATATAAGAAAGCAAATACAGGCAGTGAAAGATCACTTTGACAAGGAGCTACATAAACAAAGTAGGAAGGAAAAGGATCACCTCAACAGGGAGATACAGGTTCTAAAAAAACAAAAACTAACAAAACAGAAATCCTTGAAATGAAAGAAACAATAAGCGAAATTAAAAACTCAAATGAAAGCATCACCAACAGAGTAGACCACTTGAAAGATAGGACATCAGACAAAGAAGACAAAATATATAATCTTGAAAAGAAAATAGACCATAGAGTGATAATGGTAAGAAAACATGAGCAGAACATTCAATAAATATGGGAATAACATAAAAAGACCAAATTTAAGAGTTGTTGGAATAGAGGAAGACATAGAGTCCAAACCAAAGGAATGAACAATCTATTCAGTGAAATAATATAAGAAAACCTCCCAAACATGAAGAATCAATTGGACATCTAAATTAAAGAAGCCTACAGGAAGCCAAATATACAAAGTCACAACAGATCCACAACAAGGCACATGTTAATAAAAATGCTCAACATAAAGAATAAGGAAAGAATTTTAAAAGCCACAATAGAAAGTAATCGGATTATATATAGGGGAAAACCAGTTAGGGTAATGACAGATTTTCAACACAGACCTTGAAAGGTAGAAGATCCTGGAACAATATATATTAAGCTCTGACAGAAAATAGGTGCCAACCAAGAATCTTGTATCTAGAAAAATTAAGGTTTATATTTGAAGATGAAATAAAAACCTTCCATGATAAAAGTTAAAAGAATTTATAGTTAGAAAACTGGCACTATAAAACATCCTAGGAAAAATATTCCATGAAGAGGAAATGAAAAACAACAATGAAAATCAGCAGAGGGAGGTAGTACCCTAAAGGAAAAAACTAATCAAGAAGAAAATCAAGTCAAGTTAAATAACAAAAAAAAATTAAAAATATGGCTGGGAATACAAAACATTTCTCAATAATATTAATCAATGTCTCAACATTCAATAATAACCCTGAATGTTAATGGCTTAAACTCACCAATCTAAAGACATAGGCTAGCAGATTGGATAAAAAACAAACAAACAAAAAGACCCAACAACATACGGCCTCCAGGACACTCATGTGATAGGAAAAGACATAAATAGACTGAAGATGAAAGGTTAGGAAAAATCATACAACTCACATGGACTGCAGAATCAAGCAGGGATTTCCATACTCATATCAAATAAAGTAGATTTTAAGCCAAAGTTAATCAAAAGGGATAAATATGGACATTACATACTACTCAAGAGAACAATATACCAGAAAGACATAACAATCATATATGCCCCAAACAATGGTGAAGCTATGTTCATCAAACAAATTCTTCTCAGGTTCAAGAGTCAAATTGATCACAACACAATAATCTTGGGTGACTTTAACATGCCTCTCCCACCACTGGACAGATATTCCAAAGAAAAGTTGAATAAAGAAACTATAGAATTCAACAATATAACCAATAACTTAGACTTAACTGACATATATAGAATATTTCAACCTGCAGGAAGTGGATATACTTTCTTCTCAGCAGCACATGAATCCTTCTCTAAAATAGACCATATACTATGTCACAAAGCAACTCTTAGCAATACAAAAATGTAGAGATACTAACATGCATTTTATCAGAAAATAATGGAATGAAATTGGAAATCAATGAAAAAATAAAAATTACTCCAATACCTGGAGACTAAATAATTACTACTGAATGAACAATGGGTTGCAGAAGACATCAAGGAGGAAATGAAAAAATTCTTAGAGATAAATTAGAATATAGATACAACATATTAAAATCTCTGGGACACTGTGAAAGAAGTTCTAAAAGGAAAGTTTATTGCATGGAGTTTATTTCTTAAAAGAAGAAAAAGTTAACAAACAAATGACTTCACATTACAAATCAAAGCCCTGGAAAAAGAAGAACAAATCAACATAAAAAGCAGTAGAAGACAATAAATAATTAAAATTAGAGATGAAATCAAAACAAAAGAAACAATTGAAAAAATTGACAAATCTGTTGGGTTCTTTGAAAAAAAAAATTGACAGACCCGTAGCTGTGCTAATGAAGAGACAGAAATAAAACTCAAATTACCAGCAGATGTGATGAAAAGGGTGATATCACAACAGACAGTACAGAAATATAGAGAATAATTAGAAATTATTTTGAAAAATTATACTCCAATAAAACAGAAGACATTGAAGGCATCAACAAATTTCTTAAGATATGATTTTCCCATATTGAACCAGGAATATATACACAATTTAAACAAACCAATATCAAGTGATGAAATAGAAGATGCCATCAGAAGCCTGCCAACTAAGAAAAGCCCAAGACTGGATGGATACACAGCTGAGTTCTACAAGACCTTTAAAGAATTAAAACCAATGCTTTTCAATTTATTACAGGAAATAGAAAAAGAAGCAGCACTTCCAAACTCATTCATGAGGCCAAAATCACCCTGATTCCAAAATCAGGCAAAGAAACACCAAAAAAAAAAAAAAAAAAGATAAGAACAATATCTCTAATGAACATAGATGCAAAAGTTCTCAATAAAATTCTGGCAAATTGAATAAAAATCATATCAAAAAATCATGCACCATGATCAAGTGGGATTCATCCCATGGATGCAAGGTTGGTTCAACATATGGAAATCAACAAATATAATTCATCCCATCAACAGACACAAAGATAAGAATCATATGATCATCTCAATAGATGCAGAAAAAGCATTTGACAAAATAAAGCACCCCTTCAGGTTCAAAACACTAAAAAAACTAGGAATAGCAGGAACATATCTAAACATCATAAAGGCTATCTATGCAAAGCCTCAGGCCAACATCATTCTAAATGGGGAAAAATTAAAGGCATTCCCTCTAAAAACTGGAACAAAATGGGGACATCCTCTTCCACCACTTCTATTCAACATAGTTCTTGAAACACTGGCCAGAGCAATTAGACAAAAGAAATTAAAGGGATGTGTATAGGAAAAGAACAACTTAAATTAGCACTGTGTGCTGATGATGTGATTCTATATCTAGAAGACCCAAAAATCTACACCAGAAAATTTCTAGAACTAGTAAATGAATTCAGCAAAGTAGCAGGATATACAATAACCACCCATAAATCAAAGACATTTAAGTATATCAGTGACAAATACTCTAAGAGGGAAATAAGGAAAACTACCCCATTTACAAGAGCCTTAAAAAAATAAAATACTTGGGAAGCAACTCAACTAAAGAGGTGAAAGATATATGCAATGGAAACTATAGAATGCTAAATAAAAAAATTAAAGAGGACCTTAGAAGATAAGAAGATCTACTTTGCTCTTGGATAAGCAGAATTAGTATTATCAAAATGACCATACTACCAAAAGCACTATACAGGTTTAATACAATTCCAATCAAAATCCCAATGACATTTCTCATAGAAATAGAAAAAGCAATCATGAAATTCATCTGGAAAAATAAGAGACCAAGAATAGCTAAAGCAATCATTAGCAGGAAGAGTGAAGCAGGTGGCATAACTATACCAGACCTCAAACTATACTACAGAGTAATAGTAACAAAAACAGCATGGTATTGACACCAACACAGACTGGAAGACCAATGGTATAGAATAGAGGACACAGAGACTAACCCACAAAATTACAATTACGTTATATTAGACAAAGGGGCCAAAAACATTCATTGGAGAAAAGATAGCCTCTTCAACAAATGGTGCTAGGAAAACTGGAAATCTATATGCCCAAGAAAATGAGCTTAAATCCCTACCTCTCATCATGCACAAAACTCATCTCAAAGTGGATCAAAGACCTAGGAATTAAACCAGAGACTCTGTGTCTAATAGAAGAAAAAGTAGGATCTAATCATCATCATGTGGGTTTAGGTCACAACTTCCTTAATAAGATTCCTATAGTGTAAGAATTAAAACCAAGAATCAATATATGGGATGAGCTCAAACTAAAAAATTTCTTCTCAGCAAAAGAAACAATTTGTGAGGTGAATAGAGAGCCTACATCCTGAGAGTAAATTTTTACCCCTCACACATCAGATAGAGCAGTAATCACTAGGGTATAGAAAGAACTCAAAAAGTAAGGACCAAAAAACAATAATCCAATCAATAAATGGGCCATGGGCCTTGATAGACACTTCTCAGAATATATGAAAAAATTTTCATCATCTCTAGCAATTAGCGAAATGCAAATCAAAACTACTCTAAGACATCATCTCACTCCAGTCATAATGGCAGTTATTATGAAGACAAATAACAATAAGTGTTGGCAAGGATGTGGGGAAAAAAGGTACACTCATTCATTGCTGGTGGGACTGCAAATCCCAATATTGGTGCGACCAATATGGAAAACAGTATGGAGATTCCTTGGAAAACTGGGAATGGAACCACCATTTGATCCAGCTATCCCTCTCTTCAGCCTATACCCAAAGCACTTAAAAACAACATACTACAGGGACACAACCACATTAATATTTATAGCAGCACAATTCATAATAGTTAAACTGTGGAACCAACCTAGATACCCTTCAGTAGAGGAATGGATTAAAAAAAAAGTGGCATATAAAGCAATGGAATATTACTCGGCAATTAGAGAATAAAATCATGGCATTTGCAGGTAAATGGATGGAGTTGGAGAAGATAATGCTAAGTGGAGTAAGCCAATCCCAAAAAAACAAATGTTGAATGTTTTCTCTCATATAAGGTGACTGATTCATAGTGGGGTAGGGAAAAGGAGCATGGGAGGAATAGACAAACTCTAAATAGGGTAGAGGGGTGGAAGGGGAAGGGAGGGGAGCATGGGGTTAGCAATAATGGTGGAATATGATGGACATCATTATTTAAAGTACATGTATAAAGACATGAATTGGTATAAGCATAATTTATATACAGAGATATGAAAAAAATTGCTCTATATGTGTAAACAGAATTATAAATACATTCCACCATCTTGTATTTAAAAATAAAATCAATTTTAAAAAGAAAAGAAAAAGAAAATGCTGCAACATATAGGTGTAGGTAATGATTTCTTCAGAGACTGCGGCGGAGGAGATAACTTCATTGAAACCTGCGGCTACAGGTGTGTAATTCACTAGCCTTCCCTCTCCACACATCGGGGAAACCTTAAGGGCCAATCCCAGCTCTCCTGTAAGCGCCTCTCCCAGCTCTCCTGTGAGCACGGTAGCCAGACCGAGGGAATTAGAGGTGGCGCAGGACCCGCGGCACGGGACTACCGCTCCCACCAGTGCTGACAGCTGAGGTCTCTTGCACCAGCTACCGGGGGTGTGGCTACCGGAGGGGCAGTAAAATTCACTGAGGATTCTCTGCCCCAAGCTCTACAAACTTAGGGTCTGAGGGATTGGCAAACTGGAAGAGTGTGCCCAGTCATTCATGACAACAGGGCTCCCGGGAGCAGCAGACCTGGCGTGTACCCAGTATTGTGGTGAGCGGCACCTGTGAGAGGGGCCTGGCTAGAGGAAAAGTGGGGAGGTGACTACACACAAGAGGACGCCCTAGGCACCCAGGATTGGAGACTCGCCCAGTCGGGGAGGAGGAGCTGCTGCACAGTGATTGGTTTCCGCGTATTGATAGGAGAAACTTGGCCTGGTGGTCACAGCGCCACCTACTGGAAGAGAAGTTAATCAAACTCTAAGACTGCATTTATTAGTTTTTGTTTGTTTGTTTGTTTGGTTTTTTTTTCTTTTTTTTTAATTTTTATTTCGGGTTTTCTTTCATTTTCATTTTTCTTTCTTGTTTTTTTTAATTTTTTTAACAATTTTTTTAATTTTTTTTCCAATTTTAATTTTAATTCTTTTTTATTATTTAAAAAAAATTTTTCTTCTTTTTTTATTTCCTATTTTTTTTTCTTTTGTCTTTTCATTTCTTTTCAATTATCTTATCCCCCCTTCCTTGAATTCTACCTGCTTACTCTCATTCTCTTTAGTGACTTTTTCCCTTCCCTTTTAATACCTTTCCTCCCAAGCATCAGATAAATTTATAGGAGTAAACAGTAACTCAGCAGTCAAACAGAACAAGAAGTAACATGAGCAGCTTCAAAAAGCAAGGAAGAAAAGGAGTACAAACAATGCAGGACAGCCTAAATATTCAGGAGGACCTAGAGTCATCAGAAAAATGGTCATATAAAGAACTCAAGGAACACCTTAGACAGATGGAATGGAACCTTAAAGAGGATACGAGACAGCAAATTCAAGCAGCGAAAGAACACATTGAGAATGTATTACACAATCAGATAAAAGAAGTTAAGCACCTTTATCAGGAGATAGAGATTATAAACAAGAATCAAACCATAATCTTAGAAATGAAGGAAACTATAAATCAAATTAAAAACTCAATTGAGAGTATCACTAACAGAGTGGAGCAAGTAGAAGCCAGAACGTCAGATAATGAAGACAAAATATTTCATCTTGAAAAGAGTCTAGCCAACTCAGAAAGGCTGGTAAAAAATCACGAGAAAAACATCCAAGAGTTATGGGATAACATAAAAAAACCAAACTTACGAGTCATCGGGATAGAAGAAGGTACAGAGATTCAAACCAAGGGAATGAGTAACCTGCTGAATGAAATAATTACAGAAAACTTTCCAGAAATAAAAAAGGAAACAGATATACAAATTGAAGATGCATACAGGACACCGAGCACACAAAATCACAGTAGACCAATGCCAAGACACATTGTAATGAAGATATCCAACATACAGAACAAAGAGAAAATATTAAAAGCTACAAGAAAAAGGAGACAGATTACATTCAGGGGTAAACCAATAAGGTTAACAACGGATTTTTCATAACAGACACTGAAATCAAGAAGGTCATGGAACAATGTAATTCAAACACTGAAAGACAATGGATGCCAACCAAGAATTCTGTATCCAGCAAAATTAAGCTTCAGATATGACAACGAAATAAAAATCTTTCATGATAAACAAAAGTTAAAAGAATTTGCAGCCAGAAAACCAGCATTGCAAAGCATTTTGAGCAAAACACTACACGAGGAAGAAATGAAAAACAATAACCAAACCCATCAGAGGGAAGTGCCTCGGTAAAGACAGAGGGCAAGGGGAAAAATAATCATGGAGAAACAAACTAAATTTTTTTTAAAAAAAAAGGATAAATAGCTTTTCCCACGCCCTGGTGATCTCCTGCGGCTCTGGGCTTCCCCTGAGCTCACTTCCTTGGGCCTGAAGAACTGGCTTTACCATTCCTTGCTGTGCACCTCTTCTGGAGAAAGAGTCTCAACTTTCCTGTGAAAAATATCTTTGTTTTGCTTTCAATTTTTTTAAAAAATATGTTCTCTAAAAGAATTCTGGGTCGGGAGAAGAACATGGCTGCCAGCGAAGAGGCAGCACATACAATGCCTCCGTGGTAAGGGGATCAGAGAGACTCATTAATACACCCACATGTGTCCTGCTGGGAAACTTCAAGCAAATTTCCTCTGAAAGGAGACCTTCCTGGAACTAGTAAGTTTAATAGGAGGTGTTAGATTGTCACAAAATACTGAATCTCGGCAACCCAGAGCAGGGGCACAGTGCTGCCGGGGGCCGCCGAATGGCCGCTGCCTACACATTGCAGTGAGCATAGGAGCGGACACTAACTGCCTGGACCCCTGCGAGCGGGCTCTGTGAACCCAAGCCGACCGCCGCCCACGAGCGGCAGCGAGTTTAGGAGCAGGCGCGACCTGCCCGGGTCCCACGAGCTGGCTCTCTGAATCGCAGCTGGCGCAGGCCACACGCTGCACTGTTTTTGGGAACCATTGCTGCCTGCCTGGATCCCCGCGGGCGGGCCCTGTGATCCCAAGCCGACCGCCGCTCACAAGCGGCAGCGAGTTTAGGAGCAGGCGCGACCTACCCGGGTCCCACGAGCTGGCTCTCTGAATCGCAGCTGGCGCAGGCCACACGCTGCATTGTTTTTGGGAACCATTGCTTCCTGCCTGGATCCCCACGGGCGGGCCCTGTGATCCCAAGCCGACCGCCGCCCACGAGCGGCAGCGAGTTTAGGAGCAGGCGCGACCTGCCCGGGTCCCACGAGCTGGCTCTCTGAATCGCAGCTGGTGCAGGCCACACGCTGCACTGTTTTTGGGAACCATTGCTGCCTGCCTGGATCCCCGCGGGCGGGCCCTGTGATCCCAAGCCAACCGCCGCCCACAAGCGGCAGCGAGTTTAGGATCAGGAGCAACCTGCCCAGGTCCCGCGAGCTGGCTCTCTGAATCGCAGCTGGCGCAGGCCACACGCTGCACTGTTTTGGGGAACCATTGCTGCCTGCCTGGATCCACGGGCGGGCCCTGTGATCCCAAGCCGACCGCCACCCACAAGCGGAGGTGAGTTTAGGATCAGGAGCGACCTGACCAGGTCCCGCGAGCTGGCTCTCTGAATCGCAGCTGGCGCAGGCCACACGCTGCACTGTTTTTGGGTACCATTGCTTCCTGCCTGGATCCCCGCGGACGGGCCCTGTGAACCCAAGCCGACCGCCGCCCACAAGCGGCAGCGAGTTTAGGATCAGGAGCGACCCGCCCGGGTCCTGCGAGCTGGCTCTCTGAATCGCAGCTGGCGCAGGCCACACGCTGCACTGTTCTTCGGAACCATTGCTGCCTGCCTGGATCCCCACGGGCGGGCCCTGTGAACCCAAGCCGACCGCCGCCCACAAGCGGCAGCGAGTTTAGGATCAGGAGCGACCTGCCCAGGTCCCGCGAGCTGGCTCTCTGAATCGCAGCTGGCGCAGGCCACACGCTGCATTGTTCTTGGGAACCATTGCTGCCCGCTTGGACCCCCGCAGGCGGGCCCTGTGAACCCAAGCCGACTGCCGCCCAAACGCTGCAGCGAGTTTAGGAGCAGGAGCGGCCTGCCTGGGTCCCCGCAGCCCGGCTTTGTGAACCGCCCACACGTAACATCGAACTTGGGAGCAGTTGCTGGCTGTCTGCCTGTCCCCCCTCCCTCCCCCGGGCTGGCTTGGTGAACCTCAACCAGCCGCTGCTCACACGGCGCAGTGAACTTGGGAGCTGGCGCTGCCTGCTTGGCTGCTTGGGCTCCCCGCAGACCAGCTCTGTGAACCGCCGCTGGCTACCGCCAAGCGGCCGCTGCCTACACCCTTGCAGTGAGTGGGGGAGCAGACACTGCCTGCCCGGCCCCGAGGGCCCGACTCTGTGAACCTCCTCTGGCGGTTTAGAGCTGCAGACGACCACCCTCCACCTGCCAACCCAGTGCTGCAAACGACCCCTGACCAGCTCTGCAAAAGGCCCCGCCCACACAGCGAACAGCAGGAAGGGAGACCCGGCCAATCCTGGAGGAAGTACCGCTGCACAGTGATTGACTCCTGCCTACTGAGAGGAGAAACTTGGCCTGGTGGGCATAGCTCCACCCACTGGAAGAGCAGTTAATCGAACTCTAGGACTGCATTTATAAAATTTTTTTTTTTTACTGTCTTTTTAAATGTTTTTTAATCCATCTTATTTTATTTTATTCTATTTTTTAAATCTCATTTTCCATTTCTACTATTATTATTTCTCTTTAAATCCCTTTTAATCTTCTTTTCTATCCTTCTTTTCTCCTGTCTTTACATCTCTTTTTAATTTTCTTATTCCCCCTTCCTTGAATTCTACCTGCTTACTCTTATTCTCTTTAGTGACTTCTACCCATCCCTTCTAATACCTTGCCTCCCAAGCTTCAAATATATTTATAGGAGTAAACAGTAACTCAGCAGTCAAACAGAACAAGAAACAATATGAACAGCATGAAAAAGCAAGGAAGAAAAGGAGTGCAAACAATGCAGGGCAGCCTAAATATTCAGGAGGATATAGAACCACCAGAAAAATGGTCATATAAAGAACTCATGGAACACCTGAGACAGATGGAACGGAACCTTAAAGAGGATACAAGACAGCAAATTCAAGCAGCGAAAGAACACATTGAGAATGTATTACACAAACAGATAAAGGAAGAAGTTAAGCATCTTTATCAGGAGATAGAGACTATAAAAAAGAATCAAACCATAATCTTAGAAATGAAAGAAACCATAAACCAAATTAAAAACTCAAATGAGAGTATCATTAATAGAGTGGAGCAAGTAGAAGCTAGAACATCAGATAATGAAGACAAAATATATCATCTGGAAAAGAGGCTAGCCATCTCAGATAGGCTGGTTAAAAATCATGAGAGAAGCATACAAGAGATATGTGATAATATAAAAAAACCAAATTTAAGAGTCATTGGGATAGAGGAAGGGATAGAGATTCAAACAAGGGGAATGAGTAATCTACTAGATGAAATAATCACAGAAAACTTTCCAGAATTAAAAAAGGAAACAGATATTCAAATTGTAGATGCATACAGGACACCGAACATACAAAATCACAGTAGACCAACGCCAAGACACATTGTTATGAAGATATCCAATATACAGAACAAAGAGAAAATATTAAAAGCTACAAGAGAAAAGAGAAAGATTACATTCAGGGGTAAACCAATAAGGTTAACAACGGACTTCTCAACTCAGACGCTGAAAGCGAGAAGATCCTGGAATAACGTATTTCAAACACTGAAAGACAATGGATGCCAACCAAGAATTCTGTACCCAGCAAAATTAAGCTTCAGATATGACAACGAAATAAAAATCTTTCACGATAAACAAAAACTAAAAGAATTTGCAGCCAGAAAACCAGCGTTGCAAAGCATCTTGAGCAAAACACTTCACGAGGAAGAAACGGAAAACAATAACCAAAGCCAACAGTGGGAAGTACCTCAGTAAAGACAGACGGAGGGGGGAAAACTAATCATGGTGAAACAAACGCAATTAAAAAAAAAAAAACGAGATAAATAATCAAATATGGCTGGAAGTACAAACCATATATCAATAGTAACTCTAAACATTAATGGTTTAAACACTCCAATAAAGCGACATAGGCTGGTAACATGGATCAAAAAAACAAATCCAACAATATGCTGTCTCCAGGAGACTCACCTGACTGGAAAAGACATACACAGGCTAAAGGTGAAAGGTTGGGAAAAAATATACCACGCACACGCTCCTCGCAAGCAAGCAGGGGTGGCCATCCTCATATCGAATAAAATCGACTTCAAGACTAAGTTAATCCAAAGGGATAAGGAAGGACATTATATACTGTTAAAAGGAACCATTAAACAACAAGACATAACAATTATCAATATTTATGCACCAAATAATGGTGCTTCGAAGTTTATAAAACAAATTCTCCTCAAGTTCAAGAATCAAATAGACCACAACACAATAATTATGGGTGACTTCAACACACCTCTCTCACCATTGGACAGATCCTCCAAGCAAAAGTTGAATAAAGAAACTATAGACCTCAATACCACAATCAATAACCTAGACTTAACTGACATATATAGAATATACCAACCATCATCGAATGGATATACTTTTTTCTCAGCAGCACATGGATCCTTCTCAAAAATAGACCATATATTATGCCATAGGGCAACCCTCAATAAATATAAAGGGGTAGAGATTATGCCATGCATTTTATCTGATCATAATGGATTGAAACTGGAAATTAATGATAAAAGAAGGAAGGGAAAATCCAATATCACATGGAAAATGAACAATATGTTACTGAATGATCAAAGGGTTACAGAAGACATAAAGGAGGAAATCAAAAATTCTTAGAGATAAATGAAAATGCAGACACAACCTATCGGAATCTATGGGACACAATGAAAGCAGTTTTAAGAGGGAAATTCATCGCCTGGAGGTCATTCCTCAAAAAAAGGAAAAACCAACAAATAAATGAGCTCACACTTCATCTCAAAGCCCTAGAAAAGGAAGAGCAAAACAATAGCAAATGCAGCAGAAAGCAAGAAATAATTAAAATCAGAGCGGAAATCAATGAAATTGAAACAAAAGAAACTATCGAAAAAATTAACAAAACTAAAAGTTGGTTCTTTGAAAAAATAAACAAGATAGACAAACCTTTAGCCATGCTAACGAAGAGAAGAAGAGAGAGAACTCAAATTACTAACATAAGGGATGAAAAAGGCAATATCACAACAGACGCCACAGAAATACAGAAGACAATTAGAAACTATTTTGAAAACCTATATTCCAATAAAATATAAGATAGTGAAGACATCGATAAATTTCTTAGGACATATGATTTGCCCAGACTGAGTCAGGAGGACACACACAATTTGAACAGACCAATATCAATGGATGAAATTGAAGAAGTAATCAAAAGACTACCAACCAAGAAAATCCCAGGACCGGATGGGTATACAGCGGAGTTTTACAAAACCTTTAAAGAAGAATTAATACCAATACTTTTCAAGTTATTCCAGGAAATAGAAAAAGAGGGAGTCCTTCCAAATTCATTCTATGAGGCCAACATCACATTGATTCCGAAACCAGACAAAGACACAGCAAAGAAAGAAAACTACAGACCAATATCTCTGATGAACCTAGATGCAAAAATCCTCAATAAAATTCTGGCGAATCGGATACAAAGACACATCAAAAAAATTGTGCACCATGATCAAGTAGGATTCATCCCTGGGATGCAGGGATGGTTCAATATACGGAAATCAATAAATGTAATTCACCATATCAATAGACTTAAAGATAAGAACCATATGATCATCTCGATAGACGCAGAAAAAGCATTTGACAAAGTACAGCATCCCTTTATGTTCAAAACATTAGAAAAACTAGGGATAACAGGAACTTACCTTGATATTGTAAAAGCTATTTACGCTAAGCCCCAGGCTAGCATCATTCTGAATGGAGAAAAATTGAAGGCATTCCCCTTAAAATCAGGAACAAGACAGGGATGCACTCTATCACCACTTCTATTCAATATAGTTCTCGAAACACTGGCCAGAGCAATTAGACAAACGAAAGAAATTAAAGGCATAAAAATTGAAAAGGAAGAACTTAAATTATCACTATTTGCAGATGATATGATTCTATACCTAGAAGACCCAAAATGGTCTACAAAAAAACTACTAGAACTAATAAATGAATTCAGCAAAGTGGCAGGATATAAAATCAACACGCACAAATCAAAGGCATTTCTGTATATCAGCAACAAAACCTCTGAAATGGAAATAAGGAAAACCACTCCATTCACAATATCCTCAAAAAAAATAAAATACTTGGGAATCAACCTAACAAAAGAGGTGAAAGATTTATACAATGAAAACTACAGATCCCTAAAAAGAGAAGTAGAAGAAGATCTTAGAAGATGGAAAGATATACCCTGTTCATGGATAGGCAGAACTAACATCATAAAAATGGCGATATTACCAAAAGTCCTCTATAGGTTTAATGCAATGCCAATCAAAATTCCAATGGCATTGCTTGTAGAAATAGATAAAGCAATCATGAAATTCATATGGAAAAATAAAAGACCCAGAATAGCAAAAGCAATTCTAAGCAGGAAGTGTGAATCAGGTGGTATAGCAATACCAGAGTTCAAACTATACTACAGAGCAATAGTAACAAAAACAGCATGGTACTGGTACCAAAACAGGCGGGTAGACCAATGGTACAGAATAGAGGATACAGAGACTAATCCACAAAGTTACAACTATCTTATATTCGATAAAGGGGCTAAAAGCATGCAATGGAGGAAGGATAGCATTTTCAACAAATGGTGTTGGGAAAACTGGAAATCCATATGCAACAAAATGAAACTGAATCCCCTCCTCTCACCATGCACAAAAATTAGCTCAAAATGGATCAAGGACCTTGATATCAAATCAGAGACTCTGCGTATGATAGAAGAAAAAGTTGGCTACGATCTACATATTGTGGGATCAGGCTCCAAATTCCTTAACAGGACACCCATAGCACAAGAGTTAATAGCAAGAATCAACAAATGGGACTTACTTAAACTAAAAAGTTTTTTCACAGCAAGAGAAACAATAAGAGAAGTAAATCGGGAGCCTACATCATGGGAACAAATTTTTACCCCCCACACTTCAGATAGAGCCTTAATATCCAGAGTTTACAAAGAACTCAAAAAATTGGACAATAAGACAACAAATAACCCAATCAACAAATGGGCCAAGGACCTGAACAGACACTTCTCAGAGGAGGACATACAATCAATCAACAGATACATGAAAAAATGCTCACCATCTCTAGCAGTCAGAGAAATGCAAATCAAAACTACCCTAAGATACCATCTCACTCCAGTAAGATTGGCAGCCATTATGAAGTCAAATAATAACAAGTGCTGGCGAGGATGTGGGGAAAAGGGTACTCTAATACATTGCTGGTGGGACTGCAAATTGGTTCAACCAATTTGGAAAGCAGTATGGAGATTCCTGGGAAAGCTAGGAATGGAACCACCATTTGACCCAGTTATTGCCCTTCTTGGGCTATTCCCTGAAGACCTTAAAAGAGCATACTACGGGGATACGGCCACATCAATGTTCATAGCAGCACAATTCACAATAGCTAGACTGTGGAACCAACCCAGATGCCCTTCAATGGATGAATGGATTAAAAAAATGTGGCATTTATACACTATGGAGTATTACACAGCACTAAAAAATGACAAAATCATGGAATTTGCAGGGAAATGGATGGCATTAGAGCAGATTATGCTCAGTGAAGCTAGCCAATCCCTAAAAAACAAATACCAAATGTCTTCTTTGATATAATGAGAGCAACTAAGAATAGAGTAGGGAGGAAGAGCAGGAAGAAAAGATTGACATTAAATAGAGGCACGAGATGGGAGGGAAAGAGAGAGAAAAGTGGAATTGCATGGAAATGGAAAGAGACCCTCATTGTTATAAAAAACTACATAAAAGAGGTTGTGAGGGGAATTGGAAGAAAAATAAGGAGAGAAATGAATTACAGTAGATGGGATAGAAAGAAAAGATGGGGGGAGGGGGATAGTAGAGGATAGGAAAGGTAGCAGAATACATCAGTCACTAGTATGGCATTATGTAAAAATGTGAATGTGTAACCTATGTGATTCTGCAATCTGTATTTGGGGTAAAAATGGGAGTTCATAACTCACTTGAAACTATTGTTCGAAGTATGATATGTCAAGAGCTTTGTAATGTTGTGAACAACCAATAAAAAAAAAAAAGAAAAAAAAAAGGATAAATAATCAAACATTGCTGGAAGTACAAACCATATATCAATAGTAACTCTGAATGTTAATGGCTTAAAATCTCCAATAAAGCAACATAGGCTGATATCATGGATTAAAAAAACAAATCCAACAATATGCTGCATCCAGGAGACACATCTGATTGGAAAAGACATACACAGGCTGGAGGTGAAAGGATGGGAAAAAATATACCATGCACACGGTCCTCGTAAGCAAGCAGGGGTGGCCATCCTCATATCGAATAAAATCGACTTCAAGACTAAGTTAATCAAAAGGGATAAAGAAGGACATTATATACTGTTAAAAGGAACCATTCACCAACAAGACATAACAATTATCAATATTTATGCACCAAATAATGACGCTGCAACATTCATAAAACAAATTCTCCTCAAGTTCAAGAATCAAATAGACCACAACACAATAATTATGGGTGACTTCAACACACCTCTCTCACCATTGGACAGATCCTCCAAACAAAAGTTGAATAAGGAAACTATAGAACTCAATACCACAATCAATAACTTAGACTTAACTGACATATATAGAATATATCAACCATCATCAAATGGATATACTTTTTTCTCAGCAGCACATGGATCCTTCTCAAAAATAGACCATATATTATGCCACAGGGCAACCCTCAGTAAATATAAAGGGGTGGAGATAATACCATGCATTTTATCTGATCATAATGGAATGAAACTGGAAATCAATAATAAAAGAAGGAAGGAAAAATCCTACATCACATGGAAAATGAACAATATGTTACTGAATGATCAATGGGTTACAGAAGACATAAAGGAGGAAATCAAAAAATTTTTAGAGATAAATGAAAATACAGACACAACATATCGGAATCTATGGGACACAATGAAAGCAGTTTTAAGAGGAAAATTCATCGCCTGGTGGTCATTCCTCAAAAAAAGAAAAAACCAAAAAATAAATGAGCTCAAACTTCATCTCAAAGCCCTAGAAAAGGAAGAGCAAAACAACAGCAAATGTAGCAGAAGGCAAGAAATAATTAAAATCAGAGCGGAAATTAATGAAATTGAAACAAAAGAAACTATTGAAAAAATTAACAAAACTAAAAGTTGGTTCTTTGAAACAATAAATAAGATCGACAGACCTTTAGCCATGCTAACAAAGAGAAGAAGAGAGAGAACTCAAATTACTAACATACGGGATGAAAAAGGCAATATCACAACAGATGCTACAGAAATACAGAAGACAATTAGAAATTACTTTGAAAACCTATATTCCAATAAAATAGAAGATAGTGAAGACATCGATAAATTTCTTAAGTCATATGATTTGCCCAGACTGAGTCAGGAGGATGCACACAATTTGAACAGACCAATATCAATGGATGAAATTGAAGTAGCCATCAAAAGACTACCAACCAAGAAAAGCCCAGGACCGGATGGGTATACAGCGGAGTTTTACAAAACCTTTAAAGAAGAATTAATACCAATACTTTTCAAGTTATTTCAGGAAATATAAAAAGAGGGAGCTCTTCCAAATTCATTCTATGAGGTCAACATCACCCTGATTCCGAAACCAGATAAAGACACCTCAAAGAAAGAAAACTACAGACCAATATCTCTAATGAACCTAGAGGCAAAAATCCTCAATAAAATTCTGGCGAATCGAATACAAAAACACATCAAAAAAATTGTGCACCATGATCAAGTAGGATTCATCCCTGGTATGCAAGGCTGGTTCAATATACGAAAATCAATAAATGTTATTCACCACATCAATAGACTTAAAGATAAGAACCATATGATCATCTCAATAGACGCAGAGAAAGCATTCGACAAAGTACAGCATCCCTTTATGTTCAAAACACTTGAAAAACTAGGGATAACAGGAACGTACCTTGACATTGTAAAAGCTATCTATGCTAAGCCTCAGGCTAGCATCATTCTGAATGGACAAAAGTTGAAGGCATTCCCTCTAAAATCTGGAACAAGACAGGGATGTCCTCTATCACCACTTCTATTCAATATAGTTCTCGAAACACTGGCCAGAGCAATTAGACAGACGAAAGAAATTAAAGGCATAAAAATAGGAAAAGAAGAACTTAAATTATCACTATTTGCAGATGACATGATTCTATGCTTAGAAGACCCAAAAGGGTCTACAAAGAAACTACTAGAACTAATAAATGAATTCAGCAAAGTGGCAGGATATAAAATCAACACGCATAAATCAAAGGCATTTCTGTATATCAGCGACAAAACTTCTGAAACGGAAATGAGGAAAAACACTCCATTCACAATATCCTCCAAAAAAATAAAATACTTGGGAATCAACCTAACAAAAGAGGTGAAAGATTTATACAATGAAAACTACAGAACCCTAAAAAGAGAAGTAGAAGAAGATCTTAGAAGATGGAAAAATATACCCTGTTCATGGATAAGCAGAACTAACATTATCAAAATGGCGATATTACCAAAAGTTCTCTATAGGTTTAATGCGATGCCAATCAAAATCCCAATGGCATTTCTTGTAGAAATAGATAAAGCAATCATGAAATTCATATGGAAAAATAAAAGACCCAGAATAGCAAAAGCAATTTTAAGCAGGAAGTGTAAATCAGGCGGTATAGCGATACCAGATTTCAAACTATATTACAGAGCAATAGTGACAAAAACAGCATGGTACTAGTACCAAAACAGGCGAGTGGACCAATGGTATAGAATAGAGGACACAGAGACTAATCCACAAAGTTACAACTATCTTATATTTGATAAAGGGGCTAAAAGCATGCAATGGAGGAAGGATAGCATCTTCAACAAATGGTGTTGGGAAAACTGGAAATCCATATGCAAAAAAATGAAACTGAATCCCTTCCTCTCGCCATGCACAAAAGTTAACTCTAAATGGATCAAGGAGCTTGATATCAAATCAGAGACTCTGCGTCTGATAGAAGAAAAAGTTGGCTCCGATCTACATATTGTGGGGTCGGGCTCCAAATTCCTTAATAGGACACCCATAGCACAAGAGTTAATAACAAGAATCAACTTACTTAAACTAAAAAGTTTTTTCTCAGCAAGAGAAACAATAAGAGAGGTAAATAGGGAGCCTACATCCTGGGAACAAATTTTTAATCCTCACACTTCAGATAGAGCCCTAATATCCAGAGTATACAAAGAACTCAAAAAATTAGACAATAAGATAACAAATAACCCAATCAACAAATGGGCCAACAGACACTTCTCAGAGGAGGACATACAATCAATCAACAAGTACATGAAAAAATGCTCACCATCTCTAGCAGTCAGAGAAATGCAAATCAAAACCACCCTAAGATACCATCTCACTCCAGTAAGATTGGCAGCCACTATGAAGTCAAACAACAACAAGTGCTGGCGAGGATGTGGAGAAAAGGGTACTCTTGTACATTGCTGGTGGGACTGCAAATTGGTGCAGCCAATTTGGAAAGCAGTTTGGAGATTCCTGGGAAAGCTGGGAATGGAACCACCATTTGATCGTGCTATTGCCCTTCTCGGACTATTCCCTGAAGACCTTAATAGAGCATGCTACAGGGATGCTGCCATATCGATGTTCATAGCAGCACAATTCACAATAGCTAGACTGTGGAACCAACCCAGATGCCCTTTAATAGATGAATGGATAAAAAAAAAATGTGGCATCTATACACAATGGAGTACTATGCAGCAATAAAAAATGACAAAATCATAGAATTTGCAGGGAAATGGATGGCACTAGAGCAGATTATGCTTAGTGAAGCTAGTCGTCAATCCCTAAAAAACAAATACCAAATGTCTTCTTTGATATAATGAGAGCAACTATAAACAGAGCAAGGAGGAAGAGCAGGAAGAAAAGACTAACATTAAACAGAGTCATGAGATGGGAGGGAAAGGAAGAGTAAAGGGAAATTGCATGGAAATGAAGGGAGACCCTCATTGCTATACAAAATTACATATAAGAGGTTGTGAGGGGAATGGGAAAATAAACAAGGAGAGTAATGAATTATAGTAGATGGGATAGAGAGAGAAGATGGAAGGGGAGGGGAGGGGGGATAGTAAGGGATAGGAAAGGTAGCAGAATACAACAATTACTTATTGGGCATTATGTAAATTTGTGAATGTTTAACCGACGTGATTCTGCAATCTGCATTTGGGGTAAAATTGGGAGTTCATAATCCACTTCAATCTAATGTATGAAATATGATATGTCAAGAGCTTTGTAATGTTGTGAACAACCAATAAAAAAAATAAAAAATTTTTAAAAAATGATTTCTTCAATAGGACTTTATAATTCAGTAAATAAGAGCAAAAAGTTAGATGTCATCATAGTGAAGGGAACAATTCATAGCACAAGGATGGAATCCACAGAATAGGGAAGAACCCTTTACCAGCTATTCTAACAGAAGATTAATATCTAGACCACATAAAGAACTCAAAAAACTCAATATCAGAAGCCCATTCAATAAATGGGCAAAAAATTTTAGACATTTTCAAAAAGCAAAAGTATAAATGGCCAAAAATTATATTTTAAAAAGTTTGACAACTATAGTCATCTGGGAAATGTAAATCAAAACTACAATGAGTTTTCATTTCAAATTACAAATAACAATAGATTCTATCAGAATGTGGGAGGAAAGAACCCTTATACAGCCTTTGTAGGAATGTAAATTAGGATAGCAAATATGGGAGTAATTATAGAGATTCTTCAAAAGACTAGAAATGGAACCACAATATGACCCAGATATACTATTCACTCCTCAGTATTTAACTAAAAGATTTAAGTCAGCATAGAATAGTGACCTATGCCTGTCCATGTTTAGAAGAGCAATTCACAAGTGCAATTTTGAATTACTGTATGAATTACCAAGTTTGGAACCAGCTTAAGTATCAGTCAATACATGTTTGAATAAATAAAATGTGATATATAGAAAAAACAGAGTTTTTTTTCAGCCTTAAAGAATCATCAAACTATGTCATTTGCAGAGAAATGGATAGAACTAGAGACCATTTTTAGACAAAATAAGTACACTCAGAAAGGCAAGAATCATGTTTTCTCTCAAATGTGGAATTTAGCCAGAAAAAAAAAGGATCTCATGAGAGCAGTAACATAGAGGAAGGGGATGAAGGGAAAGGATGAAAGGAGAGTAAGGAGGTGCTGAGCATTTAAATTTATCAAATCATGCAATGTGCATATACAAATATACCACAATGAAACCCACTATTCTGTGTAATTTCTATGTGCTGATAAAATAATATCAGTTAACAAACTGGGAGGCATCTATGCAAAACAGAGAAAAACTCCTGGATACACAGGATCCTAAAACTCTTTGTCCAGGAGAGATGTTTTCTATAATCTTGAAACAATTTCACGTTAAAGCTTGTTGCTAGTGCATTCTGCCTGTGTGCTGCAGCTTGGCGCTGGGTGTGTACAGTGCATGTCAGTCACTACAGTCGTCATCCAAGTCTTGCCTTGAGTCCTTGCTTCCAAGACACTGGTCAGGAGAAGATGAACCAAGAACAAATTGAAACATGAATCTTCAGAATTTTAAGTGTTATCCATTCCTCAGCCCATTGTCTATGTGATTATCTACTTCCATTCCTAGTATTTGGGGCACTGTGGATTAAATGTCTTGACCCCAACTTTAAATATTGAAGGCTTAATCTCTAATGTGATGGTGTTAGGATGTTGGGGCCTTTGGGAAGAAGCTCAGTTATGAAAGTGGAGCTTAACCCTCATAAACACGGGAAATTACTTCTCCTCTCTCTTTACTCTGTGAAGATACAAGGAAAAGGCTGTATCTATAATTCAGGATGTGGGTCATCAGAATCCCTCTAATCTTGCACTTCCACCCTGCAACAAGATGAGAAATAAGTGTCTGCTGCTTAAGTCATTGACACCCAGAGATCTCACAAAGACTCACACATAGAACCATACACAGACCCCAACAAAGAGCCATGGTGAACATCACAGAGACCTCTGACAGCCACCACAGAAAATATCTCACAAGGATTCCCCTTAAAAATAAGGGAGGGCTGGGGATGTGGCTCAAGGGGTAGCGCGCTCACCTGGCGTGCGTGCGGCCTGGGTTCGATCCTCAGCACCACATACAAACAAAGATATTGTGTCCGCCAATAACTAAAAAATAAATATTAAAAAATTCTCTCTCTCTCTCTCTCTCTCTCTCTCTCTCTCTCCCCCTCCTCTTTAAAAAAAAAATAAGGGAACAGCCCAGCACAGTGATGCTTGCCTGTAATTCCAACAGTTTAGGAGGCTGAGGCAGGAGGATCACAATTTCAAAACAAGCCTCAGCAGCAGTGAGACACTAAACATCTCAGTGAGACCCTATCTCTAAATAAAATTCAAAATAGGGCTGGAGATGCAGCTCAGAGGTGGAGTGTCCTTGATTTTAATTTCTAGAGACACCCGCAAAATAATAAGAGAACAGATCCTCACACAGATCTCACAGAGTCCTCCACACAGGCCTCTGACAGAGACTTGCACTGAGAGAAATTTCAGAGACCTCTCATGGATACCTAAGGCAGAGATCTCCCTCAGTAACTTCTCAATGCCTCAGTATTTACACCACTCCCTCACAGAGACACCACTTAGTCTCCCAGACCCTATGGAAGCTTCAAAGATTCTCATAGAGACCTCACAGAGAACCCAGAAAGATGACCATACAAGAACCAGTAGAGACAGTACAGGGACTTTCAGTGCAATAGCGAAACCTCACAGAGATTTCCCAGGGACTTCACAAAGCTCACCTTCAGAGACTTCTCCCAAAGAGATCTCTAACACAGAATAGGCATAGAAAGACCTCACACAGAAACTTGTGCAGAGGAACCATAGAGTGACCTCCCACAGAGACCACACACATTTATCAGGTGATGGCACTGTAACCTCTCAGGGCAACATTACACAGTAATTCTCACAGGACCTCATATTGCCCCACATACCCAGAGAACCTCCACAGTGATTTTACAGGTTTTCTACAGAGTTGTCCACACAGAACTCACCCAGAGAAAAAACATGAAGCCCTCTTTCTGCCCCAGAGAGTCCTTAACAGAGATGCCACAGAGATGTCCTACAGTGCCTCCCAGGATTACAAAAGCCTCACAGTCTCCCACAGGGACCTCCTCCTACATAGAAAATCCACAGAGACATACATAAAGATCTCACCACAGGAGAGTCCTCACAGAAGATTCTTATAGAGAATCCTCTACATGTAGCTCCACAGAGACCTCACACAGATTTCAAGAGACCATGCACAGGCACTTCATAGAGTTCCCAAAGAAACCTAACACATGGAGAACTTTCATAGAGACCCCACATCCATTCCTCCTTCCTAGTAGATCTGAAACCACTTCACCAACTGCAAGCACAAGAGGGACACCACCAGCCTTGTCCTATCCCCAGAACACCAAGACACTGAGACACGGCCTCCGAAATGGTGTTCTCTGCTTGGGAAAATCCTCTGGAACTTTGGTTCCATGGTTATACCATTGCCTCTGAATAGAGGAACTGCAGATTCCAAATACAGACCTGCCAAATTCCTTCCTCTATGGGTTTTCACCAGCCTCACCTCTGACCCACACTTTAGAGAATCTCGAATTTTAAACGTGCATAAAATGCTGCCAACCTTCAGTGAGAGGAATTACCTTGTTTGTCCAGCTTTAGTATTGACAAGTAAAATGCATCAATGTCATATTTTATTTCTTTGGAGACAAGAACTGAGCAGCAAAGAGGCATCTGAACTCATATCTATCTCCCAGGAGGCTTTCCAGCTAGCACATTATTCTACACATAGCAGGTATTATGAAACTTGGAGAATTAGCTATATTTTTCAAATAAAAAAAGCTAAGTATCATGAAAAGATTTTTTTACAAACAAGATTTCTGACAATATTCTTAGTTTATCCTCTGGGAAGTTCATATTTAATCCTTTATTGTTGTAATGTTTTGTTCCTTAAAATGTGGTAAAGGCCTCAAATAATATATTTTGGAGAGGAGGGGCTACCAAGGATTGAATTAAGGGGCATTCTACCACTGAGCCACATCCTCAGTCCTATTTGTAGTTTATTTAGAGCCAGGGTCTCACCGAATTGCTTAGTGCCTTGTTTTTGCTGAGGCTAGCTTTGAACTTGTGATCCTACTGCCTCCACCTCTCTAACTGCTGGGACTAAGGAATGTGCCACCTTGCCCAGCTGTGAAATGATACTACACATTTCCAAAATATAAAGTGTTAATGTTCAGTGAACATAGCTTAAACTAAGCTATGTAGAAAATTTCATTTGGAAAGAATTCTAAGAAATGAATATTTTCTAAGACTCAGGCAGTTGAGCTTTGTTATATGTTCATTATAGGGCTGAAAAAGACACGTTACTTCAAACAGTTTAGAATCCTTCAAAATATATCACTTAATCCATGTTTGAGATACACACAGAGACTAATGAAACTCCTAGTAGGGAACATTGAAACATCTGAATTGAGAAAATTGTACATTTAATCATATTTATATTAGAATCATCCATAATGAAAAGTTTCAATTATTATACCTCAGCACTTTCCAAAGGATGCAATTGGTAAAATTACACATTTCTTATCACTTATAAGCAATGTACTTATCTCATTTTTTTAAAGACATCTGTCAAGCATGTGTCACTGGTTGGGTCTCTCAGGTTATCCATCATGATAAAAGCATCACAGTCCTTTTATTAAAAGAAGTAGAGCTGACACAAGGACTCCTTAAGTCTATTTGTTTCAATAAGAAGTCCCATTCTTCATGATTAAAAATTTACACCTATTAATTTTTCTACTATACTCCCTTGTAATGTCATCAAATCATAAAATAAAGAAATATGATCATGGATATCCTCTAATACTCTCCATTGGACTCTTTGTTTTTTTATAGTGGAACTTACACAGGGTAAGTTTAGGTTATCAAAGAAACAGGAAACAAATTAGGAAATGTTCTATATGGAAAATGCTTTACAAAGAATAGTGCATCCTTTTCAAATTGATTTTTAACATTATTAATTGATTACTACTCAGTCTTTAGAGGTGGTTGTAAAGACTGAAAACAGATAAGCATTCATAATAATAGTTAATTACTCTGACAGGCTGAATGTATTGTCCCTCGGTAGCAATTCATAGTTCAATAAGCTGGGCAAAACAGCAATGAACAGTTTGCATTAAAGCAAAATTCCCATAACTCACTGTATATATCCATCTGTCACATGTCACCTTAATGATTTGTGTGTCTAATTTTCATGGCAGAAACCCAGAACCTTATCCAGAAGTACTTCAGGGGTTCAATCCATTACAAAGATATTTATACTACAAACTTCATAGCTACCTGTATTTTATTTTAATAAAATTTATCTACTATAAAACTTATAAATATTTCAGCATTTTTAAACATACCAAGAGATAGATAACCAAAAAAAATTAAGATATTGGAGAACAAAAATACATCTCCCTTGTTTTCAAATTTTTCACGTCAAAATCTTTTGATGCAAATAAGTTGTTTTGTTTCACAGTACTGAAGATTGAATCTGGGTCCTAGTATGAACACATGCTATACCACTGAGCTATACCCCAAGCCCCTTTTATCTTTTATTCTTTTTTGTTGTGCTGGGGATTGAACCTACGGCCTTTTGCATGCAAGGCAAGCACTCTACCAACTGAGCTATATTCTCAGCCCTGTCCCCTTTTTATTTCATTTTGAGTCAGGGTCTTGCTAAGTTGCTGAGGCTTTTTTTCAACTTGCAATCATCCTCAGACTCCTGAATATTTGGGATTACATGTGTGTACCACCTTGCCCAACTTGAAGTGCCTTTTTAAATCCAGAGATGAAAGACTCTCTAAATGACATCTAGAATCTATTACAAATTTGGTTTTGAAATAGACTCTTATTTAATAAGGTTTCATATTGACTTCAATGAATCAGGAACTTCAGAATACAATGTGGAGTGGTAAAATATGTGATTTCTTCTTCATATTCCAAGGGAAAAAGCTCTTTTACAAATAAGCAAAAACAAAAACAGAAAGGTATTCTACAATGTTATCTCTAAGAATAATTCCCCTTCATAGACTACAATGCTGTTGACAATTTCAAGGACTTTTACATGTAAAGAATTCCCACAGGAAGAAATTACTCCAAGGTTTCCCAAACACAGCTACACTTTCTGTCCTTCTCACCACCTTAACAGTATGACACATCCAGCTCCAGATAGTCCCAATGGCTTCCCTGTTCTCCAAGGTTTGTCACATTCATAACAATTTTTGTAACACAATAAATTGCTGTAATTATTTCCAGGGCCAAGGTGGATTGTTGCATTTTACAAACAAATACAGGACTCTGTGATTACTCAGAGGTTTGCTGGGGCCCCCTTTCTTGGGATGAGTTGTCATATCCAGAACAGTCTATCTCCCCATAAACATGTGACCCATGCTTCTCACACCCATGGTACAGTTATGCAAACAACACAAGTGATACCATCACAAGTGATACCATCCAGAAAGCTATAAAACAATGCTTTGCCAGCCACAGTGAATGGGAATTAGAAGATGCTAAGCTCTCCTCTAGGAAACATTTTTGTGCATTAGTTTTTCTCATTCTCATTGTGACATTACATTACATCTGAAGTTATTCTTCCCCGCTTTGTCCAATACTTGAAATTGCTGCCCCCAGCTCCTTGATGTTCTCAATAATCTCTACCATTTTTTTCCATCGACCAGTTGATCATTCAGATATCTCTTTTAGGAATCCTCCTGAAACTTTACAAGTAATACCATCCCTCCACTCTATTATATTTCTTCCACAATCTGTTGCTAGGAACACTTTACATACCTATTTCCAATATCAATAAAAACTTCATGAGGTGTACAAATTTTTTGTATGCTGTGGTCCCTAAAGTAACAGAAACTTCCCACATTCTAGGTGTATGACTTAAGCAAGTCATTTAGTGTCTCCAAACATCACTTCCTAAAATAAGAATGAATGTTAATAACATTGTAGTGAACAGGAAATGAGTTACAATATTAAAACACTTTGCATAATTCTTATTGGATGATGTTAATATTATCATTGTTTTTATTTTCACTACATGATTGCCAACTTAAATTTTACTTGCTAAATAAAGTACACACAATTGTGGCATATTGTTTCCAGAATTAAACACTGTTGTAGCACAAAAACTAATGTTTAATACACACTACATATTTACAGTGCTAAGAAAAAAATAAATGTTCTTTCAAGTAATTTTACAAATCACTTTTTTTAACATGATATTTAGTGGGTTTATACTAATTTACTTTGGTGTTAAAGGACTGTTTTCTGTAATCTTAGTTACTTTTGCTTTCACTGTGAATAAGCTGCATTCATAGAGTTCTTCAAAACTAACTTTGTTCCCTCCACACTACCTATGCACACCAGCTCCGGGGTACTGGTGTCTCCAGCTCTTGGGTGAAACTTAGGGTTCCCATGGCTCACCTGCTTGTGTTCAGATAAGAAAAAATCCACTAGTTCTCTCCAGGAACAAAATGAGGTCTGGTTGCAGTAATTACACTGCCAGTCCCAGGTTAATAGTCAAAACTTGACATTGCATTGAAACATGAAGTTTCTCTCTTAGGAACAGCCAGGCTTGCTGGAATCCTGCAGAGCCAGGCCAGCAAGCAGCAAGTAGATGTCTCCATTTGCATGTGGTACATCTACCTCTTCTGCCAAACAGGCCTAGTGGTCTTGTCTTCAAGTCCAGCAGCTACCCTGGGAGTAAAAGAGCAAGAAAATTTCACTTGATGGTTGTTGCTCTTCCCTGAGCCCACAGGATACTGTCTGGACTGCACATGCATTCAGAGGGGACACTTTCATGGGCATTTCCTGGGGTTTCCAGGGCCTTGCTCCTGTATTTCCTCTGGCTGGTCCTCTCAGTTTTCCTCTAGATCCCCTCATCTGGTAGTACTCTTGGTATCACCATCTCTCCCATCCCAGATTTCTTAAGCTGTGGTCTATCTTTTGACCCTGTGGTGGGAAAAGCAGTTATTCCTAAAATAGCCTCTTCTGTGTTTCTGGGTCCTTCAGCTAACCCTACTCCTAGATGGCTCAAAGATGGTCAAAAAATAGTCTTTGAGTCACTCCCAAACATTGGCAGTTTCTCACAATTGATTCATACATGGGAATTGTTTTAAGAAAAATTGAGAACACTTAATTTAGCAAAACTTGCCTAAGAAAAGAAAACAAAAAGGATCTAGCACAAGGTTGCACTTGGGACCAAAGATGACCTCAGCAGATTACACTCACTGCCAGAGAAAAGAAAGTGCCATATGGAAACACTCTGATTGGGTGCAGTAAGCATTTCTGACCTATATGCTAATAGTCAGATCAGTCGAGAGCTTGTGATGGTCTGAAGCTGAGTTGCTGTGACTGACGGAGATTTAGTTGCTTTGTTAAAAGTGCATTCCTAACCTTAGACTAGTTTACAATTTGTATAACAAGCTAGGTTACTGGTCACCATATACAGAAGCCACTCTGGGAGACATGTTTAGGACACACTTAGTTTAAGCATTAGCCCCATTTTGCTCATATTTTCAAATCTCCACACAGTGACTAAATCCTTGAGTTTAGACAGAAACACTATCTTCTACAATTCGTCAAAATGGATCTTCTTGATTTCTGTTCAGATTTCAGTTTCACAACTTCAAGTTACTTAGATGATCCGGGCATAGTGGTGCATATGTTAGCAAGTCAGAACGCAGAGGCAGGAGGATCATATGTTCAAAGCCAGCCTCAGCAACTTAGAGAGCAGAAGTAACTTAGCAAGACCCTAATAAAAAAAATACAATATAAAAATAAAAAGGATTGTGGATGTGGTCAGCGGTAAAACACTCCCCTGGGATCAATCTCCAGTTAGATGGCTTGTAGGTTTTATGCCTACCATAATAAGACCACTGGATGTGCCAGGACAGCAGTGTATGAGTATTTAAACTTTGAGTACAACAGGATACAATGTCCTCAGCAGCCTGGGGATGGTCGTGTGTTGGTCTCTGGCCTAGGAGTCTGGTGCCATTGTGAAGCTGTCCCTGCTAGTGAGAAGCTGTCATGCTCTGTCTGCCTGGAGCACTTCATGGAGCCGGCCACCACCCCATGTGGCCACAACTTTTGCAGGTATTGCCTGAACGATACGTGGGCCTTTCAGGGCAAGCCATACCAGAGCCCAAGTAACATGCTGTCTCCCCAGAGTTCCCAGAGCAGAACATGACACTATGCGCCCTGGTGAACCAGTTTCTACAGGCCGCGCTGGAGCAGGCACCCACCATTAACTGGACACCACGCTCCCCTGGTGGCCCCCAGACCAGACACCCGGTGGTCTGTGACCACGGTCTGAAGATGGAGGAGACCGTGAAGACCTGCTTAGTGCGCATGGCCTCCTTCTATCAGGAGCACTTGCTGTCACATCCCGAGAGAGCCCTGCCTTCCAAGACCATCTGTTGCAGCTGCCATTAGGAAACCTGCTGCACTCCAAATGCTCTCAGCACAACTACCTGCAGGAATTATTTTGCCCCAGATATGCCCAGTGTATCTGCCACATTTTTCTGGTGGAGCACAAGGCCTCCTCTCTGGTGTCTCTGAAACTGACCTGCCCCGATCTGGAAAATAAACTGAAACATAAACTAACCATCACGTATAGTTGTATCAACAGGCATCAAGAGCACTGGAGGACATAAGAACCAGGTAGCAGAGCTTGTGGAAGGCTGCAGACAGGAAGATGGAACAGCTGAGACAGAAATACATGTAAATGAACATTCTCATTGATGCCTATGAGGCAAACTCTATACGCAAGATAAAGGAAGACGAGAAGAGGATCATCAATAAGTTTAACTCCATTTACCAGATTCTCCTCAAGAATAAAAGAGAGATCCAGACTCTGAAGGCAGAGATGGAGAGCTTGGTGAAAGGGGACAAGTTCAAGTATCTAGAGAGAGCATCAAAATTGCAAAAAGTCTCAACGAAGGTAGACTATGTCCCCAAGGTGGAGCAAGACCACAAGCTGATCACACATACACACACACAAAAGAGACTGCTCAGTATTTGTTACCAATGAAAACCTATAAGCCAAAGGGCTTTCTGCAAACCTCAGGGCAAGGTTCCTTGCTGGTGGCAGGATAATAAGTGACTTTCCAAAGTCCTCACAGACATGGCTCATTTCTTGCAGGTCTGATCATTTGCCATTAGCTTTACTGGTCAATTGGCAGATGAAGCCCTCCTTTGAGGAGCACAACTCTAGGCCACCATGTCCTCGTTTGCCACAGTCTGGCTAGGCACAATTCACCAGCCACTTATCAAGCAGAAACAAGCTTTATTTTTAGAACACACGCCATACCACACAGAGCTCTTCAGGAATTCCCTCAGAGCGCAACTGCCACCACCGGATTCCCACAAGCCTCTCAACCCCCCAACTCCTCCTGCTCTTGAGGCCGATTGGCTGGGTCGCATGGGCGGAGCCAAAAAAAGTCCCCCAATGAGCATCTCTATTGTCTGAAAGGGCAGGGAAACAGCCCAATGAGCATCACCGCAGAGGAGCCAATCAGCTGGCAGCTAGAAGTTTTCTGGGGCTGCTGGGAGCCAATCATCAGCTGGCAGCTGGAAGTTTGCTGGGGCCCATTCTGCTGTGGCTCTCAACACTCCTTGCTCCCTAGTCCTGCATCTTAGCCTGTAGGTTCTTGGAAGGAAACTTTTTAAGCACAAGGACACTCTGTGTTATGTGGTTTTAACAAGATAATGTCATTGGCAAGTTCTATAGAGGGGCACCCACGTCCTCTCATCACCTGTGTTCAGAAGGAATGATAGACAGAGACCCCACCTTCAGCCCCTCTGCATGGGGGATGCTCCTCCTCATCATGGACTCCAGGTCCACAGGGACCTGAATTTCTTAGGGGAAGGGAGGCACTAGTACCACCTGCTCACCAACAATGAGGAATGGATCAAATTTAAAAGCCTCTGCACAGTGAAGGGTATAATAAACAGAGTGAAAAGACAACTTAGAGAGTGAGAGAAAATATTTTTCAGCTATTCATTTGACAGAGAAATAATATGCAGAATATACTTTAAAAAACTCATAAACTCAACAACCAATAAATATGTAAACACAATAAAAATCGGAAAAAGTGACCCTGATATACTTCTCAAAAGAAGAAATACAAATGGCCAGTAAATAAATGAAAAAATGTTCCGCATTTTTAGCCATTGAGAAAATACAAATCAGAACGACAATGAAATTTCATTTTACCCCAACTGCAATGGCTATTATAAAAAATAATGTTAAAAAATTACAAATGCTGGTGAGAATGTAGAATAAAAGGAACTCTTTTACACTGATGGTAAGCATGTAAATGAGTACAACCTCTGTAGAAAACATATGGAGGTTTTTCAGAAATCTAAAAATAGAACTACCATACTATCAAGGTATACCATTGCTGGGTATTTATCAAAAGTAAATAAAATCAGCATACAAAATGATACGTGAATGCTCATGTTTATTGTGGCACTATTTACAGTGGGAATATGGAATCAGCCTAGATGCCTCTCAAAATATTCACAAATTTTAAAAAAATAAATATATATACATACACACACACACAAAGGAGTATTATTTAGGTATAAAGAATAATACAATCATCATTCATAGGAAAATTGATGGAACTCAAGGGCATGGAGTTAAGTGAAATAAGTCAGACACAGTTAAGGCACACATAGCCTATTTTCTCTCAAATACAAAAACCATAGGGATTTTAAAAATGTCCTAAAAGTAGAATAGGGACCACTGTGGACCAGGAACAGTACAGGGTGACAGAGGAGAGGATAAGAGAGGGTCAAGGGGAGAGTGCACATGATCAATGCACCTGTGGAAATGGCTCAATGAAGTCTATTAATTGGTACAACTAATAAATTACAATGATAATAAAACATATATTCATATAAAGAAGAGGACACAGACACACTTATACAGAAGGAGATCATATGGAGACACAAGGAGAAGATAGTCATCTATAATCCAAGGAGAAAATTCTCAGAAGAATCCCACTCTAATGACATCTGGATCTCAGTCTCACAGTTTCCAGAACATTTAATAAATGTTTGTTGTTCAAGCCACCTTGTCATGGTATTCTGCTATGGCAACCCAAGCTGCCTAATACACACACCTTTCGACAGAGAGTTCTAACCAGAGAAAGTGGACTCTTTTATTTTCTCATAACAAACCCTGGCTGATATCCCACATGAGTCTGTCACTGTGTCCAGAAGTAACTAACACCACTCTCATTTTCTTAATCCTTTTGATGACATCAGTTAGCACTATCCAATTTGAAACTGAATGCTAGTGAGGATACAGATGGGAGAGTTTCAGAGTGAAGAAAATGAAGACCAAGTACAAAATTCAAGGGGTTCAAAACATTAGTAGTCAAAATAAATAATATTTAGTGTATTAGTTCCAAAAATCTAAATTATAATGTCCAAATTCTGAGGAACTCCAAAATGTCAAAAATTAAAATAAAAACAGTATCTCCAAGAATGTTTTCTATTCAGAAACTTAACCAAAGAATGCCATAGACTGCAGGTGATGAGAATGGACCCCATTTGTAGGGCTAGAGTTGACCCAGAAGGCTTTAGCTGCAAGGAGAACATGGAACTATATAGATCATAACAGAAGTGAGTCAGGGGGAGGTCAGCAATAGGGGATGGATCATTCAGGACTCTTCTTCAACCACTATAGAAGTATTTCAGTATTGTAACTATCAGGATTGGTGATTTGAATCACAGTCTCTGACTGGCAGACCACAGGAGTGCAACTGTGCTGCAAACTCCTTGTTCAAAATCGCTAGACTGCCCAGTTGCTATGATGACACCCTTCTGAAAGGAGGTCCCATGCATGCCATGGCACTATTGGTCTTGACCCTGAATTCAGACACTAGCTGCTGGGAATTATGAGTGCAAGTTGATAATTATAATTGGAATAACCCAGAACTTTGTCCTTCATCTTGCATGCTTTGAAGAAACTTTTACACAAAAAATTATTTTGATATTAAAATCTATTTAATGAATGTCCTGAGCTAGCTCTGGGTCATTATACCTCCATCAGCACATAATAATCCACCTAGTCCTAGTTTCCTCTCTACATGTGTCTGTTTGTCTTTTCTTATCCATCGGCCCTCATCAGTTTGGGAATTAACTGCCATGCAGGTCATAGCCATTCTCTTTGGAGCCATGAAACAGCAGCCTGCAGGCACAAGTGGAATCAATCACTCCGAAGCACTCTGACGTAGGTGACATGTATGTATGAATAAACATCTGGCCTGAGTATAGATAAGGCATCCTTGAGGCTTAGCCCACATAATTTTTGCCTTTACATTCTTATAGTAGGGCTCAGTGCCTTACCTTCATGCTGGTGCTCTAACTGAACGAAGAAAACATCTTATCTCCATGTAACTTGAACATTATAAAAGAATGTACAAGGACCCATGAAGAACTATTTTCTGAATAGGAATGGTCTTTCAAGGGCCATGTTCACAATTGGATGAAAGATAAGTGTTTTCTCAGAGACTATTTGTGGTCCTTCCAAGGTTCATAGAAAAAGAATGGTATTCAAATTTCAAGTTAAAATCACCTCACCTTGGAATAAATGGCACACACAAAAAAGTTGCTGAATGGTCTTTGAGGCAGGGATATCTCACAGAAGTGTGGGCAGTGGTAAGGAGTCCATTGATGGATCAGCAACAGCAGAAAGATGATTACATTTCCAGGTATCAGGTGCAGAGAAAGACGTATTCCTGGGCTTTGGCCTGAGGCTGTCACGGAAGAACTGCTGCCACCTCAGCAGTGGCCTTAGAAAACATTTTAGGAAGACAAGAAAGGTCATGGAATGAACACTCTGGTCTCTTTATCCACAGCCCATAGCACTTCCCATCAGTGCTTTTCATTGGCTAATGGTGAATGGTGACCAGAGGTTCATCTGGGATGATGGAGCGGGGAACAAACTCAGGATGCTGCTGAAGTGTGACAGAGAAGAGTCTATCAAATAGTGCAGAGTGGTGAATTTCATATGGACATATCTGCATTGATGGTCTGATGGCTTTCAAAATTCTTCCAATTTAACCAACACAACTAGAGTATGTGCTAAAAGAAAGGGGTTTGAGAGACTCTCAGTGATGATTGTCTATCTTTTTAGTACAGTATTTTACCCATTTTCTCTACTAAAAATGCCTTTCTGTGCTTAGTACTACCAAGGTCAGATAATGATTAAGAGAATTTTCAAGATGGAAAGAAGAAAAACCAATAATATAAACTCCATGGATGGAGAAGTAGAATTTATTATGAAAACATTGAAGGATGATGAAGATGAAAAGTTAAAAAGAAGATAAAAATTTTGAATTAGAGAGCATCAAGAAGATAAAAAACATAGAAGTGGGAAATTATTTCTTAACAAAATCATTAATGAGAATTTAATTAGCAAACTGCTTTTCTTGAAAAAGAGTCATAGCTAACAGGCAAAGTAACATTTATGTGTCACTTAAGCAGTATTAGATCTGAAACTCCATTTCTGCCATTACAAATCAATAGAGGAAATAAGGCTTCTCTCCAGGACAGAGGTGTTTAATCAATAGTTAAGTTTTTGGTGAAATAGTCCTGTGCTGTCACTTGCATGATGAAGAACCATGTGTTAAGAACAAGCCCAGACAGAAGACTAACTTTATTCTAATGTTAAAATCAATCTCTTTGGAACAGAGATTATGATTTGAACAAAAGAGAACACATTCTTTGATGTATTTCATATTGCCTGCACTACCAGTCATCTTCAGCAGGTGTCATTTCACACACTGTGAGATTGTTAGCACAGTAGAGTGACCAGAGAAATTTGCCCAGCTGAAGCTGAATTCCAGGAAAAGACTCAGGGAAGTTGGAAAAATATTTTAACTTGCTCTTTGAGATTCATCCATCACAAATGTAGAATTACATCTGGCCTTAGTATTATGGTTACAGATTCATTAGCAGACAAGAGGTGGTGGCAGAGACTGGGAATTAGAAATTCGCATAAAGTGTAACTAGAAGGTTTAAAAAGATTCTCATTACAAGAGCATTTAATGAGTTGTCTGCATTATCATGTTTATATTCTTTATATTAGAATAACTTTTTTCATCTATGAGCATACATATACTTTAGCATTGGCAAAATATTTGCTAACTAAGACTTCACATTCAAATTCTGGAAGACTTCATATAATGTGTTTTGACAGCAGAAACACATGTCATTAGCTACCATACAGTCTGTTGGCTTAGTGCAATATAAAAATACAAGATTGCCATTAAAAAGCAAAACAGAGGAGAGAAAGTGGAATATTAATATAAGGATACCACAGTATAATGCCATCATATGGCATATTGCTAGTGTGTAGAATAAATGAAGCTGAGATTGTTTAAAAAGAGTCACTCAGTGAGATGACCTTTATTATCAAGGCCCTATGTATGGTAGTGTTTTGTTGTTAAAATGCTTTTAAAGTTATTTGTCATATAACTTTAATTATAATAACCAATTATTATATATTTATATATATTATAAATATAATTATTATATATTTATAATATATATATATATTATGTAACCATCACATTCAGTTTCATTTTCTTCATCTGGTAGGCTGTGGTCAATACCCAGAATATGTACAAAAGTATAAGAAATTTTGGGCAGAGAAAAAATAAGAATAATAAAATGAACATATTAGGATATTTAATAGGAGGAAACTAATTAGCCTTCCGCACCTTTAGAAGTCCAAGCAAGTTGAAAGATTTATTAGTCAGCTTTTGTTACTATGACAAAATACATGATAAATCAACTTAAAGAAGGAACTATAAATTAAAATATTTCATGATCACTAAACCAAAGAAATATTATACAAAGAACTCAAAAACAAATACCAGAGCTCTCAAATGGTTGAAACTCTCCAAAAGAGCAATTAAATATGTAAAAATTATAAATAAATTAAATCTATGAAACAAAAAGTCTCAGAACAGTAGGCATCTCACAGTAATTCTGGATATATATGGTCTGACTGGCAGAATGTATTGGAAAACCCAAAGCAACATATGCTGTTTGTAAGATACTCATATTAAATACCAATATATTTAAGACTTAAAGTAAAAAATGAAAAAAAAATATAATCAATTCAAATGAAATCCAAAAACAAGCAGGAATAGTTTTTCTCATAGCTCATAAAATAGATTTTAAGCAAAAATTAATCAGAAGAGATGAGGAAAGTCACTATAAAATGTTAAAAGGAATGATCAAAAAAAAAGATATAATGATAAGAAGTATTTATGCCCAAAGTGTTGATGCACTTAATTACATGAAACAAACACTTCTTTAGTACAAGTCCAGTCAGACCCCAATACAATGATATTGGGTGATTTGAATGTACCCCTCCTACAATAGATAGGTCATCCAGACATAAAATCAATGCATACAATTGTGATTTATACAATACTATTAATCAAATGAATGCATATTTTATGTCTATATAATATTTCATCCAACAACAGCTGAATTTTTGTTCCTCAGGAACTCATGGTATTTTTCCCAAAATAGGCCATATTTGAGGTCAATAAGCAAGTCTTGATAGAAACAAAAAAAATTTATATTGTCCTTGGTACCTTATCAGGTCATAATGAAATGAAATTCGAACTCAATAGCAGGAAAAAAGTATAGAAACCACATAAAAACATGGGTATTTAACGATTATCTTTTAAATGAATGGGTAATAGAAAAATGAGATCAGAAATAAATAAAATATAGAATCAAACAAGAATAGAGATACAACATACTAAAATCTCTGTGACACTATGAAGGCAGTTTTAAGAGAAGAACATTTAGCATTAAGTGCCTATATACATACACACATGTACACATACACAATAACAGCACACACAAAAAAATCAGAATGATCCCAAATGAACAATCTAATGCTACATGTTAAAGTCCTAGAAATATTGGAACAAACTAATACCAAAACCAATGGAAGACAGAAAATAATAAAAATCAGAGCCAAAATCAATGAAATAGAGAATTTAAAAAATACAAAGGATCAATGGACTAAAGAATTGGTTCTTTGAAAAGATAAATAAGATTAATGAACATCTAGCCAATTTACCTGAAAGAAAGAAAAGATGCAAATCAACAAAATTAGAGATAAAAAAGAGAGATCACCACAGACATGTCTAAAATTCAGAGGACCTTTAAGGTCTATTTTAAAAACTTATATTCAATAAATTGGAAGATCTAGAAAATATTTACAAATTGCTAGACACATATGTCTTTCTCAAATTGAACCAAAGAGATATAGGAAATATAAACAGATCAATAGCAAGCAATGTGATTAAAGCAGCAATTAAAAGTTATTGTACAAAGAAAAGTCCACCTGAGTTCTAGCAGACTCTTAAATAACTAATGTCAATTCTCCTCATATTCTTATATGTAATAAAAAACAAGAATACTCTCAAACTCATATTATGAAGGCAGTATCATCCTGATACCAAAAGCACAAAAACACACATCAAGGAAAGAAAAATACAGACCAAGATCCCTGATGAACATACCTGGAAAAATACTAGTAAAACATTAGCAAACCATGTTCAAAAACACATTAAGAATATTATATACCATGATTAAGTTAGAGTCATCCAAAGGATGCAATATTGGTTCAATATACATAAATCTATGTAATTCATCACAAAGACTCAAGAACAAAAATTGCACAATCATCTCTACAGATGCAGAAAAATCCTTTGGCAAAATTCACCACCCAGTTATGTAAAAAGCATTGAAGAAATTAGGGATAGAAAGAAATTATCTAAATATCATAAAGTCTATATATGACAAATCCAAACCTAATTTAAAACCTGAAAGCTTTTCCTCTAAAATCAGGAACAAGAGAAGGATGTCCACTCTCACCACTCCTATTCATCATGGTTCTTGAAATTCTAGCCAGAGCAATGAGGCAAGAGAAGAAAATTAAAGGGATGCAAATAGGAAATAAAGAAGTCAAACTATTTCTGTTTGCTGGTGACATGATCCTAAACACAGAGGACAGCCCCCCTGCAAATATATATATATTCTCCCCCCCACTGGAAGATGTCTACATCTGATCAACAAATTCGGCAAATAAGCAGGATTAACATACAAAAAAATCAATAGCTTTCCTATGTGTCAATGATTAACCTTATGCAGAAAAAAATCAAGGAATCTGGGCTGAGGAGGTGGCTCAAGCAGTAACACGCTCACCTGGCATGCTTGGGGCGCTGGGTTCGATCCTCAGCACCACATAAAAATAAAATAAAGATGTGTCCACCGAAAACTAAAAAATAAATATTAAAAAAAACAAGGAAACTACTTCATTCACTGTAGCCTCAAAAAAAATACTTATGAATAAATGTTACAAAGTAAAATACCTCTACAATGAAAATGGTAAAATACCTCTACAATAAAAATTATAAAATACTGAAGAAATAAATTAAAGAAAACCTTAGAAGATGTAAAAATTGAACATGTTTTAGGGTAGGTAAAATTAAAATAATCAAAAAGACCATATCACCAAAACAATCTAGAGATACATATCAAATACCAATGTTAATCCTTACAGAACCTGAAAAAAAGTGTTCTAAAATTTTTATGTAAGAATAAAAGGCTCAGAGTAGCCAAAGCAATCCTGAGCAACAAAAGCAAGGTTGGAGGCATCACAATAACTGATCTCAAATTATATTACAGAACTATAATTACAAAATCAGTATTGGCATAAAAATAAATATGAAGATTAAGCTGGGTGGGGTGGCACACTCCTATAATCCCAGCATTTTAGGAGGCTGTGGCAGAAGGATGGGGAGTTCAAAGCCAGCCTCAGCAAAAGCCAGGCCCTAAGCAACTCAGTAAGACCTTGTCTCTAATTATAATACAAAATAGGGTTGAGGATGTGGCTTGTGGTTCAGTTCCCCTGAATTTCATCCCTGGTATCCCCACCAAAAAAAAAATTAAATAAATACAAAGATCAATGGAATAGACTAGAGGACACATAGACAAACACACCAGACATAAACACAGTCATCATTTGACCAAGTTGCCAAAAACATACATTGGAAAAAAACAAAACTCTTTTAACAAATGGTGATGGGAAAACTATATATCTATTTGTAGAAAAATGAAACTAGATCCCTATGCCTCCTGCTCCACAAAAATCAACTCCAAGTGGATTTAAAAAAACATAGGAATTAGACCAGGAGCATTAAAACTCCTAGAAGAAAAAATAGGTTCAAGGAAAGAAAAATACACACCAAGATCCCTGATTGCAAAAATACTAGTAAAACATTAGCAAACCATGTTCAAAAACACATTAAGAAGATTGTACACCATGATTAAGTTGGATTCATCCAAAGGATGCAATATTGGTTCAATATCCTTAATAAGACTCCTAAAGCTCAAGAGATAAAAACAAGTATCAATGTGCAATGTCATTGAATTTAAAAGCTTCTGCACAGCAAAGGGAGTGCCCTCTAACCCACCGGATGCTTCAGCGAAGAATACATGAGATTTCAGCAGCCGACTACACCATGGCTCAGCAAATGAATTCATTAAGAGTGTAAAGAAAGAGTCTACAGAATGGGAGAAAATCTTTGCCAGTCACTCTTCTGACAGGGGGTTAATATCCAGAGTATATAAAAACTGAAAAAGATTCGGGTCCTGCATATGGGGGAGAGTCTTTGAGTAACCGCATTTTTCTTTTTCTTTGTCCACACACCCCAGGCGGTGAACTGGCCTGGAACTCCGAACAACATGGGCTGAGATCATGGCTACATCTTCCGGCTGCCCGCTGTGGGAACTAGGCCTCACTGAAGCTGGGGTCTTCCCTCAGGGTCTTTGTGGCCAAGAGCCATGGCCTTGCCTAGTGTCCTGTGTTCTTCCCTGAAGCATCAGGTGGAGAGGACACTCCCGCCTGCCCAAAGCTCAGCTTTTTATGGGCACCTACTCAGCTGTCTCAAGAGCAGCTTGAGGCTGAAAAAAAAACAAGATCTCGGAGGTCATGGCAAACCTCACTGGTCTCCTCCCAAAGAGAAGCTTCACCTGGATACAGGTACTGAAAAGGATGGATATCTCAGTTGTTAGAGAATTTTGGAAATGGAACTTCTTTTCCTGAGATCCATGTGGTGCAGTATCCATTGGATATAAGACCAAAGGGAAAAAATGTCAAATGCACTGGCCATTCAGGTCCTGAGAAAAAATTAAATATAATGCAATTGCTCAAAAATGACAGTCAAAAGACAAGGTCATTTATAGCAAATTCACTGACCTGGTTCCAAAGAAGGTTATGAATATAGATGATCCAGAAAAGACCTGCTGAAGAAGCTATTAAAGAGATAACAGAAAAGTCAAGGGTAGCCTTAGAGAAATCAGTAAGCAAAAAGTTTGCCGCAGCCATGCTAATACCAGCAGCTTATAAACTGGCTCCTGCTTAGGACATCCCCTACACACCATCTCAGCAGGGAGTGGCTTTCAACTCTGGAGATAAACAGATGGTTATTTGAATGATAGAAATGCAGAATGATCCAATGGTACCTTCAAGATTCAAGATTAATAAGAAAATTTCCTACACCTGTCTTGCATTCTTCCTACACCTGTCATGCATTCTCCTAGTCAAAAGGTTACTGTGAAGGAACAACAAGAGTGGCAGATTCCTCCTTGTACTTCCAACTGGAAAAATGCAAAGGATTATAAAATTTCATTTGATAAATGTCTAGCTGCTGATGGAAGCGGACTTTGGACAGTAAACATAACAGAGAATTTTGCCAAACTGGCCAAAGTGCTCAACATTGCTGATCGGAAGGTTCATGAAGCTGTGGAAATAGATGCACAAGTAGCAAAAGATGGCTCAAAAAATAAAAAAAGGAGAAATATGAAGAAAAACTTTTTAAAAAATGGCTCCAAAATCCAGAGAGAAAAGAGCAGGATCAAGACCTGTGTGGAAAAAGAGGATAGTTAGGCACATGAGATGAAATCGGTCATGATAGACAATAAGAGAAACTGCATGACTGGAATATTCTTAGGGCAGCTTCTGATAAGAGGTCAAAGCTGCAGAGAAATGAGAATAGAAATATCAGTGCTTGGTGTACCTAGTCCTTGGAATTCTAATGAAGTGCATTATAACCAAAAGCTTTTCAGCCAATCCAAGGGTATGGACAGTGGATTCCTAGGTGTAGAGAATGAAATTTACAATGTTTATGATCAAGCCTGGAGAGGTGGTAAAGATATGGCCCAGAGTATTTATAGGCTCCGTAAAAATCTGGACAAGAACATGTTTGGTAATGACCTAGAAACCAGAACAAAGACCAAAAGATTCGTTCCTGACAAGTTTTTTGGTTTAAACCTTAGAGAGGCCGAGAAGACCAGTTCAGTTGGAATAAAATCCTTTGGGTTTTGACAAGTATTTGGAAGAAGCCAAACAGCATGGTGGCTGTGAGGATTGAAAATTCTACTTTGAATTATTTAGCTTTTTTAAACAATGGGTTGTGTTTGTGCTTCTTCTACCTTTCAATTCGTACAGAACATACTGCCCCCACACAGTATTAAGACCATTTTGTATGATGCTAGTAGTCTGGGGTAATATTTTACATAAGAACAACTGCTTATAAATAGGTTACCCCAACCATGATGAGAAGGTTGTGCTTACCTAATTAATTTTGCAGCTATTGTGATATTTTAGTTTGCAGTGGGGAAAGTAAGATCTTGCTTAGTACAACTGTTTGTTTCAAATAAAACATTTAGACCCCAAAACAAACAAAAAAAACCTCAAAACACTTAACACCAATAAATAAATAAAATGTTTTTAAAAACCCACTAAAAGATGGGCAAAAAGATCTAATTAGATATTTTCTAAAGAAGAAAAACAAATGAACAAAAAACATATGGAAAAAAAATGTTCAACATTTTTAGCAAAATCAAACTACACTAAGAGTTGCCAGATGCAGTGGCACATGCCTGTAAAACCAGTGACTTGGGAGGCTGAGACAGGAAGATCGCAAGTTCAAAGCAGCTTCAGCAAAAGCAAGGTGCTAAGTAACTCAGTAAGACCCTGTCTCTAAATAAAATACAAAATAGGGTTGGGTATGTGGCTCAGTGGTCAAGTGCCCCAAGTTTAATCCCCAGTACAAAAAAAAAAAAAAAACCTAAACTAAGATTTTATCTCACCTCAGAATGGCAATCTTCGAGTTAATGATAATTGCTGGCAATGGTGTGGGAATAAAGGTACACATACATTATTGGTGGGACTGCATATTAGTACCACCACTTTGGAAATGAGTATGGAGATTTCTTAAATGAGCACAAATGAATTCACCCTATAATCCAGATATCCCACTCCTAGTTATTTAGCCAAAAGAATTAAAATCAGCATACTATAGGAGAAATACATACCAATGCTTACAGCATGTGATATTAATGTGAGATCTGATGTGCAATGTCCTGGATTCTATGCCAGTAGTGTGCTCGTGCACACATGTGTGTATATACATACACAGAAAAAGGACAAAATTTTTAAAGTGCCACTAACCCCATTGGCATCTTCTCTCTTTAAGAATTCAGTTTCCACATGACCAACTTCCCATTTCTTCTCTTCCCTCAGCATTTTTTCTCCAGTGTTTCCTCATGGTACCCAGTTGTCTTGGACTCTTAGAGGCAAACCTCTGGATCCCTGCCTAGGAAGGAGTAGAAAATGTTAATGTTAACCAGGGCACAGAGAAGCAGGAATGTTGGTACTAGGACACTCTGACTAACTTCCTTCTCAGGTTCCCTGGACTCCTACTCCATATTAAGACCCAGGCTCTAAGCAGGGTGGGCCCAGTAGGAGGCTTACATTAGGTGCCCCTCTCACAGGAGGATCCAAATAGCTCAAGAATGAATGTTCTACAATCCCACTTGGACTGATGTGTATTGGAGTGAGTGTTAATACTTATCCTACAGATGAAAGATGTTCTCTCATGGCCAGCCTAGGTGGCTGTTAAAAAATGAATGGCTAAAGAAATGTGGTATATGTACACTCACACACACACACACACACACACACACACACACACACATACACACACAGGTTTTACTCATCTATAAAGAAAAATGAAGCTTTGTCATATGCTGGTAAATTTATGCAACTGGAGAACGTCAGGCTAAGAGAAAAAAATCAGACTCAGAAAGTCAAAGGTCAAATGTTTTTTCTCATATGTGGAAGATAGAAAGAAAAAAAAAATTTAATGATCTCACAAAAATAAAAGGGGATCAGTAGAGTAGAGGTTGGAGGAGTGATGAAAGGGGAAGACCTGGGGAATAAAGTTGACCCAAATATAATATGTTCATCTATGCATCTATCACAATTTTATATATAACTTTAATGCATAAATTAAAAAAATAAATAGAAGACCAATAGAGTCTAGAAAGGGGATCAGGAGGAGGAAGGAGGGAAGGGAAGGGGGAAGTACTGTGGATTGAAGGAGAACAAACTATGTTACATGCATTTATGAACATGTCACAATGAACTTCACTGTTATGTATAACTATAAGGCACTAATAAAAACACCCCAAAACAGGAGAAAAGTTTTATTTTGTCTTATAATTTCAGAGTTTTAATCTATGGTACTTGGCTTCATTGTTTCTGAGCCTCTGATGAGGCAGAATATCATAATGTGGATGGTGTGACCAAGGAAAACTGCTCACATTATGGAAGCCAGAAAGCAAAGGTTAAAGAAGCTGCTGGAGACAAGATACAGTCTTCCAAAGCATGTTCCCATGGACCCACTTACTCCAACTAGACCCTACTCCCTATGGTCTCCAACTCATTCCAGTAATGCCATCAATTTGTGAATCTATTGGTGGAATAATCAGCCAATGATGTCAAAGCCTTCATTATCCAACCACTCTCTCTGAATACTGCTTTGTTGGGGACCAAGTATTCAACAGATGAGCCTTAAGGGAACATTCCAGATCCAAACTATAACAAAAGACTTAACAAAGGACTTAGAGGAAATTTACCCAGAACATGAGAACATATTGATTATCACGTTGATTAAAGCTCTTTTATTATTATCAACACATTTGGAGATTCTGATTTTGTTGTCTAAGGGGAAAAAAAACGGATACATGGATTTTCTTTGAACACCCTCTAATTTGTTTGAATTTGTTTGTGGCTGAAGCACATAATTGCCCAAACTTCTTTATTAGATGATACATATGTTCAAAACAGGTCAAAACATTAAGCTTTTGGCCCATTCTACCATTGTACAAGCTATAAATGCTTGCTGGCAGCTTAGAGGGCCCTATTTAATAGCTTCTTTGAAAAATGAATAAAAATCCATATAAAACAAATATCCAAATAGTTTCCATAGGAACACAGATAAGTGTGACCTCACCTTCTAGTCTTCCATGTTTCTGGCACCTGTGCCAAACCTGCACTTACAAAGACATTTCAAATGTAGCAGTAATTAAGTAACATGGTCCCCCCAGATCCCTTGACTTAAACTAACTTTGCAGTTAACATCTATAGAGTGGCATCTATAGCTTCTAGTGGAGGCACACGCTGCTGCTGCCAAATGAGATTTCATGCTGTATTCCTGAGCACAAGGCACAGGCAGAGTGCTGATGTCCTGCTCCTGCACTATTGGGAAACAATAGTTCTAGATTTGCTGAATGCATTGTCATGTTGGTCCTGACATCACATAATAGATTGTTGGCCTCTCAAATCCATTGAAAGTAGAAGCAGTGGCAACAGTGTATGAGCCCATGTTTTAGGAAAACATCTAATTGCCCACATGCATTTCAGGCAGGTCACAGTGCTGGACAATCCATTCAAGGCTATCACATGTCAGTCCCCTATACTGGATTAATGATACTTCTCATCTGGTTTAGGTCTCTTCTGCAGCAGGGGCTTTATACATGCATGATCATAAAGGATGCAATTAAATGATCTGTGAATACTCCATCATTCACATAATACTTAAAGGTGTATTTACTTGACTCATATTCATCATCGGAGCCTATCTGTTCCTTTAACATGATTTTTGGCAATGAGATTATCTGCAAGAGTGAAAGCTGAAGCAATATAATAACTGCCTGGCTCAGCTATGTTCCTCACTCCAGAATCCAACAGAAAGTATTTATCCAGTGCTCGGATGATCACACTGGTAATCTCTTCAAACTTAAGCTTCACATCCTCACATCCAGGAAAGCCTCTACCAATATCAAGCACATACACGCTAAAACCAACCTCAGCTCCCATGTCAAAGACACAGTGGGCATCAGAGATGGCCTGAACTAAGATCTCAGGATGAGTGCACCCACTCCTCACGTGAAAGCTGACACCAATTACATCAATATTTAATTCTTTAGCTAGTTCCAAAAAAAGTCTGCTGGTTTTGGAGTGTGGCACCAAATTTAACACTGAGGTGACAGACTGCTTTGGAATCATCAGAGCTGATCTGGAAACCAACTTTGCCTTTAGATGCACCCTGGCTACTTTCATCAACTTGACTTCTCAGTCAAAAGTCATCATTTGGGCTCCAATACTGGCAGCACATTTAATTTGAGAAGATTGTTTACAAGGATTTGCATAGGTAATTCTCACTGTGCAGTCTTTCTAGCATAGTCAAATCCTGTCCCAAGATATGACAATCACTGGCAGGTCTTGTGCCCATCAGAGATTCGTGATAAAGAAACCTGAGGAACCAAATTTTCTTTCACCATTTCCAGTCTTATTTTCCTTGGCAAATTCTGGACTACAATTATGTAGATCATTAGGACAAAAATCATGCATTGTATCTTCAAACATTTAGGGTAACTGTTAAAACAGAAAAGCCTGAATCTGTGTGGCTTCACATAATAGTTGATTATTTCTAATAATTCACATCAATCATTGAGATTTAGCAATTAGACAATAACCAAGACTTGGGTTCCCTGGGAACACAACACCCTTTGGGAGCTATCTACTCTTTTGAATTTTGCATTATTATTTCTGCCATTTTTTTGAAATTTGTTCCATAATAATTTAACAAGTCTATGTCTTTATAGGAGTAGCCCACCTACATGGAAGATATTTTTAAAGTTTTTGAAATTATTGCTTATTTTTCCAAGTGAACAATATATGAGTCTTCCTCAAATCAAATGCAAGTTTTTTATGTATATTTTGTATATTTGTCAAAATAAACCAGCTTTTTATCACAGCTTATTAAAAAATGTATTATTTAGAATGTAATTTTTCTGGATTCTGGGCACATAGTCAATAATTACAGAATGATGAGACTATTGAGAATGTTCTGCTCATTTTCTCTATGCTTCTGCAAAAAGGAAGCAACTGTTTAGTGCTGATGTGCACAGTACAATAAAGCTTGTATGTAAATGGGCCCAAAAGACTACCTGATTGCTGAACCTATGCTTGCTACACTAATGGGTAGGAGGAAATGTGTGAAAATATTTATCTCCTTAAAGTGTCTTTTATCAGTGGTAAAACTAAGATTAAATATTGTCAATGGTGTTTAAAAACCTCTTTGAAAATAAAAATAAATAGTATTTAAAGTGAATTTGAATTTTTCTGAAAGCAGGAATTGGAAAGTTACAATTGTTTGCCTCAAACTTTGTACTTATTCATTTCTTTCAGGTGCTTCAGATTTCTTGATGAATACCAAAGTTAACCTTTTCCAACAAAGTCCACTGTTGAGAGGAATCATGTATTGCATTCAAATTTTTCCTACTATAGAAAAGTATTCTATAAGGTAAAAATGTAAATTACTCTATACATGTTTTCCCATATATCTTTAAAACTGTGTACGGCAAACAACTCAATGAAAAGACCAAACACCACATGTAATTATCTAACAGGTGGTCCAGCTGTCAAAAACCATGAGCGTCAACCTGCTATAGTCAGAAATTGCTGACCACAGAATGTTCTAGACACCATGGTTCAAGGTATGGAATGAGAAACACATTGAATTACATGAAGCAAATATAAACCTAGATCAGCATTCATTATACGTATGTTACAGACAAAATCAGGAACACTGCACAGAGATTAATGACTCCTAATTTCTGCTGGTGTGCATGGCTTCCCTGTGCTAAGGACTTCTTATAAGAAGAACCCAGGATTCTACCCTAAGATTTCTTTGGCCAAAGAACATGTTTAGACATTACCCAGGGCAGACACTTGCAGATGGACTCCTCATCCATCCCTCAGTGACAAAGCTGGTGGTGCATATCCCCAGCTTCCTTGTCCTTCAGGAGGGACATTAAGGCATGACTGTTCTTTCAGCAAGTCCTGTGGAATGGCCCAATTTCCTGCTAATTGTACCTGCTGAGAACTTCCTTCCATCCCCAGGCTCCCTGAGAAATCCTGCTGATGTTCTCTGGGATCACTGCCAGAATACCCCATTTGCCCTCACATGCTGCCATGTACTTGTGAGAACACTGCCCAGTAAGGGCCACTCTTTCCCTGGAAGAGCTAGCTAATGCAGCAGCCTCATGGGTCAGAGCACTTCATCTCTGGCCAGTTCCAGTTGAGTCTTTCAAAGGGAGAATCCTTTTGTATTCTTGACATATCTAAAGAAAACAGGCTGAATAAACTGTGGTTGGTGATGGACTTTATCAACACCCGGCACATGTGACCAGCATTATTGAGCCAGAATAACTGAGAATCAAATAGTGTTGGAGTGTGTGGAGAGGATAAAGGTGTAAATACTTTCTACTGATTGCAGCTTGGTGAGTCACAGCCCATCTCACTCCCCCACAATTCATTCTGTTTGCTGTGGTGAAATAACAACCAGTTCATTAGTGTCCCACTGCTGGCTAGACTTGTCCTAACCAGGGCACTGCTGGGGCTTCTCAGAGGGCAGACTCCTACCTGCTCAGGTTTTAAATAATGAAAACAAACTTTTTTTTCCTGTTAGCTGGATATTTGATGGGTTTTCTTCTAGTAACTACAAAGACTCATGATTTTTTCACATTTCATGGCATACAAATGTGTCTCTACAGAGATGGCAAGCTACTGGTATTATTGACCAATCTCTGTTATTTGTGCTGTTTGCTTTCAATTAAACTGTAGTTTAATAATCAGAGGCTATGATACACAAAGCAGGTTAACTCTATTTGGTCCCACATCATTTTTCTCATACTGTAATAGAGATACTTGGAGTTGTGAGTCTCATATTTTCCTCTTAACATCCTATTTTCTCCCATTTAGATGAGCTGATTTTTAATTTTTTAGTTACTTTAGAGAATGTCTGTTATCTTCCAAAGTCACATGAAAATGTCTAGTAATCATTTTTCTCCATCCCAACCAAACCAATCAGTGGTCATTAAGGTTTAATGAAAGACTTGATCAATTTCTTGTATGAGTGAATGGATGAATTAATAATGGAAGAATTATTTTTCCCTAAAGTGAGCTCTGACATATCAAGTTGTATTAAATCAATTTCTTTGTACTCCAGGGTGTGTATTTATTGTAGTCTACTCTTCATTTAATCTGTATAGGTGATTAAAACTTGTTAAATAAATATAAATTTTTCTGCCCCATTTTAAACCATGCAGTGAACTCTTTATTGCAAAATAGTACTACAAACATAACAAAAAATAGGATATTATTTCACATTATAGAATTCCTCTTGCTTGCTAGGCAAAGAAAAGTAATTCTGTTTTTCTGTTTTGTTTTGTTTTGTTTTTTAACCACACCTCATGAGGGATCTGTAAGTAATTTATTTATAAACACAGAAAAATATCTGGCTGGAAAGCTGTGAGGGGTATAATGTCACAGACACTTTTGAATTGAAGCCTGTGTCCATGAAAGAAATGAAGTGGAGAGACTACCAGAACTCTTTTAAAAGTACAGGGCACTTTTTGAGGAAAAAGAAGTATTTTTTTTTGTTTGGCTTTTTTTTTTTTTTTTTGCTTTTAAAAACCAAGTAGTTACAGGTCACTAGAGAAATATTGATCACTGCATTTTGTGACAAAAAGACAGGTTCAGTGTTAGAAATTAAAGATGAAGCCCTACCAAACAATCTGGGAGGTCCCTTCTGCCCCTGAGCATATCCTAGCACAGCATGGGGGCACCCTGCCAACAACTAGAAAAGTGTTCCAGATCAACACCACAAACAATGTAATTTTAAAGGTGTTAGAAAGCTACAGAAACCAGATAGACTAGGAAAAGCACAATTTTCAACTAGTATGGTCATCCCAGGACAAGCTAAGGGTAACTGTTCTTTCCCAGGGGTTTTGCCAGTTATGGGCACTGGCTGAGGAGCAGATCATGGTCCAGCCAAGGTAGGGAAGAGAAAGTGGACAAAACTTTCAACACAGGAATAGAGTCATAGCTGACAGTCCCAAATAAATTCTTCTTCTTCTTTTTTTTTTTTTTTTTTTTTTGCTACTAGGGATTAAGCACTTAACCACTGAACTACATCCCAGCCTTTTAAAAGTCTTTTTGTTTGTTTGTTTGTTTATTTGTTTGTTTTTGAGACAGAGTCTTACTAAGTTTCTTAGGGCCTTGTTAATTGGCTAAGAATGGCTTTGAACTTGACATCCTGATGCCTCAGTCTCCTGAGCTGCTGGGATTACAGGCCTGAGCTACCATGCCCAACTGTCTTACCATTTTGACAGGTGTCACGAATATATTTTTTTAATATGGGTTTTCCTCAGAAGATTTTGGCAAATTCTGCACAAAAGGAAAAAGATCTAAGGCAAACCTTCTCAAAGGCAGAGAAATACCTCAGGATTTTAGGCAGTGATGACCTGCTATTGCAGGTGCCTGAGATGAGAGCCCTGAAGGGAGGTGTGATATGACACAAAGGATCTGTCCTTGCTTGACCTTAGAATACCTGCTGCATTTGGCAGAAGGCCCCTGGGTTGGCAGAAGGGATGTCTGTCTGGAAGTAAATTGACAATTGTGGAAACTTGAAGGGCTTCAGACACATAATGGGTCTTCCACTGGTGACAATTATGAGATTTTTTTGAAGCTGTTGAATGGTGGTCTCAAGATTTAATTAAAAACAGATGTGGATCTTCAGTCATCATTTAGAGACATCCTCAAAATGCTAGTGAACCTCGGGAACACAGGTAAACCAGAGGTGGACAGAACATCATTTTGATAAAGATCATTTACCTATGTGCAACAATTTGCGTCTTCTATATCAAAGGTGAGATTTCTTCCTGTCTTTGCAATACCTTTTGTGGATTTCCCATGATGTGCACTGCAGGCTAATTTAATGCTCATTCAACAATAAATTGGGCTTATTAGTCTTCAACTTTTGTGGAGAGGTTTTCTGGCTTGTCAGACAATTTTATTTTTAAGTATTTTCCTAATGCTGGATGTAGGGAAATCAGCCCCTGCCATTTATGCCTCAATAAAGGAAAGAAAACCTCAATAGTAAAATTTATCTTTGACATTCTTTGAGAAAATACCTGGCACATTGTCAAAATGCAGGGTGGTGAAGAGGTGAGAAAACATAACTGATATCCAAGAGAAAAAGCAGCATTAGAAACAGTCACAGAGGAACCAGCTATGGACTGTGATAGAGGAGAACTTTAACACAACTGATCTATAGGTTCAAGAATCAGAGAAGAAATAGAAGGTTTTTATGAGTACTAGAATTTACACAAATCAAATAGATACTCTAGAAATGAAAAAATCCATTATCTGAAATTATAACAGATGACTTTAATAACAGATTCTACTGAATTATTGAAAATGAAGGCAGATTTATGGAAAATATCTAAAATGGAACATAGAGAAAATAAGGATAGAGGGGTAAAAAAGCAAAATCATAAAAGACATGCAGGAAATACCCAACATTTCTAAGAAATATGTGTCTGGACTTAGAATAAGAAAGAAGAACGACATAAAGGCAGAAACAATACTTAAAGAATTTAAAGAAATACTAGCCAAGAGTGTTCAAGAACAGATGAGCAGCTCCATGCAGAGACTTCTAGCAAGACTTAAGTGGGATTCAAAATTATTAATACCTTAAAACTTAATATTTTGTCAAAAAATACTTAATGCATTAATATTCTTAGAAGTAGACTTCGTCAAAAATCAATGACAAAATTCATAAAAGCAGAATGAAAATAATTATTTAATACATTGATATATCTCTGTGATCACTTGATCAAATCATTTAAAATGTAATTTCAAATAGAACTGCCACTCATTAACCTATTAGAAAGTCAGAAATACAGACTTCCAAAAGACATTTCTCCTAATGAGTAAGACATTTGTGAGTTTGTTTTACCCATATAGATATGGACCTAAAAGCAGGATCTAGGATGCAAAAGTGATTCTTTAGAAAGAGAAAGTAAAAATTTAAAGCAAAGATGTTGATGTTGTTAGATGAAAAAAAAAATTAATGTTATGCACAACCTAAGGTGGAGGCAGAGGCTGAATCTCCTAAGAGATCGGAGAATTAGAGCTTTAGAGTATTTTATCTCTGATTTATTTTGCAATGCACCACTATAATTTATGCATTTTAAATTTTCACCAGAAGAATACCTCCTTAAATTATGTATGGATAAATGTGTACTTTCAAAGAAAAGAGTTCTATGTAGCTCGTTTTAGATTTGGAATTATGAAAATATAAACTCTCTAAAGGCCATTGACTAAATCTTCTATACATTACCCAGTCTCAGTAGCAGAGATGTCTCACTCCTTTCATTTCCTCAAAATTTGGCATCCACATTTAAAAATGTGGATATAAACCTGAGTTATATTCATTTTTTCAGGAAAATGAGGGGTCTGCTGTAAATAAACTACAATCACTGTATGAGACACATTTCCTCACCATGACATCCTAAAAGTCAAATTGGCAAGGTCAAAATTAGTTGGTTGACAGAAGCAGTGACAAAACTCAAAATAAGGTGCCACCTCCCCCTTGAACTTGAGAGGCTTCATCCTTCCCTGAATTCTAAGTAACTGGACATAATATACAAACTTAAGAGCCCCTGATATGACTCTGAAATGCAGAGAGCTCTCTCCCCCCACCTACCTCACCACAAAATCCATTTTCCAATTTATTCTTTTTTTTATTTATCAGAAAACATTATTTTATTTCTCATCACTGACAGCATGAAATATGCTAATTTCAATACAAAACCTATATAAAATTATTTCTCCTTTTTTAAATTTGTTTTTTAAATACACAGGACCCTAAGATGTATTTTAACATATTATGTTAAAATTGCAAGCCATTCCAATTTTTATCCAATTTTTGTGCGGATACAGTGGTCATGTGTTCATATGATCATAGAAAAATCATGTGCATTTCATTCTATTGTCTTTCCTATTCCCACCCCCCTCCCTTTCATTCCCTTTTGTCCAATTCAGTGAACTTCTATACTTCCCCTCCCTTTTTATGGGTTAGCATCCACATCTCAGAGAGAACATTTGGCCTTTAGTTTTTTTGAGATTGGTTTATATCACTTAGCATGATAGCTTCAGTTCCATCAATTAGCAAGCAAATGCCATATGTTCATTCTCCATGAGGCTGAGTAATATTTTACTCTGTGTGTGTGTGTGTGTGTGTGTGTGTGTGTGTGTGTGTGTGTGTATATATATATATATATATATATATATATATATACACTCCATACTTTCTGTTGAAGGGCACCTAAGTTGTTCCAACAATATGAATTGTTAATATTACTCTATTACACACTTAAAATGCTAAGATGTTATTTTAAAGGAATTACTATTGATTTTCTTTTTTTGCTTTTAATTTTTTTAATGATTTTATTTATTTATTTTGCATTACATTTCTTAACACACCATTATATAATAATTCCAATTTATTCTCTCTTTAGCAAACTTTTCAATCTCTGGATCTCCTTTAAGATATTTTCCATATCCATGGAAATGTCCTCAAACTCTTGAATCCCCTTCAAAAAATGTTTGTGGAAGTGAGAAGCATTATTTTCCATCATAGAAATGGCAAGAGTCAGGCAGAATACAATTGAAAATCTGCCTATGTATCTTACTACTTACATGACTTTAGGCAATTACTTATTTTCTTGAGCCTCATATTCTAAATCTGCAATAAAATTATGAGACCTCTAAACCTGTGTGTCTATGGTGAGGATTAATTAAGATAGTAATTACAAAGATTTTCGTATGTAATTTATATGGGATAAGTAAACATTTGTATTCTTGCAAGATGGATTTTTAATTATGATTTGTTATATATGACAGCAGAATGCATTACAATTCATATTACACACATAGAGCACAAGTTTTCATCATTCATTAACTTTTTATATAAATATATCTTCTTTTGTGTTTGCATTCTAAACGCTTCACTGTTCATATGCCAGTTTCTGAATTTTAGCTCACCAATTTTATTGCTGCATTCCTGGGCTCTCATGTCTTACCCTGAAATCAATGAGCTCTTTGGACTATTTAGTTGATTCAGTACCAGGTTTCAGTGGGTCTTGTAAAGACATGTCTGTTTTACAATGACTTCTTAGTTATGGGAAGGTCAATGATTCAAAACAGGACTGCCATTCAAGGATACTTATTTTACTCACAGGCTTATGAGCAAAAGGGCAAGCCTCACTAGGAGCCACTAAAGAGTCCCTTAGGATGAGGTATCCATGCAAAGAAAGAGAGGGGAGTTATGGCCAAGTATGAGAAGAAATAGATGAAGCAGAATAAGCTGATTTAGGACAAGTTTGAATAATGCCAGTGGGCTTTGGGGCACAAGGGCTATCACTAGTAGTCTGGTACTTGACCCTGTGGTGAAAAGGGAAATAGTAGCCCAGAGTGTGAGAACCCAGAAATGGAGGAGGTGGGTTACAGACTAAATTGTGTGCTCAAGAAGGGGAATGGAACACCTTCTGGCCAGGACCTCAAAAGTGGGTCAATACAATGTTTTAGAAACTCTATCATGTGTATCAATGAGAGAGACAGGGGTCTCATGACATGATACAGGTAGCTCCTTGTGTGAAGGTAGGTTGCTGAGACATGGAACTCTGAGGATGTTGTGTAGTTGTAGCCTGGGGTCCTCTGGCTGACCCTTCACTTGGGAGGACATTGGTCCACAGTCTTATTACAATGTGCCACATAGTCATGTAATATCATTCATTTCATGGGCTAGAGAAAATAGCAGTAGTGTGAAGAAAGGATACAGGTAGATCTTTACCTCAGAGGATATATGAATTTTTCTCTGGATATTACATTGCTGGAACACTCAAAGAAGCACAAGAGGTTAGAGGCATGATTTATAAAATTCTCAGGCAAAAGTACTTGCTTATGAGGATGGAACTATGTTGATATGATGGTGTCATTCCTAAATGTCAGGCAGCAAGCTGTTGTCTGTGTAACTCCCCAGCAACAGGATCAACAAAACTGCATTGATGAGTGGACTCTTAATCACACTGCAAAGAGCCATATATGGTGACCATTCCAAAGTAGCATGTAATTGCCTGTACAATTTAGCTCTGACACTCTAAAATAGGCCTATGAAAGTGAATGATAGCAGGGGAAATTCAAACATCTGAGACCCTTTATATTAGTCCTCCAGGGCCTACATATCTGTGAGGTACAATAGTCAATGAAATGGTTTAATTTTCATTTTTTTCTAAATCAGAAGAAAAATGCAACTGTCATAATAATGAATATATAATAATAATAATAATAATAATAATAATCAGGCCTGAGTTATATTTGTATTTTTGCTGATGCAGTGATAAAGTATAATCTGTAATATTATTTAATAAAAAAATGTCCACATGGCAAAATTACCTATTAAGTTAGAGAGAATAATGTATTCCCCAAAGCTGTTTGTGTGTTAGTTCAGGAATCTGTGACTCTAGTAAAAGTGACTTTACACAGCAAGTTAAGAATCTTAAGGTAGGATAAAAATAGTGAATTATCCAGGGTGGTTCAATGTGATCACAAGAGTCCTTATAAGACAGAAACATGTCAGAAAGGAGAGGTGAAGTGACTTGCTTTGAAGGTGGAAGATCTGGTCATAAGCCAAGGATAGCAGGTGGACTCTGAAAAAGGTGAGAAACAGGTCCTTCCCTGGAGCCTCCAAAAGGAAGGCAGCCTTGTGGACATCTTGATTGAATGTCAGAAAACTGGCTTCAGGATTCTGAACACTAAAACTGTAATATAAAAAATTTGTTTTAAGTCACTAAGTTCATGGCAATATGGTGGAGCACTTTAGGAAATTTACACACCTCTGAAGTTATAAAGCAGTCCTCTCATCATCTTGGGTAAATCCCTTAAACAAACTGACTTGTATTTCCTCCTCTGCCTAACAAGGAGATTGAGTATGCAGGTATCACTCACAAAGTTAGATTATTTCAGTGGTTATACATGTAGAATAAACTAATGCTCCAGTCGGAGTTAGAAGAAGGAAATCATGCATCTGTGACAACCTGGTCATAGCCTGACCAAATGTGTTCAGAAAATAATGTGAAAAAGAATCATAGAGTCCCCTTCAAAGCCCTTACAGACTTGAAAATGACAATGTCAGATTATTGAAACCAGAAACAAACTTTGAAAAAGTTCATATTATATTGCATAATTATGTTTACCAATGCAAGTCTTTAGAGTATAATTGCTATTTGTATATAGAAAATGAATTATGAGACCAGGCAGAATACTTTGCATCATACATAGAACTCTGGAAGAAATTGTTTTGAAAGAGAGTGCTCTTGTTTTGGATCAAAGGTCTTGAATTATTTTGAAACCAGATCCTTTAATTTTTTTTTTTGGCATAGGAGCATTTGAAGCCCATCTGGTTTCACTTGATAAAATGAGAAGTGTTTGCTTACTAAAACATATATTTAAATATATGTTTATATTTAAATATGTACTTAAGGGACTGGAGTTGTGGCTCAGTAGTCGAGCTCTTGCCTAGCATGTGTAAGGTACTGGGTATGATTCTCAGCATTGCAATGTAAATAAATAAAATAAAGATCCATTTACAACTAACTAACTAACTATATCTATCTATCTATCTATCTATATATATATATATATATATATATATATATATATATATATTCATTCATTGTACCCCTTTAGGGAAGAAAGATAGTTTCAGTTTCCACTGTAATCTCACTTTTTCTCAGAATCAAGATTACACTGGGTTTTTGTCTTGACAAAACCAAAGGACAAAGCACTCAGTGCATCAGGCTCTGTAATTGCCACATGAACATCGTGATGCAGTCAGACAGCAAGCTGAGCACAATACATATTCATTCACAAGTAACTCAAACATCATCCTTTCATCAGAGAAAAAACAGTGAAATGTTTAATTGCTCTCTTTTACTCATACTTAAGTCATACATGGAGGTTAAAAAAAATAAAAGACACAATCTGAAAATATTTAATTTGCTTAAAAGAAAACAATCCTCAATGTCAAAACAGTTCTCAAAACTTGAAATTCAGGGCTGTGAAATCTTTAAAAATAGCATCTTAAGTATCTCCCTCTTTTTTTTTTTAAATAATCCAAGAACTACAGAAGAATGGATACAGTTGGTTTAAGTATTTGTCAAACATTTTTCTGCTAAATATATTGTGCTGTAAGTAAATTTAATCCATGGACTCCTAATTAATTTGTACTTGAATTATAATCATAGACATAATACATATTTGACAATCAAGATGACTTTCAGGAGGTTGATAAAATTCTACTTTACATTATTGCACTAACAGTCAAAAGTAAATAGGCATAACAGTGATAGAAGGTATTTTGTTAAAAGCAATGACATGCTTAAGTCAAATGTCTTCATAAATTTTATAATTTTGCTTACAAATTTTCACTGATTTGGAAGATTCTTTACTTAGATTTTCAGCCCTAGGACATTTATAACAGAATCAGAAAAAATAGGAAGTTAATTTTAGAATTTAGGAAAACTTGGTGGTGGGGGTGGTAGAAGGGGCTTAGGCCAGGAGATCTAGTGAGAGGAGGGAAGGGAGAAGGACAAAGAGAAGAAGGAGGAGGAAGAGAAGGCTTCACCACATTGCCTTCTTAAAGGAAAGAACTTACAAGGAGGTGAGGATGAGGAAGAAGGCAAACAGATTGCATGCCCGACAGACTGGGAAGGCATACTTCCACAGGTTCAGAAGAATTTAAGATTACTCTGAAAGACAAGGTCTTGTAAGGCTGCCCTAGAGGAAGAAGGAAGTCTCTGCCAGCTGGCTCAGGCAGAGAGTGGCAGTTGAGAATGGCCAACTTTCCGGATGAACTTCACTGGGCAGGGTGACTCCATGGACCAAAGCCTGTGGTTGAGTTGGTGCTGCTAGGAGTAGGACCTGATTTTGCTGCAGGACTTCTGAGGGCAGGGTTGGCCAGGATGCACTGGTGCAAACAGGAACAGATGAAGCGCCACCTCTGCGAAGATCAAGGCCTGGTCGGGTGGCACCGCTCCTAGGATTAGTGCCTAGTGCAGATACTGGACGTTGACGAGCAGGGGATGCACTGCTGAGAACAGGACTTGGCAAGGCTGCAGAGGGCCGAGTTCAGAGGCACCATTCTGAAGAACAGGGCCTGACGGGTTGGCACTGCTGCGGAGATCAGGGCTGGTTCTGATCTCAGAGAAGATGTCGGCAGAGGCATCTACCACCGCGCAGTAGAAGCCCAAGGACGCAGGTAGCGCGCTGTGGGCTTTGCAGCCTGGTCACGGCCGGGCAGCTTCCTACAATGGTTGTTGTCAAGGGTCTTGGTCTGGGCCTGAGGTTGCTCCTGGACGCTGGTCTTGGGTTCCTCACGTCTAAAGCTGCCCCGGTGGTCGACCAGCTTTGCTGGCACACTGTCCAGGATCTTTACATGCAATGGAAAGGAAAGCAAGGGTAGCAGAACCTGCTGGGCTGCTCTGCCCCAAGCAGAGCCTCATTACTTGGGGCAGTTGGGACCAAAGCAACAGGGTCTTGATAGATCATCCCACAGACATGGCCAGAGGCGAAGAGGGCCTCATTCTTTTGCCCTATGGCCACCTCCACCCTGATGGCGCTTTGGCTTCTTTTCTCCAGGTGACAAAAACAGAGACAAAAACGGAGGGCTTGGGGCTGGGGATGTGGCTCAAGCGGTAGCGCGCTTGCCTGGCATGCATGCGGCCCGGGTTCGATCCTCAGCACCACATACAAACAAAGATGTTGTGTCCGCCGAAAACTAAAAAAAATAATAAATATTTAAATTCTCAAAAAATAAAAATAAAAACACGGAGGGCTTGGAAACAAAACTCTGTGGCAGCTAGCGCCACCACCTGGGTCCAGTCAGCTATTAAAGTGTTCTTAAATTCTGATCTTTGAGCTTGCGTGTGGAAATTTCAGTTTCACTCACTGCCCATGATATACTTATTGTTTAAAGTCAACCAAGTTTCATATATTGAAAAGTGCATAGATTCTGCATTACATAAAAAAGTATTTGTAGATTTCCTATATGCCAGGCACTGTGTGATTTAAGTGGCATAGTTGAAAACAAACAAACAAACAAACAACTCTTTAATTAATGTTTAATTCCAGCTCTGCCATTGACTGTGGATTTCAGACAACGGAGGTGTGCCCTGTTAATCTTAGAAAAGAATTGGACAAAGTCCAGTGATGCTGGGATTGGGACCAATGGTAGAGAGTTGTTTCTGGCTTGGTGAATAGAATTTATTTATTTATGTATGTATGTATGTATGTATGTATGTATGTATGTATTAAAGAGAGAGAAAAATTTTTAATGTTTATTTATTTATTTATTTTTAGTTTTCGGTTGTTACAACATCATTATTTCATTTTTTATATGGTGCTGAGGGTCGAACACAGCACCCTGTGCTACCACTTGAGCCACATCCCCAGCCCAAGTATATATATTTTAATGTTGAAAAATAATTGCATTGGGTTAATCAAAAATACCTATATTTATGGATTTTTAAGTGTGTGCAAGAATTATGTGAATTCTGGGTGTTCAGGACTCATAAGTAGTTCCACTACTTAGGAAATCATATTGTGTGCCCTTAAAATTTTGAAACCAAATAGGAGTCAAGTAAGACAATGACAGTCAATAGGAAAAGATTGTTCTTGTAGAGTTTAATAAACATCTGGACAAAACCTTACAAACATCAGACAGATCCGGAAATTTAAATACTGTTCCAACAAATTTTTCATACATTCTAAAGTAAGAAATTGGCAAAGCAGTTGCATTAATTATTAATAATACATAAAGGTTTTCCTGAACTTGAAAAATTCCATCTTCAGGGACATTTGGCTTTTCCATGGACCCAAAGTACTTTCCATGGAAGCTTTGTGCGAGAGACTAGGGTTTCCAGGACCCAGAAGGTATCTTCATTGATTTTATGTCTTATCTGTTCATCACCTTAGCTGCCTACAATGCAAACCTTCAGATGTTGCTTATGATACTGGAATTCCAGTTCATTCAGTCAGATGACTATGTGGGGTATGATCTCCCCCCACCCCATTTTTTCCTTCACTTTTGTTATTGTTTCTTTTTTTTTGTAGGGTGTGGTTTTTGTTTGGCTTGGTTTTATTTATTCATTGTTTAAATTTAATTTAATCAATTTGGGGGGCAGTACTGAGATTGATCTCAGGGTCTCATGCATAATAAACACCTGCTCCATCACTATGCTATATCTTCAGCCCCATATTTTATAAACTCTAGAAAAACATAAGCTAAAGAATGAGAAAAATGAAATAATGTCTTGCCTTTTTAGACTTGATTTTGAAAGAAACACACATATGTGTATCCATTGTCAATCCAAGCATACTTCTTATAGATAATTATTATTTTTATCTTCGAAAATTTGTATTTTCTATCAATTCCTAAGAAAATACTCCAAAATTCTCTTCAGAAGGATAAAAAATCTTGTAAACATTTTCTAAATCTTGAAATCTTTCCCCCACCCCAGGGATGAACCATTGAACTGCATCCCCAGCCCTTTTTATTTTTTATTTTGAGACAGGGTCTCACTAAGTTACTTAGGACCTCTCTCAGGCTGGTTTTGAATTCACAATCCTCATCCTTCAGCTTTCAAAATTGCTGGGATTATAGGTGTGCACCACTGTGTCCGACATCTGAAATCTTAAATTTACTAAAAATGAGTGTGTTTCATATACTTGCCCTCTTAAAAGAAGACATCATATTTAAGAGTAGAAACAAGAAGTGGGCAAGGATATTTAAAGGACTTCCTGAAGTCATAGTATTAATAGTAAGTTAAATGTACATAGAGCCTATTGATAAGCATGGTGTCAGGACTCTCAATTAATCTACATTAATGTTGTGAAAGTTACAAACATTATCATTCCCATTTTTTTGAGGAGTATAAAAGTTATGCTTATTCACTATGCTATATTTATTGCATTCCCTTAGAAAAATGGAGAGCTGTTTATGTACCCAATTTGCACATATAAAAATTTATACAAATTATGTGTAGCACATAAAGGCCTCTGGTACAGCTAAAATCCTGACACTACCATTTAGGTATACCTGCTTCAGGGTCTCCAGTTTATCAAGTCTGTTTCATAGAAAATAAAAACTGAATTATAATCAGTCTTGCTTTTAACACTTAGAAATTATTTTAAAATATAATAAAATAAAATTTTCATTTACTCTAAAAGTCAAAAAATACTATAAACTGGGAGTGAATACACATTGTTACCAATTTTAAAAGTATGACAAATTCACACTTTATTATAGTTGGGTCTTTCTAAATTTAAAAAAAATCACCTTAGTTCTAACATTATGTTTATAAATTGTGGCTGTTTTGGAAGGTTAATGTCAGAACCTTCCAAAACAAATAACCTATCGTTCCCATTTTATAACTGAGGAAACTCAAGCACATTGAGATTATAAGACTTTACAAAGTAAAAGCTGCTGGAAAGTTGATTTTAAAGGAAAATGTTTTGGTGCTTTTTGACTTTTGACATTGTTTATCTGTGTTATTTTCATGATCAGACTTTAAATATTTCAATTTAATAGAGACACATTTTATCCAGGAAAAAGTATCTTTAACTCTGTCCCCAAATATCAATAAAACAAAGTTGCAAAGCTTTGCTTCTAAAGCTTAATGCAAAGTTTGATCCCAGAAAAATAATACAATATTTTAAATTAGTGATTGTGGTATTTGGCAAAAGATTTTAGGAGCTTTAACTAACTAAATTCTGCTCTGAAATCTTAGCCTATCATTTTAATGCATATTTAAGTGGAATCATCATGGTGGATGGGCATGCCTAAACTTAAAAAACTATTTATTTAATTCCTTCAATTTTATTAAACAGATTTAAAATTAACTTTAAGTAATATCTGATAGAATAAAGTATCAACATAAACTGGATTAATTCCCCCTTGTTCTTTTTCTTTTACACTTCAAGGAGATTTATCTTCATGGGAAAACATTATATATAGGACTTTTTTCTTGGCTAGAATTCCATCCAAACCATCAAACTGTGGACTATAGACCTGAAAGGATTCATGTAAAATATTCCTATTTTTCAAATAATTATAATAATTCAAATTTTTTCTTCTGATCAATATTATCTTCTAAACCTATATTATTTCTGATATATATTAGTTATTTATTAGGGACACTACATGACTTAATATATTCCAGTTTGTAGAATGAAGCATGGATTTAAATAATTGAACATGGGTTTCAATTCATCTTTTTAAATATAGTGTGCACACATTTTTAAAAGGAGTTGTGTGTTATTGACTTTACATGATCATATTTTTTGGAAAGGTGAGCATTGAGCCTAATGAGGATAAAGGTTTAGAAATAGACATTGACTAACACATAATTATACATGTACACATTTTGAAAATAATTTCTTCTGTTTTTTCAAACATTATGTATGTGTTTTTGTCCTGGAAATAATTCCTACAGGCATTACTTTTTAGAATTTAGATTCAATGTGTTAGGAAAATAATTTAGTTAATTTTTTGTTGTTTATTTTTAGTCACCTCATTTTAATATTAATGAATTATAAGAAAAAAGTACATGAAATTTTATATCTTGCCTTATATGGACTTTCTGTGCACGAATACCATGAATGTTAGCCTGTAGAGATCATTCAAACATACAAGGAAAGCACAATATGTATGCACTATATTAAGGAAATCCATCCATTCCCTATAAAACATACAGAATTGGTCTGTATGCAGTAATATCTCTTAATGTGGGCCTTTGAAATTCAATTCTGTATACAGATATTTTGAAGACAATAAGTTTTAAAAATATGACCAGAATTTAGAATACTAAGTGGTTTAGATTAATGTTCCCAAAAGGTCTGTATGTTAATGGCTCATTCCGCAGGCAGTACTTTCGGGAAGCAAGATGGATCCTTATGGGGAGGGGCTTTGTGAGAAGTCCTTAGGTCTCTGGAGCATGCTATTCCAGGGGATAGTGGGACTCTAACCTTTTCATCTTCCTCTTTTTTTTTTTTGTTTCTTGACCAAGATGTGAGCAACTTTACTCCAGAATGAGGTCCCATTATTGCCATTGAGCACCCACACCATGAAGGCAGTGTATACACTTGATCAGCAGAATGAAATTGTGGGCTAAAACAAACTGGTTTTCTTCACAATACAATTATCTCAAGTATTTTGTTAATCTGATGGGAAAATAACACAAATATAAAAATATACTTTCGATATTTTAGGTGGTTAAATACCTTTGGTATAAATTACACTAAAAGCTTAGATATATAAAGTGCCCTTTCAGATAACGAAGAATATCTCCTCCTGGTGACATTACTGCCAAAGGCTATTTCTTTTAAAGTCCCAATGATTGGTTGGTGCTCAAAACTCAGAGTCCAAAACCATCCACATGAGATGCTTCAAATTTAGGTCAAATATCCTAGGATCTTAGACTTCGTACTAATTACAGAGTTGGGGAAATTCATCTTTTTTATTGCCTTCAGTGAAGACAGGTGAGTTGGCAGCTTGATGAAGGATGCTGTACACTTTAGCCTTTCTGTGCATGTGATTTTGGGAAAAGGGGTTCTTATAACTTTTTGTGTGTTCATGTGTTATGCTAGGGATCTAACCAGAACCTCAAATATGCTAGGAAAATGCTATGCCACTGAGTTGTGTCCCCAGTCCTTGGAACTGCTTGTACTAAATAACAAATACTTAAAACTTTATTCCAAATCCACATTTTATACTCTTTCCATGTCACCACTGCTGATATTAGATAATATTGCTCTGACATTCTAACAGTCATCTAGAAGAAATACATTTTTATGCCTCCTAGTCTTAGCTTCTGTAATTCTCCTGAACCTTCACTAAACTCTGTTAAAGACTGATGTTTATTTCAGATTTTATATTTTTAATTATTATTGTCTTTCTGGCAAAAAAAAATCATATGTGAGGATCTCAGAATATACATCATGCATTTCAGCAAAAAAAAACTATTAAATGCTATTCATTCAAGTTAACAGCACAGAACTAGGCCATTTGATTTTTTTATCAGATTGATATATGATTCACATACCACAAAATTCATCCATTTAGAGACTACAATGCAATAGTTTTTAATACACCACCAATACCAAAGTCACATTTAGAACTTGAAACCTCATGCCCTTTAGCTCACAAACTCATACCCTGTTTCCTAAGCCCCCTACCCTAAGTTATCACTAATATTTTTAAATTTCTGAAACTTGCATGAATACTTTGATATAAATCTACAACTCCCTTGGCTAATACTTTTCAAGTAAAAGATTACATTTGAACAATTGTAAGTTTACAGAAATATTGAATGGAAAGAATAGAATTCCCGTATGCTTCTTTCAAAACCTCCAGGTTCTCCTACTTACATTAGTGTGGGGCATTTGTTATAATTGATTATTCAGTGTTAATACATTTCTAATAAATCAAGCTTGCATAGAGTTCACTGTTTTGTCCTATGAGTTTGACAAAAGGATAATGATATGTATTCCATGTCATTACATGGAATACATTATCATATGATATCATATAGTATATATGGGATGGTTTCATCATACCATTACAGTATCATATGGTATGGTTTCATCACCTTAAAATCCTGTGCCCCAGCTATTCATCACTACTCCTGCCCCTGAGACCTTTCTGCTCAGGGCTGTTTTTATTGTATCCACAATTTTATCTTTTTCTGAATGAAGGACAACTAGAATTATACAGTATATATGGGTTTTAAGATTGGTTTCATTTACTTTACAATTTGCATTTAAGGCTCCTCCATGTCTTTTCATTAATTGTTTATTTCTTTTAATATTTAATATTGGATGATGTTCTGCTATATGGATGCACTATGGTTTGTTTATACATAAATCTACTGAATGACATTTTGGTTTCTCCCAATTCTTAGTAATTATGAAGAAATTTGCTATAAACATGCACGTGCTGTATTTTCTGTAGAAATAAGTTGTGAACATATTTGGATAAGATGAAAAACTATGATTGTTGGATTATATGTTAAGTGTCTGAGTGAAAATAATTCAAAAATAACAAAAATCTTTATTCCAGATTCAATTAATATATTAAAATTTTGAACATTTGGGGTGGGGGTGAATCTTCCAAAAATTACCTGTTACTCTGACACATACCTCACTTACCTGGAATATACTCTCACATTCAGTTTTGTGGGATATCTGTACTGACATTCTATTCCTGACATTGAATTAAAACTACTGTCATGTTATTATTGCTATCTTTTGGTTCTGAAAAGTCTACTATGACCAAAGTCACAGTCTTTTCATTTATATAATCTTGTAATTTTTGGTTCACTTAAATTCTTATGAGGGAAAAACAATGAAAAAAAAAGCTGTAAGCTTTTAAAACAGTGACTCTTATATTCACACCCTGCAACTGTGTTGGGAGGATGTACTGAGCCAGAGTCATGCTGTGTTGCCTCTTAGGTGTTGCATTGAAAGCAGCAAAGCATTTGTGTGCATGTTATCTCACAGTTTCATCTGATTTTTCCAGGAAAATACAAACACTTCTGCATTTCAACTAAACTTACGGCATATGAGGTCCTTAGGTAAAAGGGCGCACATCTTTTGCTATTTTTTCCCTGCCCTGTTAAAATGTAGTCATACGTATATATCCTCAGGGGATTGGTTCCAGAACCCCCACCTTTGAAAACACCAGAATGCATACAAGCTTAAACTCTATTTAAGTACTGTAGAATGTGCATATAACCTATACATCCTCCCGAATATTTTAATTCATCATCTCTAGATTGCATAAAATACTTAAGACATTGTAAATATTATGTGAATGGTTGTTGTATTATTTGGAGAATAAAGACAAAATAAATCTGTATATGTTCAGTACAGATGCAATTTTAAAATATATTTTTTTTTCAAAACCACCCTAAGATACCATCTCACTCCAGTAAGATTGGCAGCCACTATGAAGTCAAACAACAACAAGTGCTGGCGAGGATGTGAAGAAAAGGGTACACTTGTGCATTTCTGGTGGGACTGCAAATTGGTGTGGCCAATTTGGAAAGCAGTTTGGCGATTCCTGGGAAAGCTAGGAATGGAACCACCATTTGACCCTGCTATTGCACTTCATGGACTATTCCCTGAAGACCTTAAAAGAGCATGCTACAGGGATACTGCCACATCAATGTTCATAGCAGCACAATTCACAATAGCTAGACTGTGGAACCAACCCATATGCCCTTCAATAGATGAATGGATAAAAAAAATGTGGCATTTATACACTATGGAATATTACGCAGTACTAAAAAATGACAAAATCATGGAATTTGCAGGGAAATGGATGGCACTAGAGCAGATTATGCTTAGTGAAGCTAGCCAATCGCTAAAAAACAAATACCAAATGTCTTCTTTGATATAATGAGAGCAACTATGAACAGAGTTGGGAGGAAGAGCAGGAAAAAAAAGATTAACTTTAAACAGAGACATGAGATGGGAGGGAAAGGGAGAGAAAAGGGAAATTGCATGGAAATGAAGGGAGACCCTCATTGCTATACAAAATTACATATAAGAGGTTGTGAGGGGAATGGGAAAATAAACAAGGAGAGTAATGAATTATAGTAGATGGGGTAGAGAGAGAAGATGGGAGAAGAGGGGAGGGGAGGGGGGATAGTAGGGGATAGAAAAGGCAGCAGAATACAACAGTTACTAATAGGGCATTATGTAAAAATGTGGATGTGTAACCAATGTGATTCTGCAATCTGCATTTGGGGTAAAAATTGGGAGTTCATAACCCACTTCAATCTAATGTATGAAATATGATATGTCAAGAGCTTTGTAATGTTGTGAACAACCAATAAAAAGAAGATGGAAGGGAATGATCAACTTTAATTTCCATTGACTATTAACTCAAATGGTCGAATATAGGTTTTCTAAGAAAAATGAATATAAGATGTACTTAAGGAATACATTTGTTATTGGTTCATGTTAATGTTTTTTGCCACTGAATGGGTGTTTCCTTCCTGGGAGGTACATTTATGTTTTCAGTATAAAGATTTCACAGAAAAATAAAAAATAAATTTAAAAAAATAAAATATATTTATTTATTTACTATAGGTAGAATACAGAACGCAAGACCTGTGGCTATGGTTAACTGAGAGTTCTTCTTGGGTCTTCCATGTTCACTCTTGCACTGAACATGGAGAGCATTTTTGGGCAAAGAAAAGCTAATACCAAAGGAGATGAAATAAAGGATACTTGTAAAGTGGGTACTTTATGTGGTTTTCTTCACTTTTACTTCATAACAAAACAAATGAAATTTGTTTTTATAGTTAAAAATGCTAAGGTTCAAAAACCAGATTATTAATATGGCAGTATGTTATTAACATACAAAAGTCGATAGCAATGCTATGTATGTATGTTACATATATGTGTACCATATATACAATAGCAGAAACAGTGAGAATGCATTATCTTGATCATGCACTGTCCCAAGCTCCATGTCCTCTTGCAGTTCTGCAATCACAAGGGAGAAGAAATTACTAAGCTCATCACTGACAATGGCTCCAGCATGTACAATGCTGGCTTTGCTGGCAATGATGCCCCCAGGGCTGTGTTCCCCTCTATCATTGGGCGTCTCCACCACTAGGGTATGATGGTGGACAGGCCCAGAGCAAGCTCAGCATCCTGACCCTGAAGTACTCCATGGAGCACAGCATTGTCATTAACTGGGATGACATTTAAAAGATCTGGCACCACACCTTCTACTATGAGCTGCATATGGCCCATGAGGAGCACAGGGTGCTGTTGACTGAGGCCCCCCTGAACCTCAAGGCCAACAGAGAGAAGATGACTCAGATCATGTTAGAGACCTTCAACACACTGGCATATATGTGGCCATCCAGTTCGTGCTGTCCCTGTATGCCTCTGGGTGCACCACTGACATTGTTATGAACTCTGGTAACTGGGTCGCCCCCATAATGCTCATCTGTGAGGGCTATGCCCTTCCCCATACCATCCTGCGTCTGGACCTGCCTGGCCAGGACCTTTCAGGAAACCTCATGAAGATTCTGACAGAACATAGCTATAGCTTCACCACCACAGCAGAGCAGAAGATCATGTGTTACATCAAGGAAAAGCTGTGCTATGTTGTCCTGGACTTCAAGGAGTTGGCTACTGCTTCATCCTCTTCCTCCCTGAGAAGAGCTATGAACTGCCCCACAGGAAGGTGATTACCATTGGTAATGAGTGGTCCTGGTGTCCAGAGGCAGTCTTCCAGCCCTCTTTCCTGGGTACGGAATCCTCTGGCATCCACAAGACCACCTTCAACTCCATCATGAAATGTGATATCAACATCTTCAATGACCTCTATGCCAACACTGTGCTGTGTCTGGTGGCTCCACCATTTATCCAGGCATCACTGACAGGATACAGAAGATCACAGCCTGGCACCCAGCACCATGAAGATCAAGATTATTGCTCCCCCTGAGCACAAGTACTCTGTGTGGATTGGCAGCTCCATCCTGCCCTCACATTCTACTTTCCAGAAGATGTGGATGAACAAGCAAGAGTACACTGAGTTAGGCCCTTCCATTTTCCACCGCAAATGCTTCTAGATGGACTGAGCAGGTTCTGGGCACCTACTGCATAAACGATTCTTGGTTATTGTTGTTGTTCTTACTTTTCACATTTATTTAACACATGTAAAGCCAAATAGGAAACCATTTTCCTTTTTCTTTCATAAAAACAAAGAGTTTTGACTGGCTAATACCGAATTCAAATAATTTATATATGAGGAGAACAAATCTAAATTACTTCCATTTGGAAAAAAAAAACAAGAAACCAGCGTATTCATTTCTATCTATTCAAGTCAGAGGCCCCATTATTTTGACAATATTATGTAGTTTAAAACACAGAAGAAGAAACATCTCCTTATAAGAAATCTGCACAATGCAAAAGTACATAGCATTTAACATAAGGCACATTTCCAAAAGAAAAATAATATGTAAGCTGTAATAAAATTACATTTGTTTGGGGTAAAGCAATGAGGTTTACAGTGTAAAAACATTGAGCAGTTGTAGATAATTCTAACCTACAGCTATCAGTAGCCTCCTCAAGAATTAAGAGCAATTTTTAAACAGAACAGTGTGGTTTCTTGGAAGTGACACTAATTAACAGCAGTGAAGGAAAAATCATTGGTAGCTTCAAGCTCTCATAAAATGAATCAGTTATTGCACAGTAAATACCTCATAGAGGTCAGTGTTGTAAGAAGCTAGTCTGAAGAAGTATGTTATTTATAAACTGGTTATGTCTGGAAGTCTTCAAGTTTTATAATTAATTCTACACAGAGAATCAATTTGGAAAAATATCAACATACAAATAAATATTAGGCCTTTACAAATTGCTACAGTTTTAAGAGATTAAAAAATAAATAATCAGCAAAGTGCCTAGTTTCTATGTATATTTTTTGGAAAGATATACAGAGGGGAAACACATAGCATATTGTATATAGTAGCCCAGCTCAGCAGACAGTATCTTCTGAAGTACAGATAACACCTCCACCAGTGTATATCATTGATAACACAAATAGTAATAACTATAGGATCCATGCCAACCTAAAAATTTCACTTAATGACTATCTTGCTTAGGATTAGATGCTGTACTTGAAGTAAAAGTCAACTTATAATTTCCCTTCTGATTTCCCCAACAATTGACTCTTTAGTATCCCACATGACTTGCTGCAACTTGTTCTGCTCCACATTTCTATGCATTTCTTCAGGCATTAGGGGGAGTTTTCCAGACCCTTCTTCCACTTCAGAGTTAGGTCCTATAATCCATGAGGCTTCTTCTTTGGCTACTCCAACTTCTACAGAACTCTTCAACTCTGGAGGCATCTGCACAGAGTCGGAAGGCACTCCAGTTCTTCTGTTAGCATGAGAGGGACCAGAACACACAGAAGATGACTCAGATTATCCACCACAACCTGCGCAAGCAGTGGAGTCAGGGTCGCTCTGCATGAATTGTGCTGGCAACCGAAAGATCACACAAACAAAGAAATACCTTTTTCGGGGGTCAGGGATGGCTCTGAGACCTAAGCTCCCACACTGGAGGGAAAGAGGAGGAAAGGAGGCAAGAGGCAAGAAAGCAAGTGCACCCTAAACCCTGTTTTCATTTAGGGGAAAGACATTTGATAGAAAATTCTACCCAAATAAAGCAAAGGATTGTGTTACAGCAAACACGGGGGTGTAGCCCAATCCCAGAGCTGTACTTTCTTGCCAAGAGAAGGTGAAGCCCATCTGCCTCACACTGTGTGCAATGCCAGTTCCACACCCCCATTACTCAAGGCTAAGGGGGCGTGCTCAGCTCCTGTTCAGGGCAGCTCCCCCCCCCCCCGCACCGACATCTGATGTTGAGTAGGAGAAAACTGATTCTGAGATTTCTTCAGGAGGGAGTTCATATCCCACTTCTCCAAGTTCCAGGCCCAATTCAGACTTCAAGTACAACTGTTCTCATATCAGTTCAGTGACTGGTTCTATTACATAAAGTGGAGAAGGAAATGACAAGTTATCAGGGCTTCTACTGCCACGCATTCCCACAAGTGCTGAGGAGTGGAAAGGAGAAGACACCTGCACAGCCTGAAGCTGTCCATTCAGGTCCAACAAGCAGTCCTGAAGTTCTATTCGGGTTGAATTTCTCAAACCCTGCAGCTGATCAACTTCATATCTTTCCTCCTCAGTTATGTGGTGACTAAACCTTGGTTTGCTGATGCAGCAATGCCAACTCTAAATCCATCATTTGTGTTCTAAACAAATTCAGGCTTCACTTCATTACTTGAAGCTCCTGAAAAGTATTCTCATAAAGATGTAGAACAGATGATTTCTAAGTACTACATGGAAGAGCAGCAAAATCAGGTCCTCTCATCACAGGGTACCATGAAAGATTCTGCAGTGAGTTTCTAATATCATGCAACACTCTTTGAAACTGCATTTCTATGGCAGAAGGAGGATTCACAGAGCACACTCAGTAAGGGTAGGCAACGTATCTGGGTGAGTAAGGACACCTGATAGGGGAGGCAAAGGCACTGCAGATGGTACCTGAGATGTTGGGAAAACTGTGCGTGCTCAGAGTTCTCATGTGCTCACACAGAGGCCTTTCCTGCCCCTGAGAGTAGACAGAGTGAAGGGAGAGGTGGACTGAGATACCCATGCTGGGATGAATTGTGAACAGGCAGGAGTTTTTCCATGATGGCATTCCTCCAACCTGGTCACCTCACTCTGGGTGGCTTCTTCTTTCTTCACAGATGATGAAGAAATGAAAATGGTAGATTTAACCAAAGACTGACATACTCAGTCATGCTCAGTCACCTCTTTACCCCCTTGTGTTCCTCTTCGGGTGTGTATTTATTAGCTGAAGGAAGATGGGCTGTAGCTGGTCTCTTTCCCTGGAGACAACTGGACATTGACAGAGGACACAACCCTTACTGGGCTCAATAAAGTTGTTGGTAAAGACTGAGACCTTCTTGGAGGATAGCCAGCTTTTGCAAGCAAGTATCTTTGTTTTAAAAAAGATCTTTGATTTTATCAGGTTATGCCATAATCTTTGATTAGACAGAGTTAAAAACTTTCATTTGTGCTCTTTGCAAAGCTATTTTAAATCTGTCCACAGAAGAAGGAGGCCCTACTGTATTTTCAGAGCTTGTATCATTGCATTTTGCTTCAATGGAAGCCAGCAATTTCAGAATATGGTGTGTGGTGTACCGAGCAAATTCACATCACTTTCACCACTTGTTTCCCTCATGAGCTCTACTGTCTGTGCTGAAGACAAATTCTCTTCTGTTTTGGTACTTTCAGCAATGTGATCCTCTGGACTACAGATGGACTGCATATTTCCGGTATTCTCAACAGTCCCACATTCGGCAACTGTTGCTGCCCTGGCTCTTCCTTTATGAAGAGGGGTAAGAGATTCCTCCTCTGACTCATTGAAATAAGGTTGATCTTGCGCTATTGATGTAACAACGTCCTCACCAAATGATGTGACTGTTGTCTCACTGTCACAACTCTTGGCACTATTCCCCATGGCTTGCAGGGACTCATGAGAGGAATCTTTGGCAAAACCACTGCTTATCAGAACGCTGACTTGCAACTACATAGCAGATGATCTCTTTTGGACTTAGTGAGACCTAGCTCGTAAGTGGACAGAATATAAGGAGCTTCTCCCTCTATACTCTGAACATCTTCCATTTCAAAGGAGTCCTTCTGCTATGTCATTATATTTCTTATGGATGGGATCATCAATGGAGCACAAGGCTTTTTTTCAATTGCAGACATAGGGACATTTTACAGCTCACTGTGTATGGACATGTTGAAATCACCACCTGAATCAGATTCTACAACAGACTCCTCGGGCAATATACTCTCATGATTTTGAGTCTCTTTATTCTGTTCACTCAGTTTTTTGGTTAAAATTTCTACTTGTTTCACCAGAAAATCTGTCAGTGTCAGCATTCTCCAAAACCCCTAAGGAAATACCCGAGGCTGCTTCTTTAACTGTAGCTAACATAGAAGATGAGTCTTTTTTGCAACTTTTTGAGATTTTTTTAATAATTTTTATTGCCACTTTCTTCAATTATTGAAACATTTGGAATCTTCCCTTTTTCAACTGCTGGAGAAGGACTGCTACCTTCTCCTTTCTCTGTTTTATCAAAAATTTAGTTTTGATAGTATTTTCATTAAATTATTTGCATTGTTATTTACACTTAAAGGTGAGGCGAGTCTGTCTCCTTGGTAGAGGTCACTGAGGACATACTTCCAATTCTCTGAAGGGGAGTCCCAGAGACTCGAGAGTATAAAGAAGAAAAAAATATAAAATAGAAAACACATTTGCCTTAATAGTAAGCATGTCAATTTGACAAAAGTGGCTTGTTAAAGCATGATTTGGATTCTCTACTTCCATTGGTTGCATTTGAGCCCTCAAAAATAATTTAATATTGGGGCTGAGGTTGTGGCTCAGTGGTAGAGCACTCACCTGGCAGGCGTGAGGCACTGGGTTCCATCCTCAACACCACATAAAAAATAAAGGTATTTTGTCCACCTATAACTAAAAAAATAAATGTTAAAAAAATGTTTTAATATCTATCCCTGTGGCAAATGATGAAGAATTTAAAAATCTGGAAGGAATTTTAGAAGCAATGTCTGGTTCATCTCGTGCGAATCCAAGATTATAAAAGCATTTCTTCAGGCTCTTCCTCACAAAGTTCCAATAATTCTGAAACTCTTGAGACTGTCCCACTGCTCTTCCCACACCCACATTTCACATTTCTCCTCTTCTGATGAAACTGGAGTCTTCTCTCTTTGGCCAAGATGTTATTGCCCTTTTCAATTTGAGTATCACTTTCATGGAGGTGGTTGGCTTCAGTTCCCAGTGATAAATCATCTTCAAACTTCCTCCATTTCTTCCCTGGGTGTGGTAGCACCTGCCTGTGATCCCAGCAGTTCAGGAGGCTGATGGTTCAAAACCAGCCTCAGCAATTTAGCAAGGTCCTAAGCAACTCAGTGATACCCTGTCTCTAAATAAAATACAAAAAAAGGGCTGGGAATATGGCTTAGTGGTTGAGTGCCCCTGAATTGAAGCCCAGGTACCAATAAAACAAAACAACACTAACAACAAAACTTCCTCCATTTCTCACAAGTACACCCTTCAGGTTACCGGTGCTTTGCTCATCTGGTGAGGCTTTCAAAGATATAAGTCAGTCCTTGTGCCATATGTCGATCTTCTTGTTCTGCAATTTTCCTCTCCCTGCGGGTGCCGGCAGCTTCGCACCAGGAAGGTCCTCCCCGTCGTCCTTGTCCTCAGTCCTCATCCCGCGTCGTCGTTTCTGTGGACAGATACTCCGTCTCCAACATCTTCCAGAGCACTGGGTCCAGGCTTTCCTCCTGCGAAGCTCCACTCCATTTCCTCCTCTGCCTCTGCCGACGCCGCCCGGGGTAAATTCATGGCCACACCCAGGGCTCCGCTGCCCTAGCCTGAGCAGTGGCGTCAAGGACCCCCGCCCCTGTCGTCTGCGCCTGGCCAGGCTGGCGGCCTGAGGAGTGAGAATGGGCCCCGAGGGAGGAGGGGAGTGGGAGGGAGGGAGGAAAGGAAGGGAAGAGAGGGGGCAGTGGGCCAGCGGCACACAGAGCTGCAGTAGCTAACTCTGCAGGACCAGAGCAGAGCGCTGCGGCCCCTGCCCGGCAGAACCCTGGCAGTCAGCCTTCGCAAGTCCGCGCGCCCCTTCCTCAGAGGGGATTCTGAAGTATAAATTTGCCCTGGCAAAAGTATACACCCTCATGCTAGCCTCATGAAACTGGAATAAGCCTTGGTAAAGAAATTTTTCTTTGAAGCTTGTATCTGATGTCAGCAATGGATCGGAGAACTTGTTGCTGATTTGGACCTTGTATTCAAGTTAAGTGTTCCCTTGGTATATGTTTAACGCCCTGGGCGTGTCTTTGATTTAAGCCCTTAGTCCATGTGGCTTGGTCACCTGGTGCCTGAGGTGAAAGCATGCCTACAGGAGAGAAGTCCGTGGCTTAGCGAATCTGAGACCACAGCAGTGATCTCTGCAGGGTAATGATGTGTCCGCTGACAGATTGTTCCAAGATTGCTTGGGCTGGCAAGAATTCCTGTATTAGTTGTCACTTCTCGCTGATCTAACCGGGTGGGAAAGTCCCAGCCTTAGGACCAGTTTCCATTCTTAACCAACGTTTTCCCGCCTGCCCACCATTGGTTATTACTTGCCTTGAGTTGGAAATGGTTTGCATTTACACCTGTAAAATTATTCATTTTAAATTATGTAGGTTTATATATATATATATAATATATATATATATATATATATATTCAAATATTTACGAGATGACAAATTTTTGGTTTTCTTCTGTTTCCTCAATATACAAAACCTACAAAGATTACATATTGAAAGAGAAAAGACACTGACCAAAGAAACAAAGGAAAATTTAGAGACAGTTCAACACATATGTAATGTTGCTAGATGTCAAAAGTTGTGGGAAGAAGAGAAATATTCAATATGTTAAACTAGAAAATAAGTTATAAGTAAGAAAAATAGGTGTAATCTTCTAATTCATACCATATACAAAGTCAATGCCAGTTTAAGTGACTGCCTAAACTGCTATCTGCAATATAACATTATAAGTTCAACCATATTAAAATGAAGCACTTCTAGCATTGAGACATATTTAAAAAAGTGATCAGCCAACAGACACTGGGAGGAGATATAACACATGTAGCAATGCTAAATAACTATTCAGTATTTGTAGAGAACCTGTAGAAATGTATAAGAAAATCATACCCCAATGGAAACATGATCCAATGACAGGAACAATAATTTCTTAGAAGAGGAAATATCCGGGGCTGGGGATGTGGCTCAAGCCGTGGCAAGCTCGCCCGGCGGGCGTGCAGCCTGGGTTCGATCCTCACACCACATACAAACAAAGATGTTGTGTCCGCCGAAAACTGAAAAATAAATATTAAAAATTTTTCTAAAAAAAAAGAGGAAATATCTATGATCTATAAAAATAAATGGAAATACTTGGCATCTTATTCATATTCAGGGAAATGAAAATAAAAGAAAAATTAAACACTAATTACACACATTGATTAGCTGAACTTAGAGCATGACTGTTTTATGTTTTAGAGCAGAACAATTGAATAACTTCCATTCTCTATTTAGAGCCAAGATTGGTATTTGTTTAGCTGATAAAGTTGGATTTTTTTTCACTTACCTGCAAAATGTGGCTTTCTGGGAAAGTAGGAAAGGTTTTCCTAGTGTGGCCAATAACTGGAGAGAACAGGGCAAAGTGGTTGGCTTGGGCTGTTCATAATGCTTAGGGCTGAAATTCTGACAGAGGTTCTCAGGTGTGGATCAAAGGTCCCACTACCACCAAAGGAGAGACTGGGTTTGTTTATGAGCTTGCCTAGCTATGTAGCACAAGGAGATGAAGGAAAACTGACACATGATCAGAATGTGCCAGGTTCTACTTAATGTGATTTTGATCTTGTTTGAGTGAACTGTTATGATGCTCTAAAAATTTTTAAAATGATAAAAAGAGGTTGAGTTTCATTGAACACCTCATTTAAGAACTCAATATTGCTGGACACAGCCGTGCATACCTATAATCCCAGTGGCTCAGGAGGCTGAAGCAGGAGGATCACAAGTTCAAAGCCAGTTTCAGCACATTATAGAGACCCTAAGCAACTTAGTGAGAAACTATCTCTAAGTAAAATAAAAAAGAGCTTACTTTATTTAATCATTCTCAGTGAAACAAGAGATTCTCAGAGTTCTTTATCCCATGGGAGGATCCTTGAAAAGGGAATTGGGTTATTGGCTAGAACAGACAGCCAGACTGTTTTCAATAGACAACGAGTTCATAAAGTGTATAGATATGTCTGGTTGTTGACTAGGGTATCTAGAACTAAAATGCTTTCATTTTGGCCAACTTGATTGACCTGATATCAGTGACATTTTGATTAAGGGGTAAAAAAAACAGCAGTTCTCCACTGAGCTTCATTGCATGCAATAGAGGAGATGCAATTTATTAAGAATGCAAATTCCAACTGTTGCTCATTCAGTCAGTCTCAAAAGATCAATTCTTAAGGTACCCAAGAAGACTGGGTAAGGGGTGACACCCTCTAGCACTGTGGCATATGGCAAGGGACTGAGCACAGAATGGATGTTCCCTCTTATAGGGGGAACACTCCCAGGGCCCATGTTGGGCTGCATCCTGTAGCAAGAGGCTTGGTTACTGTGCCATAATTTTAGATTGCTCCTTCTGTGACCCTATGCATAATGGACAGCAGGGTCAGGAGGATCACACACACCAGGCACTAAGAGATTTGCTGGTTCCACCAGAACCCAGAAAGTGGCAGTACTTTCTGCTCTAATGGTGTATAGCACAGGGATAAGAAGGGAGGCTTTTCACATTAGCAGCTCCCAGACAACTCAGCACCATCAGGATGGTCCAAATAATATAGAATACATGAGATGAGGTTTCCAGAGCCTCTGCATTGAAGGACTCTAGGAGCACTAGCTGGAGGACCACTCTGTGGTAGCTGAGACGCTTGTTGGAGAAAGCCTCACTCAAAGTAGGCTTAGTTTAAATAACAGCACATATGTTCTTAAGCAAAACTTGTAAATGAGCAATGGGTGCCTGGGAACCTAAACAAAATCCTAAGGGATGTTACTGCTTTTTCACAGTGTCAGGAATGGAGCAATGTTGGTTTACCAAATAATTTTCAGGAATTTGGCCAACCAGATGGGGCCCAATGCTGTGTGAAGCTAGAATCCACTCTCTTCATGAGCTCCTTTTTGAATATTTATTTGTATGTCCTAAGTGAGTGTGTCAAATGAATCCCTGTAATGAGGCAGTCATCATGATTATGTAATGGCAGTGCTCTTTGAGAAACCTCAGTGCATTAAGGTCTTGCTTGGAAGATCCCAAGGCAGCTGAGGGACCCTGAGGTGAGCAGATATGTTGTGTCCCCATAAACACAGGGGAAAAAAGGTAGCTGAGGGGCTGTTGAAATAAGATGGAACAGAATGTATTCACCGAACATATAGCAGCAAAATAATTATTAGTTTGATTGATGGCAGAGTAATTTTCCTAATTTTGAGTATAAGAGACTTAATGGGTAGAGCCATGGCTTTAAGGCTCCGATAGCCTTTCCAGGTTTAGTAACAGGACATATTCATATTGGACACTGGGAACTACCCTTGAAGACTATATTTTATTTACATTATGCAATATCAACTGAATTGATTGGGACAACTGGACAATGATGTGCATTTTCTCAAGTTGATTTAAACATGCCAAAATTATAACCATAGTTTAATTCTGATTTATTACTCATAGAGTCAGTGTGTCCATTACATACTTTAGGAAAAAAAATATGCTGACTATGGGTAATTTGGGTAAGGCAATGATTAATACTAATGATTAAAATGCAAGATACTTGTTCTCTATTTTGTGCTTCAGTAATTTTCTCTAATAGGTGCTACCTTTTTAATTTAGTGGGATCCCTATATATAACTATTCTACTCAAGCCTCAGTATTGACTAAAATCATGAATGTTTCCAATTGTTGCATTTCAACAGATGGCAAAGTTATTTATAGCCTGTGTTGCAGAGGCTCAAAAGTCAATCAGTTCCCTTTCTTATTTATTTATTTATTTATTTATTCGTAATTGGACACAATACCTTTATTTTATTTATTTGTTTTTATCTTGTGCTAAGAATTGAACCCAGGGTCTCATGCATGCTAGGCAAGTGTTCTACCACTGAGCCACAACCCCAGCCCCTCCCTTTCTTTCTTATTTCTTTCTTTCTTTTTTGGTGCAATAATTCTTTTAATAAAAATTAGATTTCCAGTAGTGTTAAAGTGTAGGTTACTGTTTCCATTTTTCATTTCTTCCTTTTATATCCAGGTTTTTTTTCTCTCTCTTTTTTCCTCTTTCACATTTCCTTCTTATGATTCAGGAGCATTGATGCTGCTCACATTTAAAAGTATCTTCCTCCAGGACACCTCACCTGATGGCTAGTGACCTCCTACATGATCGTGGTTGAATTAATCCTCAGGCCATATCATAGGGTGCCATGAATGTTTTTTCTTATGATCTTGAGGATCAGAAACTTTTTCCTGTCAAAAATATAGGACTTTGAAAGAGTCCTATTAAGCAACCTGCTTTTAGGAGTGCTGGAATCAAGACAATCAAAGTAATGCACAAATACATCCAGCTGAGACAAGACATAGTACCTTTGCAAGGAGGGCCCCCCTACCCTAAATGTCAAGTATGAATTCTGCCTTAGAAGAGTTAAATCTATAGTGAAGGCTTAATGGAACTCGGCAGATGTAGGAGGAAATGGTGCAGCTTGCAGGGAAGCCCTGACTCAAGCAGCAGCACAGTACAGAGAGCTCACTGCCATCCACAGCCCAAAAGACATGTGTTGCATGCACAATCTGTTGTGTTGACCACACTAGTCCCAGTGGTCAATGCCACATACTCACCAAGAGGGTAAGGAAGGAGGCTTCCTGGATAGAGCAAGGAAGGTTTCCCAAGCTGGTGCAATTTGCCTTAAGGGAAGAGGAAAGAGAATTAGGGTTTACATGGGGTCTTGGGCTGGGGTTGGGGATAAACTTTTTCATCTGTGCCCTGAATTTTCTTCCTGTACCAAGGGATGGAGCAGGCTTCTTTCTCATGGACTCATCCAGATGTGAGTCAGAAAGAGAGTGAGAGGTGGGGCTTGAAACCATAAATTTGGAAAAGCAGTCAAACAGGAGAAGATGGAGTCAGTCTCTATTATATCCTCCATTGTCACAAATGCTTGCTATACACAAAGAAAAATGGAGGAGCCATATGAAAGAGCACTGGTGACAGTGAAAAGAGCACGCATCCAAATGCCACAAATGAGAAATGGATATTAAAGTGAAGGATATTCTCTCCGTGGAATATAACACAGCTGTGGAGACAAATATACTACAGATCTGTGCAACAAAGTGAACAAATCCTAATAAATATTAATCTTAATAATGCTGAGTGAAAAATGAGCCAGATAACATTCATTATTACAACTTTTGTAGAATCAATAGCAAATAAAACAATATATTACATACACAAATTCCTTATGAGGAAAAATACATTTTAATTCATGAATTCTAGAATAACTTAACAGTCTTTCATTAATTATGCTATTTTGTATTACAATATTAGTGTAATATCTGTATTTGAATATAATAATAAACAATGTTAATATTTCTGTTATAATATTATTTGTATTATAATGATTTAGTTTAGCTTTTGGGGGTGCTGGGTATGAAACTCAGGGATTCCTTCATGCCAGGCAAGGGTTCCACTACTGAGCTGACCCCCAATTATATTTTAAAGAAATATTAAAATCTCCATAAAATATTATATTGGCCAATAAATCTCCCAAAATAAAACAGATAAGAATCATATCAGGTAAAAACTGTACCATTAACCACTGGGACTAGTGTAATCAACACAAAATATCTGTTCAATCAAAGGGAAATCTAAATAGTTCTAATATGATCAATAGAAGTCTAATTAAGCTAAAGTTTCCTAATAAAAAGAAAACAGGTTCTGGGAGATTCATATATCGATTTTAAGTACCAGAGGCAAGACCAAAAGTAGTCTTCAGGGCCAACCTGGCCATATCCTCTGTCCCCAGCCTCAGGGGCCCTGTTTTCTGTACAGTCCTACCAGGTCATTCACCAGAAACATCAGCATAATATTAATGTTTATATTCATGGAAAGAATAGCACAGCTTAAAACCCCTCGGTATCATTGTCTTTCCTGTCATGGTCCTGCTTGATGTTGAGAAGTTGGATTTTCCCATGTCCCATAGTGGAGCAAATGCTTGGGTCAGAATCCCTAAAGCCACACCCTGGAGACAAGGGGGGACAGCTCTTCCTGTCATGGTATTCACCCATGCAAACCAGCAGAGAGAGAAAACCAAAACAAAGGTGCCATTAACAATGAAATACCCACAGTCTGACTTTAATTTACATTCTCAGAGTCTTAATTTATCACACAGAGATAAGGATGATTTAATGGCAGCTATGTACAAAGGTGAGAAGAGAATTTGAAGACTCCTGAGAATGGAATTGTTTTTCAATGTCTTGTTTTATAGATGTTTATTTAGCCAACAAAAATAACACCATAAGAACACCTTTTGTTTTTGTAATTATAACTCTGTCTTTTCCCATTGTGGAGGGTTTTTTCCTACTGAATGAATATGTTATAAATATTTTTAGAGACTAAAGTGGAACACAAGCTTAGAGTAAATAACTTTCTTTTGTTCTGTTAATTTGTTAGTAGGAAAGAAAATTTTTCTCTGACATTTGAACTAAAAATAAATAGTGAATTAAATTCATAATAATATTGATTCTGTAACTATTGTGTTTTATATTTGTACAATCGCCTGAAAAGCCACAATGACATTTAAAACTCTCTTATTAACTTATTTCAACAGATGTCGATTTACATTCTGGAGTATGCTTACTCTATTCATAATATGCCATGTATAATCAAACACCAGGATTAGCCTGACTTTGTCAGAAGAATTTATGGTAACATCAAATCTTGCTTCTTTGTTCCACATTTTCCTCCCCTCTCATCTGTTCTGGTAGCCCAGCTTTGTGATTCCTTGCCTGGACTGTCCAATGCAGAAGAAGCCAGCAGCCAGCATTAAACAGCAATTCTGGAGCCTTAGTGGGGAAAGGAGGTGCAGAGACCAGGGCAGGGGATTCTCCTGGTGGTGAAAGGTTTAGCAGTGTCCAAGAAGGAACAAGGACATCTGCATGTGGGGATGGACCAACTAGAACTGACCACAGCAGGTTCCTTGCATGTTACTGTAACCTGGCCTGAGTCAGGTGGAGAGAGGTACGAGAATGAATAGGGACCATCTTCTTCCAGCTGCCCCAGAAAAACTGGCATCTAATGTGAGCCAATTCATAGAAAATATAACAAAATGTTGTCATGTTTCCTGTCCCTTTAAGTCTCAGAATAGAGATCATCATCTGTTATACAGCCCATAACAGTTTAAATTATGAGTTCCAGCATTATTTCTACACTACATGTGTGTGCTTCAATTTTCTAACATGTCAGTTTCCTTCTGCTTCATCTCAGTCATCACTGCCATCTTCACAACCTCTGAATTATGTACACCAGATTTGAAGCCATGTCTAAAATCTTCTTTTTAAATATTTGGATTTTCAACTATATATTCTATCCTTCCCATGCATGGTCTTTGTATCCCTACCCCAACTAGTCCACCTGTGGAGAAGCTGACCCTAAGACTTTTCAACTGTTCTTCAACAATTTTTATTTACCCCTCTCCTTTTCCTTCAAGTTAGACTTCTTCATGCAAAGTAGAATTTCTTTCTGTAATGTGCCATCAATTTCTTATCTTTTCTCCCTCCAGAGTTTTGCCTCTCCAAATTCAACCATACCTGACACCTTAACCCATGGTGCTGTGGAAATAAAGACCAACCTGTTGAAAAACTCATTTGGAGCTTAATACAGCATGGGAGTCAGTCACCAGAACTTGCATTGAGGGAGACTCAAGGGCAGCCAGAGGTGTGGGAGAGCTTCATTGTGTGGTGAAGGAAAAGCTGTGCTGAACCTTGATGGAGGTTGCTGGCTATAGGAAGCTGCAGATATCTAACTAGAATCTTCTGTGTTTGGTTATGGGTACATATTTCGCCTTCTCTAGTTGGTCTTACATTGGAAGTAGGGACAACATGTAGGGAAATTGAAGTCCTGGCCATTTGAAGCCAACTGTTGCAAAAGTGACTACTTGCCCTCCTGATTTATTGCTAGAGTTAAAAGTCTGATCTCTACAAGTCTGACTTACAGCAGGCTGCTTCCCAGGGCTGGGTATCTTAAGAGGGGACTATTGGCTGGGCAGGTGGCTGCAGGCTGTGTTTGAGAGTTATGTTTTAACACCTGGTCTGGTCATTGTCTGCCTGTGTATTAATTCAATATTTCCATGATTCTCTGTTCCTGCCCTCCAAGGCACTTTCAGTATTTAACTCTCAGAGAACCCATGACCCTTGGAACTTTCGTTAGTTAGAAAACAAGGAATTTGCAGGGAAATGGCTGGCACTAGAGCAGATTATGCTTAGTGAAGCTAGCCAATCCCTAAAAAACAAATACTAAATGTCTTCTTTGATATAATGAGAGCAACTAAGAACAGAGCAGGGAGAAAGAGCAGGAAGAAAAGATTAACATTAAACAGAGACATGAGGTGGGAGGGAAAGGGAGAGAAAAGGAAAATTGCATGGAAATGGAGGGAGACCCTCATTGTTATAGAAAATTACATATAAGAGGTTGTGAGGGGAATGGGAAAATAAACAAGGAGAGAAATGAATTACAGTAGAAGATAGGAGGGGAGGGGGGATAGTAGAGGATAGGAAAGGTAGCAGAATAGATCAGTTACTAATATGGCATTATGTAAAAATGTGGATGTGTAACCGATGTGATTCTGCAATCTGTATTTGGGGTAAAAATGGGAGTTCATATCTCAATTGAATCTAATGTATGAAATATGATATGTCAAGAGCTTTGTAATGTTTTGAACAACCAATAAAAAAAAAGAAAGAAAACATCAGTGATTTTGGAAGCAACGTGGAAGTTGCAAGGGAATGACCCATGCCCTGCACATGTCCCTGAAAAGCCAGTGAGCCTTAACAAACTCATTCTGCCTCTGTGGTACACCTGCTGCTCCCTGCTCCAAGCTTAGCTTGCTTCCAGAGTCACATTTCTCATGAGCTGTGCAGGTGGAGAAGAAGGTGAAAGGTCACTCAGGACTAGATAGAGCTGGGAATGGAGATAAGTTGGTTCCACATCAAGAAAATCATATTTTATTGTATATCTTTAAGTAGGCACACATGTGAAAATGCTTATTTTAATCAAAACTAAGTTGATGACCTTTTTGAGGGAATCTAATTTAAATACAGCCTGAATCTATTCTAAAAATATTTTTCTATAAAAATAAGTGTCTAGAATGAGATTATCTCTAAGTAATGGCGATTTCTGAACATGGAAGAGAAATAGGCACACAGCTTTTAAGCAGGCTGATTCCCCACTTGGGGTTTGTTTCCTTGCTCAGATTTATACCTTCCAAATTCAAATTGATAACTGAAAGCACAGTTAAAATTCCCTTAGTCTTTTTAGATCTTTATGTCATCACTGCATCTCTCCCTAATTATACCCCAAATGTCACCTGGTTTGTATCTAGAATACTTATGAAACACACATGTTTATGTCAGTTGACCTAAACTGGACTGGATTCAGGATTGTTGTCTTATTCATCTATGGACCTGGCACAGTTGTGTCAAAACACTAAGTAGAATCCAGTCCTTTAAATGGAATAACAAACAGTCCTTTCTAATCTAAAATTGATTTTCACAAGCCTACAATTACTAGATGAGTCTGAGACGCAAAAGGGAGAGGGAGCATGAGAGGAATTTACTAACTCTAGATAGGGCAGAAGGGTGAGAAGGGAAGGGAGGGGGCAGGGGTTAGCAATGATGGAGGAATGTGATGGACATCATTATCCAAAGTACATATATGAAGACATGAATTGTTGTGGACCTACTTTATATACAGAGATATGAAAAATTGTTCCATATGTGTAATAAGAATTGTGATGCATTCTGCTGTCATGTATTTAAAAAATAAAATCAATTAAAGAAAAACGTAAAAATTTTACAAGTATCTTTATGTTATCCCTCTCTTCTCAACTATGCTTTGTTTGACACAAGGTCAAGTATTTGATTCATTCTTTTTGATAGTGAAATGATGACAAAATCCAGCAAACAGAGCAACTGCAATGCAAACTGATTGCAAAGGAGACAGTCCTTTCAAAGGAGAAGGATTAGACCTCTTAGTGAAGGAGGGGCTGAGGCAGTGGAGGAGGAGAAGCAATGATGGGGCAGTGGCTGACCTGCACAGGAAGCCTCCTGGGAGACAAGGGGTGGAAAGCAGTGGTCATTCTACCCACAGCAGTGTGAACAGCCAGGGCTGGGCATGGGGTGCATGGTTCAGCATTCATGAAATTGAGATCCATAGGCTCTGAGTTTCCAGGACAGTCTTTCTCAATTTCAGCTGGGTGTCCTGTTATCAGAGGGACCCAGGGAGAGTTGGGTTTGCCTGTGGAAGGTCATATCCCCAAAGTGTGATGCTATAAAGCAAAAACAAGCCTCCATATTTTTATATTTTTAATACAGAAGCTCAACATAGATACCAGAGTTGGCTGTTATGAAAGCAATGAAGTTAGAGAAAAGACAGGAGCTATGCTGACTGAAAAAAGCATCAGTTTTCTGGCATGCATGTGTCCATTCAAGTGGCCCTTACTTCCCATAAATAATGTGGTCTATTGACTGCTCACATTTGCTTTTTTTCTAAAATTAAACTCATGACTTCATGCCATTGATTTAACTATAACCAGGATTTAGCTTACTAATGGAGTTAAATTGGAGTATTTTATCACATCACTTCCCTATATACCGAAGAGGAGAGTTTCCTAAACACTGTGCTGATTTTCTTCCCAAGGCATTTGCTAATTCAGTGAGCTTCCTGGTCTCCCCTGACTGTTATGATTCTGCAAACTTTGTTTTCAGTGGACAAAGTGGTTTTCCTGGGTGTTGGACTTGCTTTTGCACAGAAGCTTCATTATCAGGGCATCTGGGGCTAAGAGAGTCCGTGGCATTCCTTAAGGCATGTCACAGTATGCTTGAGGGAATTACTGCTTCCCTCAGAGACATCTTAATGTGTGTCCTGTTAATATGCTAAAGAAATGACAGGCCCCAAACAAAAATGTTCTGGGTGAGTTCTAGGTCCCTGGATAGCATGGGAAAGGGTAAAAGAGGGTGCTTTGAACTTGCAGTCCTGCTCTTCACTCTTCCTAGCTGGGCCTGCTTTTGATTGTGCCTGTGGTACAAAGAATGAGCAGAATTAGTTATCTGATCCATTTCAGTATGGCCTATGAATTCAATGTCTTTTTTAAAACAAAGAAGACAGCTGGGAATGTTTCACTGAAAAAGTACCCTTTAACAAGATTACTTTGGGAATTGAAACTCAGGAAAAACAGTAGTGTTCATCAGCTTGATAGGTAACAGACTTGAGAGGTGGGAACATGAGGTTAAAGGGAAAATTCTATAAATTTTCTGTGCTGACCCCCACATGCTTTCTGTTAAAAAGCAATTTATCTGGAGTTCTGCCTGGCTTAAGTCAATAGGATATGTTATAGTCTGGGGCAAACAACCTGTTACCTGCTAGAGAAAGGTAGGCCCAAAGAGAAGCTTCTCCTTGACAAAAAGATGAACATAAGTTACCCTGGGAAGGGTAGTTACAAACTTTACACATGCCATATTCCAGAGTCAGAGAAATATGATAATTAGAACCAGTCAGAGTGGGTCAAAGTGATCAGATTTGCCTTGAATCAATGAGGATGTTAAATCTCCCCTTCATGGGGTAAGACTATGCAGAGCAGGGACTTGAAAATCTGATGCCATCAAGAGGTGGACCTGGCAGGACTCTCTGCAAACTTCCCTGGGAACCCCAATAACACTGGATGCTAAGAAGTATATACTTCTCTCTGAGAAGACTCTTTCTCTCCTTTGACAGTGCCTCCTTCTTTCCTTTTTCTTAGCCCTTCTAATAAACTCATGCCTTCTACCAGGCATGAGAACTTGGAACCTAGGACAGCGCTAGTTGCATTAGTTCCACAGTGGGCCCTTGTTCTGTAACAACCTAGTATTTTTACTTCCCCCTCCCCATGTTATTGGTATCTAATTCAGGGTCTCCTGCAAGCTGAGAAGGCTCTCTACCACTGAGCCATACCACAGCCCTACATTTTTTTAACATAAATTTTACTTGTAATAGATTTGTTGAGTTGTAATTGACAGGCAAAAAACTACATATTTTACAAGTGTATGATTTGAGAACTTTTAAAATAAATAAAATTGTCTGCTCAACCAAATCAAGGAAAATTCCTGGATCCCTGCTGGCTGGATATGGCCTTCCTGCCCACATAAGAAATAAGCAAACAATGTAAAAAGAAAAAATGAATTCTGCATTGTTGATCAAATTAAGTTGTTTCTCTGTTGTTACCACAGAAGCTGTTACAATTCATAGAAACTAAAGGCAGGTCATTTTCATGTGTAGACTGAGCAGGGATATAGATAGATAGATAGATAGATAGATAGATAGATAGATAGATAGATAGATAGATAGATAGATAGATAGATAGATAGATAGATAGATAGATAGACAGATATGCCTGGCCAACACAGGGATTAGTTGGTTTTTTAAGTTTTCATTCTCAGCATGAGCAAGTTTTCAGGAAGTTGCTATTAATTTTAAATGGGCTCTGGTTCAGAATCATACAGCATGCATTATTATTTTAGTCAGGTTTCCTTCATCCTGCATCATTATTTTGTGATTTATCCATGTTCTTGCACTTAACTCTAATGTATTTTTTATTGGGGAATTGCTTTAATTCACAATTTGTTTATAGTTTTGCTTATTCCCAGTTCAGGCTTATTGCCAATAAATTCTTACAACCATCACTCCTTTATACCTTGGTTATTCTAGTAGGTTTGTAGTTGTATCCACTGTGAAATTTGCTTGCCTTTTCCTCCTGAATATGAGGCCAAGCACCCTTTCAATGCTGACATGCATTTTTATTTATTTTCTTCTGTGAAGTGTCTATTCAAATCCCTTGCAGCTTTTTAAAATATTAGGTTGCTTGATTCCTATTATTGGATTCTGACAGTTCTTCATATATAATTTTGTTATTGGCAAGTATTTTCTCCAGTCCATGGCTACTGTTTTTATTCTCTTAATAAAATGTTTCTGCCAAAGAGTAGAATCATTAATTTTGGTAAATTCCAATTTATGGAATTGCTTTATTTTATGATCTTGGAGTCTTATATAAGAAATAATTGCTTAATTCAAGATCACAAAAAAATTCCATGTTTCTTCTAGAATTAATATTGTTTTAGCTTTAAATTTATTTTGAGCCAATTTCTGTAAGAAGTTTGAGGTGTGAGTTAAATTTTTAATTATTTTTTGTTTGGTTGGTTGGTTGGTTGACTTTTTGCCTTTTTTTAAAATACAAACCACATTGTTCCAGTACTACCAATTGTACTTTTGAACACAACTCCTTCTCTAAATGCATTTTGCTAAAATGCATTTACTTTTTAATAAGCTTCAAAAACAAAGAGTATACTCTTCCAATATATTTTTTTCCATAGTAGTTTTAGGTGTTCTCAATCTTTTCATTTTCTATGTGATTTATAGAATCAGCTTGTAAATTCTGCACCAGTCTGCTGTGTTTTGAGATGCATTAAACATATAGAGTAAGTAGAAGACAACTGACATCTTAAAAATATTGAGTATTTTAACCATCATGGTTTATTTTTCTACTTATTTAGATCTTTAATTTCCCTCAGTCATGTGTTGCAGTTTTCAATGTACAGATCTTGTGTGTGCTTTGTAAAAGTTATCCCTACATATTTTATATTTTAATGCTTTCTTGAATGACATAATTTTTATTCCTATTTATGAATGTTCACTACTACCATATTGTAAAATTGATTTTTATGTGTATGTTGATCTTGATTCCTGTAACATCGCTAAATACACTTATTGCTTTTAGAAGTTTTTAAAAGACTTAATCTGAGGAACTGCACTTTTAGCTCAGTGGTAGAATGTTTACCTAGCATGTGTGAGGCACTGGGTTTGATTCTTAGCACCATATGAACATAAATAAATAAAATAAAGGTATAAAAAATACAATAACAAAAAAAGATTCAATCTAATTTTTTATATAAATGATCATGTTAATTTTATTATTTTTCTTTCCCAGTTGTATGCTTTGTATTGTTTTTCCCTCTTCACTGAGTGCATTGACAGACCCTTTAGTAGCAAACTGAATATAAATAGAATGTACATGAACCTTTTTTTCCTGAGGATATAGTTAAGTAATCAGTCTTTTGCCACAAAGTACTGTGTTTCTGACTATGTTTTTAATAGATACCCTGTGTCAGGTTGAGGAACTTTCCTTCAATTCCTAGTTTGCTAAAACTTTTAAACAGATATTGGGTTATAATGAAACATTTTTTTTTACATTTATTGAGGTCATTTATGAATATATATATATTACATATATGTATAATTTTAGATTATTAATATGGGAAATTATATTGATCAGTTTTGTAATGTCAAATTAGCATTGCATCTCTATGTAAAACTTTGTAATAATAATTAAACTTTTCATATATTCTTGAATTTTCTTTGCCAAGTTTTGCTTAGAATTTTTTCATTCACAATCATTAGGGAGATGGGGTTGTGGCTCAGTGGTAGTATGTTGGCCTGGCATGTGGGAAGTACTGGGTTTGATTCTCAGCAACAGATGTAAATAAATAAATAAAATAAAGGTTCACTGACAACTAAAAATAAATTAATAAATAAATGAAACAGTTAAAAAGGAAAAATTTAGGACTTGAGTTGTGGCTAAGCAGTAGAGCGCTCTCTTAGCACATGAAAGGCCCTGGGTTTGATCTTCAGCACCACATAGAAATAAATAAATTAAATAAAGGTATTGTGTCCAACTACAACTAAAAAATAAATATTTTTAAAAAAAGATCATAGGGCGTGGGACTCATTAGGGATCTCATTTTGTCCTATTCTTCTCTTGTAATGTCCTTTCCTGATTTTTTTTTTTAATGAAAATACTGGGCTCATTAAATGAGCTGAAAAACAGTCCCTCTTCTTCAGTTTTCTTTAGAATTTTGTGTAGAATTGCATCACATCTTCCTTTAATAATTGGAATTCAATATTGCTGCCCTTGAAATTGGATTCCTCTTCATGAGTGAGCTTTTGTTGTCCATAACTTTCAAAGAATTTATTCATTTTATCATAGTTATAAATGTATTGGCATAAAGTAATTCATAATATTTTCTGGTACTTTTTTTTTAACTTTTCTTTTTTTGAGAGGAGCAAATGGGATATTGAACCCAGAGGCGCTTGACCACTGAGTCACATCCCTAGTCCTTTTCATTTTTTATTTCAAAACAGGGTCTTGCTAAGTTGCTTAGGGCTTCATTGAATTACAGAGGTTGGTCTCAAAATTGCTGTCCCCCTGTCTCAGTCTCCTCAGCCGCTGGGATTACAAGAATGTGCTTGGCTTTTCTTTTAACATCTGTAGAATATTTAGAGATAAAATATTTCTCATTCTTGATATTGGTGATTTGTGTCCATTGGTAAATTTCCTTGTCATTCTTCTAGAGATTTATCAAGATTACTATATTTCTTCAAGAGCCAAATTTGTTTTTATAGATTTCCTCCATTTTCGGAAGTGTTTTATTTAATTGATTTCTATGCTGATATTTCTTTTTTCTTTAACTTCATTCATTTCTGGTTTGTTTTAATTTTCTGCTGTATAAAGGTGAAAATTGAGAACTCTGCTCAGAGCACTTCTTTGCTGACAGGTGCATATGGTCCTATAAACATTCATTGAGTAGTGCATTAATGGCACCTCACAATTTTTGACATGATGTGTTTTCTTTTTCATGATTTGAAAACATTTTCTAATTTTCTTATTAATTTTGTTTTGTCTTATGGATTATTTAGATGTCTGTTATTTACTTCAATTATTTACATATTTTCTAGTAATCTTTTTGTTACAGATTTAAAAATAATCAGTGGACAATTTTCATTTCAGCTTTATAAATACAAACTAGTTAGATAGATAATACATGTAGTGACATGTATCCACATGTACCCACATACTTTCCCCTAAGTTTTCTATTTTTCATTAGTGTGGTATATTTGCTGCAATTAATGACCCCAAATTGGCACTACATTATTAGCTATACTCCATAACTTATATTGTTTCATTCTAAGTTACACAGTTATGTGGGTTTTGACAAACATATAATGATATATGTATCCACCACTACAATTTTCAATAGAATGGACTCACCACCCTAAAAGCCCCTATGCTTCACCTATTCATTCTTCCCTCCTCTCTTCCTAAGTTCCTGGTAACCATTGATTTTCTAACTCTCTGTACAGATTTGCCTTTCCAAAATGTCATATTGTTGGAATAACTTTCTCTTCAAAACTAGTAGCTACAAGCAGCTCAGAGTACTAGGAAAACCTGGACTTGTACAGGCCTGAGAGGAACACCTGCAGGACAGGGCGCTCTGCTTAGAGAGCCCTCTGTGAAACCACATCCTCAGGTTAGCGTTGCCAAGCTACCAGACTACCAGGTCAGGAAACCAAGGGTCAGGTGCTTCAGGGTATGAAATCCCCCAACTCATAAAGTCCCCCTCCCTTAGGGACAAAGACTCTTCCAGACTGCCTTCCATCACAGCAATATTTAGTGCTTCCTCACAGTGCGGTTACATTAGGCATAAGATGATTGGCTTATAGATGTTAATGTGCTTATGTGTGATTGGCAGGCATGCCCTACCTGAACCCTATAAGAGCTGTATTCATTCCAAAAATAAACGCCTGGAGGCTGACTGAGGTTGTCACCTGCCAGCTCTCTCGAGCTCCTGATGTCTATGGTTGATTTGATACCGAATCTCTACCCCCTGCAACTGAGGTAGCAGAGTGACCACTGACCACACCAGTTACCAGGAATGCATACATCATATAGGTGGAACTTTCAAGTATATAGCATTTTCAGATAACCATCTTTCATTTACCAGTATTCATTTATGATCCCTCCATGTCTTTTTATGGATTGATACCTCAATTATTTTTATTGCTGAATAATATTCTGTTGTAAGAATGATTCAATGTGTTCATACATTAACCAGTTGAAAGACATCTAAGCTGGTTCCCATTTTTGGTGATTATGAACAAACCTTCCATAAATATTCACGTCCAGGCTTTTGTGTGAGAATAAATTTTTGACTCATTAGGACAAACATTTAGGCATGAAATTGCTGAATTGTAAAGTAAAACTATGTTTATCTTTGCAAGAAACTTCAGAATCGTATTCCAAAGTGAATGCTATTTTGCATTCTGACCAAACACAAAGTTCTTTTACTTCGCATCCTTACTGGTATTTGATATTGTCATTTAAAAAAAAACTAGTTATTTTAATTGTGGCATAGTGAAATCATTATGAAAATCCCTAATGACACCTGGTATTCTGTAGTTTTTCATAAGCTTTTGTTCCATGTGTAGATTTCCTTTGGTAAAATAGTTTCAGGTTTTTTTTAAATCCATTTACTAGTTGGGTTGTTTTCTTATTATTATATTTTTGGAGTTTTTTAAATATTTTGGATGCAGGCCTTAATAAGATATTTGTTTTTCAAATACCTTCTCCAAGTCTGTAGTTTGTTTCTTCATTCTCTTAACATTTTCTTTTTCAGAGCATAAGTTATTGATTGATTGAGTATTTGAGATGGGTCTCACTATGTTGCCCAGGCTTGTTTTAAACTTCTGGATTCATGTGCTCCTATTACTTCAACCTCTCATGTTCTTACAAGTTTTTAATTTTATGAAAGTCCCAATTTACCAATATTTTCTTTCATTGATTATAGTTTGGTATTTAATTTTTAAAAATCACTGTTTCAAGGGCTGGGGCTGTAATTCAGAGGCAGACCACTAGCCTAGCATATGTGAGGCTCTGGGTTCAATTCAATTTTTTATAAATATCTTAGAGTTTTATGTTTAAATTTAGATCTACAATTTTAACTCATAGAAATAGAGAATAAAATGATTGTTAGCAGATATTGGCATCAAAACAGACATGTACACAGTGGAATATCATAGAAAACACAGAGATAAATCCACACATGAACACTCATCTGATCTCTGACAAGATGTCAAAAGATACATTAAAAAAAAGACACCCCTTTAACACACGGTGTTGAGAACACTGGATAATATATGTAAAAGAATAAAATGAGACCCTTATTATATATTTCTTTTATATACTCTTTGTCTCTTTATTATTTTGAAATAAAAAATATTAAGATAATTCAAATGCATGTTTGTTGTAAAAATTCCATATGGGAATATACAAAACAGAAAAACCAAATACTTGTAAATACCCCAGGGCCTCAATTTCTCTATAGACCTAGCACAGCAAAAAGGCTTTGGAAAAAGCATGACTTTCCAGACCTGTTGTTATAACATAAAATAGTCTTATAGCATGCTGTGTGCTGTTAAACATTTTGATTTTCTATTTATCCATTATTGGCAGTGGTGTTCTGGAAGGTACCCAGGGCCTCACCTGCTAGGTGAGTGCTCTACCACTGCCTTCCACCCCCAGCCCTGCTTTCCTATTTAATGTCTTACAGATAATTCCATATTATGGCACTGCAGTGTCATCTCTTTCTTCTTAACGGTTGTATACTATTCTGCAGGATGGATGCACTAGACTTTCTTTAACTGGTCATCGCTCTACTGATGGCTGGTTAACAATGATATTGTGCATCCTTTTGTGCACACCTCTGGTCCCATCTCTGTCAAAGAGCTGTACACAGATTGATGTCTGTGTATATGCTACTTTGCCTTAAAGTCCTCTCTGGACATGTCTTCTTTTCTGTTTAAAAGTTATTGATATAAAGTTTTCTGAACAATACATTTGATTTTTTAGAGCAGACAAATCCAGTGAAATGACAGCTGATATATCATTATCTATACTTTACAAATCTTTATATGTGCATCTACTTCAGTGTCTCTAACATAGTTGACATTTGATAAGTGCTTTTTGGATAAATGGGGAAAATTAATTATACACAGGTACAAAGTGGAACAGTTCACATCCCAAAGTTCCTAGAGTTAGAAATCAGGACTTAAACTGGTTAGTGAATCAACAAGATTCCATTTGATTCCACATTTTATATCTCAGAGCTAGAAGCTAGGAGATATTTCATTAAAGTTCCTTAGTTTGGTAAAGTTGCAGAAGGAAAATTATTTCTTCACCACTGAAAGCTTCTCAAAGAACTCAATGAAATGAAGGAAAAAAGAAAAACACAAGACTAAAAACTGCACAGCAATTGGGAAGACTAAAGTATGAAGTTGTAGGCATATTTGCATTCACCCAGGCTTTCTAGAATTATATTAAATGCATGTTAATGTAAACATTTATGCCAAATATACCTCCTCCCTCCACTCATTCTCTACAAATTACAGCCTTGATGGGAAGCTGAATGGGCAAAGGAGCACGTTTGTTCAGGCTTGGTATGGTGCACTTCTTCCAAGCAAAGTTCTGGGAACATGGCAATTCTGCCCCTAAGGTTCAGAGGTGATCTGACCCAGTTTAGTACCACTAGCTTTGCAAAAGATCAGATGAGGGTAAGGTGAAAGTGAGGCCTACCCCTTAGACCACTGCATACAATGACACAGTGCTTGTACGATTCAAGAACAAACAGGGTGAAGTCAGGAGTTGGAGAATTTGAGGGGTAAAAGAAATAGAATAAGTACGAATAAATTTGTGAATCTGTTGAAAGGAAATGCTTTCTTAATTTTATAAGAATGTTGAAATTTCATTCTTACATTTCATAACGAAGGACTACGCTTAATTAACAGTATGTCATTTATACCTATAAATACTCAAAGGCCAACAGATCAATATTCAGCTAGATTAATACCCACCCACTGGGCAATGAGGGCCAGGCCCTGCACCCAGCATTAGATATATAACTGCACAAAAATAGCCATGGCAGCCACAGAGTTTACTTTTCAAAAGTACATCATAAACAAGCTGCCAACTGAGCCTTCCTCTTGATGACCTTTAGATGAAATGGTCCTGGGCCCTCCCCCTACCATTGGCCAGTCAAGTCACTCACTGTTATCCAGTCGTGCACTGACCACCATGGCTGTCCCCTGGCCTATAATCTCAGTCTATTCAAACCTGTTAGTTCAGTTCTGTATTAAGTTGGCTAGAAAAATAGCCTTTCAGGCAGTTTTTCCTCTTGCCTTCTTGCAAAAATAGGAGAGTTTCTATCTAAACATTTGTGTTCTAGCCCACCTCTGGCCATCTGCATGAATGACACTGTCAGGCAGCAAGCAGGGAGATATGACACATCTAGCAGGGGACAGAGCACTCTATAGGAGCCCTTGACACAAGCCTGGCATTTACCATGATAAGCAGCTAGAGGTCAGGACCAGAAAAGAATCTAACCTTTGAAATTGCAAAAAAAAAAAAAAAAAAAACCTGGATGCTAACAGGAATGGCAGAAGAGTATCTAATATTTTTAGATTGGTATATATTATATAACCCTAAATTTGTGGAAAAAATGTATATATTTATATATATATTTCTTTTTCACAGAAAGGATGCCTGAGCTGGAAGCCATGCTGACTTTCACAGGACCTGCCTGCTTTTTGTTGAAGGTCAACCTCAGTCCTTTCTCTCAGGTGTCTGTCTCCCAGGTTCCTTTGAATCTCTTTTTTGATCCGGTGCATGGAGGCTGTCAAGCTTCTGCATGTCTTCTCTAAGACCATTTCTAAGATCTTCATTGTTTCTTAGAAATTCCTTCACCACATCAAGTCAATTCGAGAACTCTTCAGGCAACACTTCTTGTTCTTCTGCTTGAAGATACATTTCTTCAAGTTCTTCCTTCAGTAATGCTATTTTGATTTCATTTACTTGGCTTGCACTCAGGTAACTTCCGGTTTCACATTTATACCCATCTTGCTGATCCTAGGGATGTGAACAGCCCAGTCAGATGTCAATATACTGTCATGCCACAATCTTTGTGATATTCTTGAATTCATTCAGAAAATTTTGGATCTTTATCTTGGAGTCAAATAGATGATACTTTCATCTCTGAAAAGTGCATGAACTCATTGCGACACTTAATCACCTCTGTGACTTTCTTTCAATCAACCAAAAAATGATCACAGGAGTTGATGAAATTTAAAAGAGCAGCTGCATCTTATTCCTTAAGTCCTCATTTGTCTGTTAGTTGTTGGGGCATGTAGGCCTTGGCTACCTCCCAAGCATCCATGGGCCAGAGGTCCAGCCAGAAGTTTCCCCAGTGCATGTATCCATTTCTGTTGTGGTGTCTCAAAATCTTCTGTTTCCACTCTGCAAACACCTGACACTATGGATGAAACTGATGGGCACCACCTGCAACAGGTGGTGCTGGGGCCCAGGCCAGGGTCCAGGGTGAGCAGGCTGCAATGAAAGGACAGCATCTCACAGTGGATCAAGCCTTGCAGGCAGCTGTGCAGCAGCAGCAGGAAGTATCCTGCTTTCACCCAGTTCTTGTACTCTGAGAAATTCCCTTATTATAAATTTCAAAATAACTAAAAGTGAGTTTAAAATGTTTCACCACAAAAATATAATAGATCAGCAAAGGACTAAATAGACATATTAATGAGCTTGACTTTTTAAGAATTCCATATTGTGTGTGGTGTGTGTGCATGTGTGTATAAAATCATATGGAACCCCATTAGTATACACAGTTATTTCTTCTCAATTCAAAATGATGTTAATAAAAATTAGATCTAAGACACAGGTTGAGTAAATATTTATTGATTTATTGAAAGGAACAAGGGTTGTGTTCGTATTATGTTTCGAGTCTGGAATGTCCCCCAAAGGACTCATGTGCTGAAAGCATGGTCCTCAAAGCATCAAGGTGCAGAGGTGGAGCTTTTAGGCAATGACTGGATCATCAGTGCTCTGAACTCATCAGGGGATTAATCCAGTGATGGCCGAATGGACGTCTGGGAGGTGAGACCTATTTGGAGCAAGTAGGTCACTTAGAAGTTGACCTGGAGTTTTATCTTCTCCTCAGCCATGTTCTCTCCCTCTCTTTCTCTGATTCCTGGTTACCCTGAACTGAACAGCTTTTTTTTCACTAAGCCTTCCACCATGACGTTCTGTTTCACCTCAGGTTCAGGAAATGGAGCCAGCTAACCAAGGACTCAAACCTCTGAAACTGTGAGCCAAAATTAATCTTTCCTTCGCTAAGTGATTTGTGCTGGATACTTTAGTAACAGCAATGAAAAACTAAATAATACAGATAGTATCTAAATTCCTTTTCTTTTGCTGCTGCTGCTTCTTCATTTATCCTTTTTCTCCCCCCTCCTATGTATAAACATACAATGACTTCATTCAATTTGGAAAAACTATCTTTCCTGCGTTGAATCACCTTTGCTTTTTTGCAAAAGAACAGTTAACCACATTTATGTGCTTTTATTTCTGGACTCTCTATTCTGTTCCACAGATCAATTTGCAAGTTCAACAACATTTTTCTTCTTCTCCGGTATTGTTGACTATTATGGGTCTTCTGCATTTCTATATAAATTTTAGAATAAGTTCACCAACTTCCACAAAATAAGTTGTTGGTGCCTTCACTGGAATTGTATTGAATGTGTAGATCAAGTTGGAGAGAAGTGACCTCTTGACAACATTGATTTTTCTGATCTATGAGCATGGTATGGCTCTTCATTCATTTAATTCTTCATTTATTCTTTTCATCAGAGGTTTAAAACTTTCCTCATTTCCCCACCACATTTTTTAAAAATATTTTTTAGTTGTAGATTGACATAATACTTTATCTTATTTATTTATTTTTATTTGGTGTTGAGGATAGAACCCAATGCCTCACAAGTGCCAGACCAGCACTTTACCACTGATCCACAACCCCAGACCTCCTTGACCACACTTACCAGGTTATGTTCCAAGTATTTTTTTCTTGATACTAGTGCAAATTATATTGAGTTTTTAATTTCATATTGCAATTGTTCATTGAGGATATATATAGGAAAGTAGTTGAATTTGTATAGTAACTTCATATTATGTAATATTATATAGTAACTTATTAATTATAGAAATTTTTCTGGTTGAATCTTTGAGATTTCCAACATAGAAAGTCAAGTCATCTGTGAATAAAGAGCATTTAATTTATTTTTTCCAAATTTGTATACCTTTCATTTTATTTTATTGTCTTACTGCATTAGCTAACAATACAGGAGCAGCAAGAGGAGGCATACATGCTGTCCTTTTGATCTTAGAAGCAAACACCCAGTTTTTCACAGTATGTATAAGATTGGCTGTTGGGTTTTTTTGCTTTGTTTTTGATAGATTTTTAGTCAAGTTGATTAATTTCCATTACATTCCTAGTTTCATGAAAGTCTTAGTTATGAATGAACATTGGAGTCTGCCAAATGCATTTTCTGGATCTGTTTATATGATCAAATGATTTTACTTCTTTAGTCTGATTGATGAATTAATCACTTTAACTATATTTTGAATGTTGAGCCAGCCTCGCACACCTAGAGTAAATATATCTTGGTCTTGCTGTAGAATTGCTATTCTGTATTGCTAGGTTCTGTTTGCTAATACTTTGTTGAGGATTTTTTTTTTTAAAAATCTATGTTCATGAAAGATATTGGTCAGCACATATTTTTACTATTTATGCCTTCATCTTGTTTTGGCATATAGCCCCATGAAATGATTTGGGAAATGTTCCCTATTCTTCCATTTTTCTGGGAGAGATGGTAAATAATTGTTATCATATCTTCCTTAAATTTTTGGTAGAATTCACAGTGAAATTTTTGTGCCTGGTGTGCTTTGTTCCTTGGAAGGCTGTTTATTATTCACCTGTTTCCATTCCAGATATAGAACCATAAAAGATTATTTCTGCTTTTGTGAATGCTATAGACTGAGTTTGTATCCCTTTAAAATGTATTAGTTGAAACATTGTCTCCTATGTGATGGTATTAGGAGGAGGGGACTTTGCGAAGTTAAGGAATGGGATTAGTGCTTTGATAAAAGAGGCCACAGGGGTCCTCACCCTTTCTGCTATGTGAGAACACATCCTTCTATATTCCAGGAAGTGGATCCTCATTAGACACTGAACTGCTGATGGCTTGAATTGATTTTGAACCCACTCAGCCTCCAGTAAGATGAAAAATAAATTTCTGTTACAATTCAAAAGAATATCAATCCACCTGGTTTGTGGTATTCTGTTATAGCATCGTGAATATATGAAGATCCTGAGTTGGTAGTTTGTGTCTTTCATGTAATCAGAAATTTTCAAATTTATAAACATATATAATTTGCATGATATTCTTTTGTGAACCTTTTAAGGTCCTTGACATCAGTGGCCATGAACTTCTTTTTATTTCTGATATTAGTAGTTTTAAAATCTTTTAAGTCTATTTTCTCTTCTCCTTCCTCTTCTTTCTGCCTCCTCCTTCTTCTCTCTTTGCTGTTTCCCCTTCTCTCCCAATTATCCTGGCATGGGTTTCTATCAATTTTGTTGATCTTTTCAAAAAATTAGCTTTAAATTTTGTGAACTTTTTGATATTGATTTTCTTTTTAAATATTTCACTGATTTTTGTTCTAACTTTTTGTCTCTCTTTTTTTCTGCTTTATTTAAGCTCTTTCTCTATTTTCCTAAGATGAATGCTTAAATTATCAATAATTTATCTTTCTTCTCTTTAATATAGGCATCCAGTGCTAAAATCTTCCTTTTAAGTACTGTTTTCTCTATATTCCTCAAATTTTGGCCAAGTGTCTTAATTTTCAAAATAATTCTGAATTTCTCTTGAATTCAGAATTGAATTCTTGAACTATTTGGCTCATGTACTGTCTAGAAGTATGATGTTCAATCTTCAATATTTGGGGAATTTTGTTGTATTATTCTACTATATTTTCTACTTTGCACCATTGTTGTCTAGGGCATGTTTTATATGATCATTATTCTCTTAATTTGTTCAATTACATTTTATATCCTAGCATGTGATCTATCTTGGTTAGAGTTCTATGTGATCTTGAGAAGAATGTGAATCCCGCTGTTGTTGGATGGAGTAGTCTATAGATGTCAATTATTTCCAGTTAATAATTGTGTTTTAGTCAGCTTTTGCATTGCTGTGACTAAAAGGGCAGAACAAGAAGGACTTAAAGGAGGAAAGTTTATTTGAGGTTTTAGAGGTTCCATTCATGGCTGGTTGATTTCATTTCTCTGGGCCTAAGGTAAGGCAGAACATCATGGCAGAAGGATATGATGGAGGGAAGCAGCAGAGCACATGGCAACCAGGAAGCAGAGAAAGAGCTCCACTTACCAAGGACAAAATACAAATCCCAAAGTCATAACCCTTTCTCCAGCCACAAGCTCCCTGACTACAGTTACCATCCAACCAGTCTTTATCAGCAAATGAATCCACTGATTAGGTTATACTTCTTATAATCTAATTATTTGACCTCTGAAAATTTTTGCATTGTTTCACAAATGAGCTTTTGGGGGACACCTTATAGCTAAACCATAACATTCTACCATCAGCTCCCCAATTAGTCAATTTCCAGAAGTCTCCTTAGTTTTAACATTTCTAGGATTGCCCAAGAGTCCAAGTTCAAAATCTCATCTGAGACTCTAGACAAGCTCTTAGCTGTGAGAGTGGCACAGATTAAACATTTCCATTCCACAGTGAGAAATAAGTATAGAAAGAAGAAATGGGACCAAAGAAAGAAAGACTGAAATCCAGGTGGGCAAATGAGTCCTGTAGCTCCATGTCCAGCATCTGGAGCACATGGCATCCTAATGTTCCATCCAAAGAGCTTGTGTAGCTCTATTCCTGTGGAATTGCTGGTTGCAGTTTCCTTGATTCCTGCAGCTTTCTTTTGCAGACATTTCAAATTACTGGCATCTCTTAGTATTGGAGTCTCAATTGCAGCTCTGGCTTCCTTCTCACATCTTCATACATCACCCTCTCAGGCTGCCTGTGAGGATTTCAACCCTGCTACACTTTGCCTGGCCTATCAGACCTTCCTTTGACATCTCAGTGGAAGCTTCATGAGCCCCTAACTCCAGTATCCTGCAAACCTGCAGAATCAACACCATGTGGTTGACACCAAGGTGTGCCGTAATCTCAAGCACTAGTCAAAGCTCCTGGGACCATGGCTACAGCAACTTCTGAGTGCCTGGGTAGCTTAGCTTAGTGAAGTGACTTTTAAGCCCCCCATCCCTGCCCCATTTAAGCAGCATGCTCCCATGGCTTCTTCTCAGAGGAATTTTACTTTTATACCCTTGAGCCTGAGATGCCAGTCCTGATATGTCCTCAAGCCATCTTTCTTATTGTTTCTAGCTTCCCTTTAGTGGATGTGTCTTTTAAAAACCATGTCTCCCTTATCCCTAGTTTTATTCTCACTTTTATGGCTACACTGCAAGATTTTTAAATCTTTCTTCTCTGTTTTCTGCTCCTGATTATCATAGTAAACTTGGCTAAAACCCACCAGCAATATATAAGCCTCTGCCTGAATGCTATGCTGCCTTAAAATTTTCTCCACCAGATTAATTAGCCTCTCACCTCTAAACTCAGCCTCACAGAAAGTCTCAAGACTTAGGTAAAATGAAGACAAATCCTCTGTCAGAATGTAATACAATATAAACCCCCAAATCATGTCTTCAGTGACCTTCTTCCTTCAGTTACCACCCAGTAAATCTTTATCAGTGGATTAATCTCCAATTTGTTGAAAATTCTCACAATCTAATCAATTCACCTCTGAAAATTCTTGCATTGTCTCATACATGAGCTTTAGGATGACACATCATTTGTAAACCATAATGATATGGAATTATTTGGTTCAATGCTAGTTCTGTGGATTATTTGTTGAAGGACATTGAGTTCTCCAAGTAAAAAAATTTACTCACCTATTTCTGCTTGCAATTCTTTCAATATTTTCTTACATAGTTTGATGCCTTGCTTTTAGATTCATAATTATAGATTAGTGTTAGTATGGCACACACACACACACACACACACACACACACCTATTCAAAAATCAATCTCAAATAATACTATATAGCTTCAGGGTTAGTACTGTTACATTGTAACAGAGTATTCCCAGTTTCTTTCTCACATAACATAACATTGCTGTCATTCATTTTTGCCTACCCTTGTATTATTATTGCCCAATACAATCCAGTTATTATTTTTCTATTTGATTAGATAGAATAAAAAGTGAGGATTTTATTTTATCTTCATTCTTTAATGTTCCTCCCTTCTTTATGTAGATCCAACTTTCTTACTTATTAATTTTCTTTTTTCAGAAAATCTCCTTTAAAATTTTTTGTAAGGTAGAGCTATTAACAAATTTCCTCCATTTATATTTCAGTGAGTCTTTATTCTTAACTTTTTTTCTTCTTTTTTTTAATTTTTTTAAACTTTATTACACTCTATGAAATTCACTTAATGACATCACAATTTAGGCACTTTGAATGAATCACACTTCAGAATGATATGAATACTATAAACCTTCCAATCGTTATTATTAGTACTATCTTTATTAATTAATAGTGGTGATAAATTTTTCAGTTCTGCACGTGGGCACACTATCCCTTTACCTGGATTGTACATTAAATTTTCAAGTCATTCTTAACCAAAGGCTTAGAAGCAGACAGGAAAAACAATTGGATGCAGGCAAATTAGCACGTTAATTGAAATATGATCCTATGTACTGCCCTTATGCTAATGGAAAGGAGAGAAGACCCAAACTTCTAATTCTCTTCCAACAAGGGGAAAAAAAAGTAATGGCTGTGACAATATGGATCTTTGCCCAATGGATTACATACAGTAGGTGGTCAATGATCACTCAGGGATTACATGAATGAAGGCATAAACAGCAACCAAAGACACTGACAAAGTCACAAATACAAACCTCGACTGTTGGCATTTTGTTGGATTAAGTAATCTGATTTCAAAAATGATCATTTCTTATTTTGCTCTATTTAAAAATTGCAATCAATTAAAGGAACATAAAATGCATTACATAATATGCTGCAAAATTCTACTGCCAGAGTAGATTATGCAAAGATAATGGAGTGAATTCTTATTTATAATTTGTCCTGTATTTTGAACAACTGAGCATAATAAAGTGAAACTGAATTTTAATAGATGTGGCAAAATAAAAGAGTGTGGAAAAATGTTTTTAAAGATGTTTTATTCTGACTGCCACGTTACCCTTGAAATGTGCAATATACATGGATAGTTCCATGCAAATGTGGAGACTCAGTAAACATTTGCTTCTAAACTAGAATTGTCTCTCCTAACAGAAATCTGATGTCATTTAGCAAATAACACAGATAAACAAATTGTTCCTGATCTTAGCATATATGGTACCTGTTTGCAAACATGACATGAAGTCCAATCACTGTTTTCAACTAGAATGTCCTCCTTTACTGGAACGTGTGGTATATAACATCTAAAGTGGAAGGGGAAGGGAAGGACATGGGGGAAGGAAGAGGCAAAGGAATGAGGAAAAGGAGTCCTGGTTCTCTCTGGAACAGACCGGGCAGTTTAATCTTCCCAGGGAAAAGTGTGTCATCTCACTGGCTCATGCATCATAATCACTTGAAAATGATAGGGGTATAATTTTATCCTTAAGTGGCCCCTGCTTAAGGACAAAGACACAGGGCAAGAAGAGAATTCTGTTTGTGGATCCAGAAAATCTCCAACAAAAAAATTTAAAATGACAAATGCCAGGATTGTTCTTATTCTCAAATCCAACGATCCTTTTCAGAAGTCTCCCTCCTTCTGAAAGGGAGGTCCCACTTGACAGGGGAGCTGCAAGATACTCTTCAACCTGTTTCTCTAGTTTCCAAATCAACATTCTTTGGGGCTCTAGAGGAGATGACAATACCATGCAAATAACTTTGCATGTGGAAATATCCTGATTTCCACAGCTGTTCTTGAACACGTGTATAGAATTAAGTTACAGCTGAGGAATAACATTTGTGCTGAGAACAAATTACCAGCCTTCATAATCTAACAGGCACTCTTCTTGCACTTTGCAAAGGGGTAGACACTGACAATCCTCTGGAACTGTGCAAAGTGTATCGAAGAGCCCATTAAGAGGTCCTAAATGAAATATAGACCTACATAATTTTGACTTCTGTGTGCAAATTAACACATTCAAGAATACTGGTTTCTCCAGGGAATTGTGCTGAGCTTCTCTGTTTACAATTCTAGTGGCTATTAAAAACACAAACAAAAACAGCAATCTTTCTAGAAGCACCATCCTACCAGTGCTGAGGTAAGTGTTCATCTATTTTCTGTGCTTGATCTAAATTATGCCATGAGGTCAAGACTCTCTATTCACAGACTTATTTGGCTCTTAACCAAAAGGACTTACCAAGAGTGTTAAGTATATAAATAAGCTACATCAGTGGTTTCTGTTAATCGAGTTTGAACAACACAGGCCAACCAGATCATTAGAAAGCATCTCGGGGTGTGTTCATTAATTTTTCAATGATTTAGGGTGACTGCCAATCATTTCCATACCCCTGGACCCAGATGACGCTTTAGTGTTTAACTGGGCAAGTGTAATCTCATTTAACTCAAAAGTTGCAGTTACTACTCAAGTAATACGCTCCTGTTTTCATAACATAAATGCATTTATTTCTGAATATTACAGTTTTAATTTTAAACAGAGATGGGCAGTGTCAGTGTCCTCTCATCCTCCCCCACATCTGAATTAGGAACTGTGGTCACATTAGTGGGTTGGCTTCTTCTCTTAGTAGAGAAGCCAAATGCTCTGCATGCCCGTGTAAGCCACTTCTGATTCTACCAAACACTCAAAACCAACACCATCTTCCTTCCCTCCTGAGTGGAATGTTAAACCCTGATTTGCAATAAAGTAAGAAAAGCTTATTCCTGCTGCTTTCCTGATGCAAGAAACTGTGTCTGAGGACCAGTCATTTGGGCATTGCTTTAAAAGGCACATTTATTCCAGTGGCAATTTAAAAAAATAGAGAAGAAAAGAATAAGATTAAAAACAAAACAAACAAAACAAAAAAGCCAGGATGGGTTTTGTGCAATACATTAAAGTAAATAGGAATCTGGGATCTCTACAAACCACTTGAGCGCCTCACCAATAGTCTAACCAGAGTCCCTAAGGTAGTCATTCACAGTTGTATCTTGACACTCTAGGCCTTCAGAAAATACTGTTTAAAAAAGTAATCGAGTACTCTCAACCAGCTTGCCCTGATGTCCAGTTCAAGTGTGCAATGCAAAAGGCTACAAAATTCAAAACTATATGACAAAATTCAGTGCATATGACAGGCTTTGATAAATTATGCAAAATCATCATATATATTATTATTTAAATAACATCTGAGAAACTATTCAAATAATTAACTTGTGTTCACATTCCATGCATTTTCTAGCAGGTTAAGCCCTGGGTTTGTGTCTTTGTGCCCATTTCCTACAAAGCTCCATTCTTTGACAAATCCAAGCATTCCTCAGACTGAAATGGAAGTACCCAGGGATTCTGTCTATTTATCCTCCTTATTGCATACCTGACCTCACAAGGGCTTCTTGTTATCACCACTGACACAGAAGACAACTGGAAAAGCAAACTGGGGTTTTATTTGGGATTTTATTCTCTGTCTTTGCAAAATCTCCAGATGTCAAAGACACCACCTGACTTTTTTTCCAAGGGCAAGAACTATTGTGGCCCTCTGCCTCCTATTTGATCCCTCTCTCTTCCTCTTCCTCAGCCCCAAGTGGGCTAGGATCCCCTAGCAGCAGTGGACCTTTCCCTTGTGGTTTTGCAGCACCCTCCTTGAGCAAAGAAGGAAACACAAGAAAACTTGGAAACAAACCAACAACAGCAACAACATAAATTCCAAACAAACAGGCGGGCAAACCAGTAGCCTCCTCCGTGGCGGAGGCTCACTTTTTACTGTAGAATTCGGGGTTGTTTAGGAACTTCCTGATGACCAACCCTAAGCAAACCACCAACAGCAGCATGTAGCCAACGGTGCCCGAGAAGGTGGGCGCAGCAGGTGGGGCCTGGAGGAACTGGCGCAGGCCCTCCTCCACGTAGTACACCTGGTCATAGATACTGAGGAAGGTGAAGATGTGGAAGAGCTGGTGTCTGTGGCCGATGATGTCGAAGAGGCCTGGCTCTTGCTCACATTGAAGAAGGCGGCCACCACCAGCCAGAAGTAGCGACGGTAGAAGTGCACGAAGAGCGTTGGGTTCTCGCCACGCAGGTGGAAGAGCCAGCTCTCCAGAATAATGGGGCAGGCCATGCTGAGCGGCATGATGAAGACGAAGGTGCGCAAGGCGAACGGATAGGCGCACCAGTCGGTACGGCTTTTGCAGCAGGCCACCGTGCATGCGACAGCAAGCACGAAGGCCACCGGCAGCACCAGCGCACGGTAGACGGCAATGAGGCGTGTGCAGTCCACGTGCCAGCCGAGGCGCTGCTGTACATACGGGGTCATGACTCTGGCGTCCAGCAAGCTCAGGCCTGGCAGCAGGTAGTAGTAGTAGGCCACTGTGCTGCCGAAACCATAGTAGCTGATGGACGCCTAGTCCAGGTAGAAGAAGGCGGCGCGCAGGCGCAGCGACAGGCAGCTGAACACGTGCGCTGTTCAGCTCATGGCGAAGGTCAGCAGAATACCCGACGCATAGCACCACAGGGGCAGCAGCCACGGGTGGTGGAAGGGTACATCGCGGCCGCTCAGGAAGAATAGTCGACAGAACTTGCTCAAGAACAGCAGCAACGGGATGAAGTGCATCCAGAAGTTGAGCGTCTCATTGGTAGGCTTCAGCACCGAGGCCAGACACTCCTGCGCCGCGCATGGCAGGCGCCTGTAGCCGGACAGGATGAAGCACTCCACGAAGTCGTTGGGGACCTCGTCCCAAAGCAGTAACTGCTTGGCAGACGCTGGGAGGTCCCCGGAGGCTTCGGGATGAGAATGCCGGTTGGCCCCCGAAGCTGCGGCAGCAGTGGCGGGAGGGCCCTTTGTGCCCGTGACACGGGGCTGCAGGCGCCACGGCATGGTGCTCGGGGCTCCACTAGGGCGCACGCAGGCGATCTCTGGCGCCGGCTCCCTCGCGCTAGGCAGCCCAGGCGGTCGTCGTCGGGGCCTTTGTGCCCGCTCCAGGGGCGTCGCTGCAGGTTCAAGACCAGACCCGAGCCTTCGAGTAGCTGCTCCAGCCATTGGAGCCACAGCTCACCCATCTTCTTGCGTCTGTAACTAGGATTCTTGTTTGGAGCCCCGAGTGCGGCAGCTCAGGACGGGTTGCTGGAACCTCCGCATTTTAGTGAAAAACTTCACATGACGACCTTGAACATTTCCAGGAAAGGGACTTATCCTCTTCCATCATAATTTTTTTTTTCTTTTATCATGGTCGTTATTGGAGAATCTTGTTAATAATTAAAGGAATGCTGTTGATGAGAAACACACACTGTTGCATCTTGGCCCAAAGGTCAGCCGTAAGGATTATTGAGTCTGCGTCTGGTTAGAAAGTTCCCCCAAAGAACCATGCCAGATAGGGCAGTTGCACACGTGGAAAGTCATTTTTTTCTTCTTCTTCTTCTTTTTTTTTTTTTTTTTTTTTTAGCTTCACGGAGAGCACTTATTATAAGTCTCCACAGTGACTTCCTGTTCTGCAGCTTCCTTGGTCCTTTTTGCCCAGATGCCAAAGTGGTGGCCATTGGCCGGATCCATGAGGAGACTGGCAAATGCCTAGACTCTGACTTTCTCCTTCTGTACATGTTCTGGATAGGCATTACTGGGCCTGTCAGCTGGGTGGCCAGTTGGAGTTCTTCAGCAGAATTGTCTCCCTTCTGGGAGTGGAGGGCTTTCTGGGGAAGAGGATGAGCTTGAAGCAGTACTCCTTCAGCCGTTGCACGTTGGCCTGTAGCGAGAGTGTGCATTTGTTCCGCCTCTGGGGTCCACAAAGATGCCGATGGTCTGGGCCACTTTCTTGTGGATGCCTGCCACCTTCAAATCTTCCAGGCTGAAGCCCCTACAAGCTCGGACTTTGGTGTGATACCACACCTCACTATGGGCCCAATGGGTCTAGACTCAGGGCACCATGTGGTTGGTGCACTTTTGTTTGCCGGGCCTTGATCCTGCCAATCTTCCCCACTGGCTGATTGAACTCTGGGGCCAGGCCACTGGCCTGTCAGGGTGGAAGTGGGGCTTTAGAATCAGCTGGATGCCATGACTGCCTGAGGCCTTGATTCATAATTATTGATCGGTTTTTATAACACTTTAGATATTTCACTTCTCCTTCTTGATTGCATAGTTTCTGACAAATTTGATAAAAGTCTCAAACTGGTTCATATTTAAAGTATTGTTCCCCTTCTCTGGCTTTGAACATTTTTTTCTATGATTTTCTGCAGTTTGGATATGATTTGCCTATGTGTAGATTGTTGTTTGTAGTATTTTTCAGATCTTCATGAATTTGTGGTTTGGTGTCTGTCATTAATGTTAGAAAACTCTTCCATTGATATTGCTTTAAAATTTCTGTTCCTTTTTATCATTTTTTAATTTCTAGAATACCCATTGTGCATATTACACCTTTTGCTCTAGTCACAAAGATCTTGGAAATTCTTCGGGTTTTTTTTTCCAATTTTTTTTCCTCTTTGCATTTTAGATTGAAATGTTTTTGTTCACCTATTTTCAAGGTTTGTGAGCCTTTCCTTGACTGTGTCCAATTTACTGATGAACTAATCAAAGACAGTCATTGTTTTCCTGTAGTATTTTGATTTTTAGCGATTTTTCAGTCTTTATTAGATTATCCACTTTCTGCTTGCATTACCCCTCTATTGTTGCATCTTGCCCACTATTTTCTAGTAGACCTTTGTCATAGTAACCATAGTTATTTTAAATTCCTTGTCTCATAATTCCTACAACTCTACCTTATTTGATTCTTATTTTCATGCTCGCTTTGGGTCTCTCCAAATTGTGTTTTTTCTTGTATTTAAGCATTCTTGTCAGTTTTCTTTGAGAGTAAGACATAATATATAAGGCTCTGAAATGAGGTATAGGGGTTGCCCTTTGTCCATGATTTCACTTTATACAGTTTTATTTACCTGTGACCAAGTATGGTCTGAAAATTCTAAATGGAAAATTCTAAGTAATTCTTAAAATTTGAATTGTGTACTGTTCTGAGAAGTGTGATGAAATCTCATGCCATTCTTCTCTGTCCTTCCTAGGATATAAATTATCCCTGTGGCAAGCATATTTGCACCATATATTCCTCATACTCAACACCAAGATGCTCCTTCTGATGTATTGTCAGGTCATTAGTAGCCTAATGCTGCCTCACTATGCCTACATCATTCACTCATAGCATCTTATAACATATACCTGGCATCATCTCACATCGAAGAAGAAGAAGGAGAAGGAGAAGGAGAAGGAGAAGGAGAAGGAGAAGGAGAAGGAGAAGGAGAAGAAGAAGAAGAAGAAGAAGAAGAAGAAGAAGAAGAAGAAGAAGAAGAAGAAGAAGAAGAAGAAGAAGAAGAAGAAGAAGGAGAAGAAGGAGAAAAAGAAGAAGAGGAGGAGGAGGAGGAGGAAGAAGAAGAGGAGGAGGAGGAGGGGAGGAGGAGGAGGAGAGGAGGAGGAGGACTTTAAGATATTTTCAGATAAACATAACTTTTAAGTATAGTTTTATATTTAAGTATAGTTTTGCAGTATAGTTTTAATTATTCTATTTTATTATTACTATTAAGCTTTTACTGTGCTTAATTTATAAACTAAATTTATCATAGGTAAATATGTAGAGCAAAAACATAGCATACATATGTAGGATTTAGTGCTTCTTGTGGTTTCTGCCATCCACTGTAGATCTTGAAAGTATCTCTGTGGGTAAGGGAGGATGACTAGATAAGCTATTGTTGTGAGATGTTATGTTTATCTAGCTAGCAGTTAGGTTGTGCTTGCTGTTTGCATTAAATGTGTATGTGAGAGGATAAAATTTCCTCTAGTGTCTTTGTATCTCCTCTGTTGTTTTTTGTGTCACTAGAAATCACCTCATAGATGAAATCCAAGTCTTGCAGTTCTTCCATGTTTAATCCACCATTATTATACAGCAACCTTATTCATGTTGTTTGAAAAGAGAAGGTGCATCTGGAATCCTTTGAGTCTCAGAATTTTAGTAGCCCTAGGCCTCTGAGCTGTGCCATTCACTTGTGCTTCTTAGCTTTACTGTCCTTCTTAGGTGAGGCAGGATGGATATGGAGTGCTAGAGTTGGGTAATTTCCCTTTCCCCAAATTGAATAAGGCTTTGGTGAAGTCATTTACCTTCCAGGATAATCATTTTCTGTGTAGAATGCTTTTGGCTTATTTCAAAAGTTACTTTTCCCTTCCCTTTGTCAAAAACATGAGTTTCACTTTTAAGAACTCTGCAGGCCTTCAAGAGGTAAAGGCTATAAAATCTTAGGGTCCTCCTCAGACTGAACCCCCAGGAGTTTATAATTCTCAAATTAATCAACACTCAGCTTAATAAATACTTTTAAGGGAAGAATGTAAGGGAAATCTGTTTACATAGGACATGTTTAAAGTGGAGTATGTTTCAAATGAAAAACAAGAATAAGAAATGTAAAATTTTGTAAAAAATGAAATTTTCTCATGAGATCACCTCCAGCCGCAGAGCTGACTGTGTCCTATCAACAGGAGTCACCCTTTGTTCTAGGGACTTATCATCCCAAAGGTAAATCTTGAAAACAATGGAAGCAATGACCAGGAAAGAGTTTGCTCCTCTGGAAAGCAGCTATCCTCTCAAGGCAATGGCTTATGCACCTGGCAAATGGCTCACTCATCACCAACTTCTTTCAAGACCGGTTTTAAGGGTTTTGCTTTACTGTGCTTTAAACCAAAACTACTTCAAAACATTTATTATAGCACAAAATAATCGGTTTCAATGTGAAATTTCCATTCATACATTCAACATGCTTGATTGATTGTATCTACTCCCCTCCTACTTAACCTGCCCCTTGTCTCTTTCCCTTTCCCTGGTAGTCTCCCTACTGCTTTCATATTGTCTTTTTTTCTTCCTATATGCTACATGAAGAGAGAAAACATTCAATATTTGTCTAAGTCTGGCCTATTTTACTTAACATGATCATTTCCAGTTCCATCCATTTTCCTACAAATGACATAATCTTATTCTTAATCATGACTGAGTAAAACTCCATTGTGTGTGTGGGGGGGCATCTAGAGGCACTAGACCACTATTTTGTATTTATTTATTTATTTTTTAAAGAGAGAGAGAGAGAGAATTTTTTTAATATTTGTTTTTTAGTTTTTGGCGGATGCAACATCTTTGTATGTGGTGCTGAGGATGGAACCAGGGCCGCATGCATGCCAGGCGAGCTCGCTACTGCTTCAGCCACATCCCCAGCCCCCACTATTTTGTGTATGTGTGTGTGTGTGTGTGTGTGTGTGTGTGTGTGTGTGTGTGTGTAGATAGATAGATGATAGATAGATAGATAGATAGATAACATTTCCTTTATCTAGTCATCTGTTTATGGATTCCTAGGCTGATTCCATCACTTTACTGTTTTGAATTGTGCTGAAATAAATATGGTTTTGCATGTATATATATCAAGTATGCTAACTTTAATTCTTTGGATAAATTCTGAGTAGTGATATACCTGGATAATATGGTAACTCTGTCTTTGGTTTTCTGAGGACCCTCCATAATAATTTTCATAAAGGTTGTACTAATTTATATTCCCACTAGCAGTGTATAAGAACTCTTTTTCTGTATATCCTCATCAACACTTATTGTTATTTGTGTTCTAGATGATTGCCAATCCTAATTAGAACTAGATGGAATCTTGGTGTAGTTTTGATTTGCCTGTTCCTGGTAGCTAAAGATGATATTTTTTTCTTTCTGTAATTGTTGGCCATTTGTACTTCTTTCAAGAAGTGTCTGTTCTGTTGATTTGCCCATTTCCTGAATGGTTTATTTGGTTGGTTGTGTGGGGGGCAGGGATTGAGACTGAGTTCTTTATATAATTTACATGTTAATACTATGTTGGAAGAGTAGCTGGCAAAGATTGTCTCCCATTCTATAGACTCTCTCTTCATTCCATTGTTTCCTTTGTTGCACATAAGCTTTTAAATTTTGTGTAATTTCATTTATCAATTTCTTGGTATTACTTTCTGAGTTTTAGGAGTCCTATTGAAGAAGTCATTGCCTGTACCTAAATGTTGGAGTGCTATTCGTATGTTTTCTTCCAGCATTTTGCAAAGTTTCTGGTCTAAGGTTTAGGTCTTTTTCCATTTTGAGTTGACTTTTATATAGGGTGAGAGATAGGAATTAGCTTTATTCTTTAATATATGACTTCCTAGTTAACCTTTTTACTAAAGGGTCTGTCTTAAGTGTATGTTTTTGGCACATTTTTCAAGAATCAGATAACTATAGTTGTGTTTTATATTATATTCACATTGGTTTATGTGTCTATTTTTATGCTATACCATAGCTCTGTAGTATAATTTGAAATTGGGTTTCCTGATGCCTCCAGCTTTAGCTCTTCTAGTTTTTTCTTTCTTTCTTTTTTTGTACCAGGAACTGAATTCAGGGGCACTAAACCAGTATTTTGTATTTTATTTAGAGACAGGGTCTCACTGAGTTCTTTAGTGCCTCACTTTTGCTGAGGCTGTCTTTGAACTCGTGATCCTCCTACCTCAACCTCCAGAGCCACTGGGATTACAAACATGCACCACTGTGCCTGGCTCCTATCTAGCTTCTTTGAGTTTTGACATGAAGAATTAGTATGCAGGGTTATTTACCACATATTGTTAGGCAGTACCCGTTCATGTGTTTTGATTTCTAGCATTGATTTTTATCCACAGTATTGATAGAAATAATAATCTGTAATCATCCCCACACTGTCAATCATCAGGAGCCAAGCTATAGAGTTCTGGAAGCTGAATGCACTGTCAGTCATGACACATTAAGCCTTTCTTCTTTGATTCTTTATAATCTGAAAATTAAATGAACACACAAATTGCCTTTTCTGTACCTGTTACTTGCAGATCATGGTCTGAAAACTTGAGTTGCTGTGTGAACTTTGTCTTTTTTTTTTTTTTTTTTTGCCAGCTGCCGCACATCAAATGAGTAGGATTACTTTGCTCCCGAGACCTGTCTCCTGTAATCCAGCCACTCAAGTGGAGTCAGCCCATGCCTTCAGGCATGGGTTGATTACTCTATGAATAAAATCCTACGTTCTAGCTGAGTGCTTACTTCCAGCTACCAATTGGAACATTACAAAGCTGGATTTGTGAATTCAGCTTTTCTTTTTCCTAGTCAAAGAATGTCCTTATTCTCCCAGAACTACAGTTATCCACATTAAAGTTAACCAATAACTTCTTTAATTAACTTGAAGGCACTTCTGGTAGCAAATATTGGGCTGAAGATTGGAAGATTTTTTGAATATAGCTCCTTAAATTTGCCTTTGGAAATTTGCTTTTTCAAACATATACATATATATTTTTTTGAAAATAAAATTGCATGTGTACTGAACGTGTATAATTTTTCTTGATATTATTTCCTAAATAGTACAATATAACAACTATTTACATAGCATTTATATTGTACTAAGTATTATAAGCAATCTAGAAATTATTTAAAGCATACTGGATAATATGTTAGGTTATATGCAAATACTTTACCATTTTCCATAAGAGACTTTAGTAGACTTGGGTTTCAGTATATCTCATATAAGTGTACTCATTCAATATTTTATTTTTTCAATCCCCAGTACCACAAAAAAATATATTTTATTTTTCTTTTTGCGTCTGACTATTTCTCTTACTATTTTCAAGATTCATACATGTGGTGATGTCAGAATTCTCTTCCTTTCTAAGGCTGAATAATATTACATTATATGGACCTACTTCCTACTTTGTAAATGGCATCTTCTTAAAGTGCCCTCATATGGCAAAACCAACCGGGAGTTCATTGTAATCTCTTTAATAAGGGCACTAATCTCATTCATGAGGGTAGCACCAATATGTCAATCTCACCTTGGGAAGGCCCCACCTCGTAACACAATCACATTCTAGGTCAAGACCTAGAATGCGCATTGGGGGAAAACACAAATATGCAGCCTATGATAATATTCATCTATTAACTTCAAAGGAGAAAAAAACCCATATCAACTCTTTTATTCCAGTTTTTTGAAGAAAAAAACTGTACTTGATAAATTACAGCCCATCACATATTTATATATTTGGTTAGTGTGAATAATGCAGTGTCTCCAGGTAGATGGAATCTAAACTCAATTCTCTCAGCCAAGTTTTTTTAAATATCCCTTTTGCCAGATGTGGAGGCACATGCCTGTAATCCCAGCAGCTCAGGAGGTTGAGGCAGGAGGATCCTGAGTTCTAAGCCAGCCTCAGCATCTGCAGGGCACTGAGCACTCAGTGAGACCGTCTCTAAATAAAATTCAAAATAGGGCTGTGAATGTGGCTCAGTGGTCGAGTGCCCCTTGAAATGCTAAGGCTTGTCATGGGAGATTAAAATGTGTGTGTGGACACACACAGATAGCAGTGACAAAGATGAAGCGCTTTATTGCAAACTGCTGCTAGTTAAAGTGAAAGCCAGTTATCTTAGACCAGGAAGCTCCTGGGGCCAATCATAGAAAAAGTCAGGCCATCACCTACGGTGCAAGAATGTCCGCCCTGCATAAGATTCATGGAGATCACGAACTGTTCAAGAGTGTGGAAGATGGGAGGACCAATTAGTGAATTTTCAAAACAACTTGTTATCCGCCCACTGGCAATTTGTCCGCCGCCATATTGCATTAGGGGCTTCTTATCTGAAAGGCCCGAGGAGTTCTCAGGAAAACTCCCAACACCCCTGAATTTAATTCAATCCCTGGTAGCCCCCTCACCAAATTTTATATATATATATTATAAAATTACCTGTCTCAGTGTAAATATATACTGCCTTCACACTATATTTTCTGAACTCATTTGAGAAGGTCAACAAGAATTTAAATATATACATTTTGCAGAAAAATTTCTTAGCTTTTTGTCAACTGGCATCCTGTTTTCATACTAATTGCTCCATTTAGTAAATGAGATCTTCAATCCAAACTTATTGATGTTATTCTTTTTTAAACTTTCTATATTGAAAGATGTGCAGTTTACATTCTTCATTTACAAAATTATGTTTAGAAACTTTGCCTCCTCATGAATCATTATTCTTTATACATCAAGATTAGGTTTTTAATTTCATTTTTAATAAAAAAATACTTTCAAGTATAAACTCAGCTCTGTTCCCTTCTCTCTACTACTAAAGGAGTGAAAAAAAATCAGACTCACCTTTTATGTCTTTCATACACTAAAATCTTTCCCCTGGAATCCCTTATGGTTGTGTCAGTGAGTGACAGTCTTCGTGCTGTGATTGAAGGAGGTTCTGTCTCCCTCCTTTCCTGGTGAACCTGCCTGAGCACTCCGGAAATGCCAGTGGCTCTCACAAGTGGACACCATAAAGGACCACACTGAGGACATGGCAGTGTTTGAGTGGAGTGGATTGTTGGCCTGCTGACTCTGAGATCTATTTTAATCCTAACCATCTCTAATTGTATTCCTGAAGAACACCAGGAACATGTCTGTGAGTCTGTCTCCATATAGCCAGACAAAATGTTCCTGTAAGCACTTTTCAAAATATCCATGCAGTATTGTTTGTATACTTGAAGTTCTGAGAGGTTAAGCCTACTTGTCTGAGACACCAGTGTTAGCTCCAGAAGGTACACCTTGCTGGGCAGGCTGGATTGAAAACAAAGTTTCAAAGATCTAGAATGTTCATTGGGGAAAAACATAAACATGAAGTCTATGATAATATTCTTGAATTGAGATGTATGTAATTAGATGCATCATCTGTTGGTTGTTAAAGCCCTAGCTTCCAAGAACTAATTATAGAAAATACAGCTTATCAGAGAGAACCCAAATAGATGCTGAGCTATGTAGTTTATATCATAAAGGTGATATTTATTCTCTCTGAAGTCTGTTTGTTTTCCAGGATTTGTTGCTTGAGGGCTTATGGGGAAAATTACTTTTAATAGAAATAATACTATATTTTATTCACAGTATTTTCATATTCAGAAGATTTTAATAGCAAATTGGCTCCCAGTGTGAAAGTTAAATTAAATACATTCTCAGATTTAAATAAGACATGTAGAAATAAGAATTTATAGGAAGAACATAGCTAATGAAGAAGGGAAATGAGTGGAGTTGTGTTTAATCTGTGGAGAATCTTGAGACAGGGCTTCACAGCAGCTGGCCAACGCGATCCTTCTTTCTCTCAGGGGCAGGTCCTCAAGCTTCCCAGTGCCCTGGGCTTGTCCAGCTGTGTGAAAAGGACTGAAGGCATTGGTCAAGAAATGTCACATGTTCAGTTTCATTTAGGCAGTCTGTATCTACAGTTCTCCTTATTAGTTACAGTTGGTTCTGCAAATCAGCTGTTTCTCTTACTGGAGGCTCATGCCAATTTCACATTCTTTCCGCTATTTGGTGTATACTTGGCTGCATGAATGCAAATACACACACACCTACAATGCTTTGTTTATAGTTTTTTTTAATGTTGGACCTTTAACATAAATCATTAATTTATGTTTGCTTTAAGATTAGAAATAAAAGATTCATATCCCAGAACATGCAGCAGGCACCAGAAAAGCATCTGATAAATGAATGAAGATCATTCTATCTCCTGTAGCATTTTTCTAATTACCAAATGCACCCTCCTAGCAAGCTTCTTGTCAATGTTTTCTTCATCACTGCTGATTGCTAGGTGGTGAGATTTCCTGATTCCCTAAAGCCCTAAGGAGTAAAGATAGATGAAAAGTTAGTAAGAAGTTACATGTTTCAGCTAAAATACTAGTGCTTCTAGTGTTAACTCTGGTCTTAGCAAACTATGAAAATTATCTATTCCTGTTTTATCACTATTGTTATTATTTTAAATGCAAAATTTCCTCAGGTAAGTGTGGTGTCCCTTCCTGCACTTCTCTGGATTACCACCAGGGGTTCTAGAGGCACCCTAGGAGGGCCGGCCCAGAGCAGACTGGAACGCGGGATCCTCTGGTGTCAGGGGCAAGGATCGCTGGGTGGCTGGGTGAGTGAGTTCGGCTGTAGGTTCTACTTCCACTCCGGGTCCGAGAGGAGAGGAGAGGAGAGGAGGGTGCGTGCCAGACCTCTGCACCCAGCGGAATGTGGGTGTGGGGTGGGAGCGCCCCTGAGACTGTGGACAAGGAGCCTATGGAGGGAGCCTTGCTCAGGATACTCGCTCTTTTGTCTAGGCAGACCTGCAGCACACAGTACAGGATCTTTTAAAACTTATATTGAAAACTTAGAAATTGTGTTGTTATTGTTAATATTTACAAATGTAATCGCTGGCCTGTTTCTGAAAATGAGGCATTAAAAATATCTCTAAGCCCTATTGCTAAGATGAGATAGTTTTTTAACTTTATTTATTTTAATTATATATATATATATATATGAATGACAGCAGAATGCATTTTGGTTCACTGTATGCAATTGCAATTTTACAATAGTTTTTTCTCTTGTCATATCTAACATGTATACATGTGTAAGTCATGATTTTGACTTCTGTGAGCCCAAACTTAAGCTGCTGGTTTGACAATTCTTTGAGAAAGTTAAAGTTCTAGTAAAACCTAAAATTAGCATAAGAATACTGAGAGATAAGGTGAGTGAACTTCATGAAGTAGTGAGAAGAGCATGCCACTGTGGTCACTTAATACCATCGTATTATAAATGCACTTCATAAGAACTATTTGAGAAAAAGAAACAACAGAACCAGCTCTCTCCTTTGTAGCCTAGATGAATGCAGTTGGTGCTCTGCACAAAAGGACAGACCAGAAAACAGAGAATTCAGGTACTGCACTAGATCTATCTCCTGTAGCATTTTTCTAATTACCAAATGCACCCTCCTGGCAAGCTTTTTAGGTGTAGATGGACACAACACAATACTTGGTGCTGAACCCGGGTCCCGCCTGTGCTAGGCGAGTGCTCTACCTCTGAGCCACAATCCCAGCCCTGCACTGTATCTTTCTGGCATATTCAGAGAAGTATCCACCCTTCCCCAGGAAATGGCTTTTGCTTAAAGGAAAAATAGTTTGCCATTCAGATTCATTTATTTTTATGGTATTTACTAGTGCATTATAATTATACATAACAGTGGTATTAACTGTGACATATTCATGCATATACATAACATAATTTGGTCAACCTCATTCCCCAGTACCTGCCCTTTCCCTCCTGTTCTTCCTCCCCCTGGCTCCCTTCCTCTTCCCTACTGCTCTCCTTTCTATTTTTTTTAAATCAGTGCATTATAATTATATGTAAAAATTGGTCTTGTATTTTCATATATGGATGTAGCATGATTTCATTTAAAAGTTCATATGGTTGAGTTTTGTGATTAAAAGTTCTGCTTACAAATTTTGTAGGTTCAGTTCATCCACATAAATTTCTCAGTTCTGGGTTAAGCTATGAGATGCTAGCTAAACTTATTCAGCAGACTTTAAGATATTTTAATCTGACAGTTATTAACAAAAATTTTAAAAGTTTCATTCAGATTAAAATCTCCGTCACAGGGCTTTCCTTGAGGCTTTTCTTCAGAAAGTCCCCTCTGTCTCTCTTCTTTTCCCGTGTGGACAGGAAGACAAACTAGTAAGCCTTTCAAGAAAGTGCTGGTAGGCATGTTAGGAAACTGACCTTGCTGCTGGTTATCCAGATTTACATTTGGGGGACAGGAGTCCAGCTCAAACATCATCATGAAAGTTAATCTGAAGGAATAGTATTACAAACTTATCCTTTCCACTCACATTTATTCATGCCCCATAGATTGATAATTTAGTATTCACTCATTTAAGGCAGTAATCTTTGTGCAGTCACTGTAAATGCTAACTGGTGATTCAGATACAATATTAACTTAGCATTAAGTGACCACCTCCAGGAATAAATTAAAATAGGGTATTTACATAAAACCTAATTCTCAGGTACTGAAAGAAAGCACTTGTCATTTTGCTAAGAAATTAAAAATTTGCTTGTAGAAAAGAATTTAAACTGCAGTTTATAAAGTAAGTCACTGGAGGTCACTATTACTTGCAGAAAATATGGCTTCAGAAACCTTTGCTGCCTTTTTCCTTAGTTTTAATTGTGTGATGTTGATGTTGTTAGCAGTTTTACTCTTTGTTTTTCATTGCTATTGCATTCCCTGAAACACAAGGGGGCGCCCGCTCTGACCCTGAGCATTCTTGCTAAGGAATCACAGTGCAGGTGCTTTGTGGGGAGGGGCAGTACACCTGCCTGCTGTGAATGTGTTTCTAAGCTCAACTCCCTGTGGCTCTCTGGCTGACTCTGTAAATATCAGTGCTAGCTTTCATGTATTACCCTCTTATTACTTAGGTATATTTAAATACTCAAACTAAATGTTAAAAAATAAATTTACATGCCATGACCATTTTAGATAATAAGGTCAATCCCCACAGAGAAGAGAGGGCTATTGATGGTTCTTCAAATGTCAAGATTATATTTAAATGGCTTGTGGCTTTAAAGGTCCACAGAGACTAGAAAAAGTACATTTGATAATTTCTCAGCGCTCTCTTTCTGATAGTCTGACTTGTGGAAGTAGAAATAATGGTGAATAAATGTTATTAATCTCATTAGATAAGCTAATTAGATAAGTTAATATTTGTTTCCTGTTTGGAAAGTAATTGTATATGTGTATATGTACAAGTACGGCACTTTAAACTTGTACTTGAAATTGGTTATTAGTCATGTAGAAAGGTATTCTAGTTTCTGTCCCATTTTGTAAGATATTTATTTATTTATTTATTTATTTATTTATTTATTTATTTATTTATTTATTTATTTATTTTACTGTGCTGGGGATTGAACCCTAGGGCACTTTACCACTGATCCACATCCCCAGGCCTTTTTAATTTTTGAGACAGAGTCTTCCTAAGTTGTTTAGTGTCTGGCTGATTTGCAGAGGCTGGCTGCAAACTTGCAATCCTCCTGCCTCAGCCTCCTGAGTGTGAGAAATTTTAAAGAAGAGTTTTCAGACAGGGTAGGATTTCAGGTTTCAGTAAGAAGCCATGGACCTCAGTGTTGTTTAACTCTTTTGATAGCTAACCTTTGTTTTCCTAAGAAGTGCTTTAAGAACTCAAATAATCCTTTCCTGTAAGCTTTATGACTAAACTGAAATGTTCTTAAGCATCAACATGAAAGTAATGAGAATTGCATGTAAATTTTAAAAATGTATAAATGATCTTCCCCATAGAGCCAATACTGGTCCTAAGACAAGCTCTCCTAGAACAGGACTTGCTTAAAGCATGTGTCCTCTTAGGGATTATGCATATTTTGACAAGATGGTTTAAAATATAGGCAGTAAGTCAAAAGAATTATTCTGCTATTCTGCACAATATGAAAATTGTTTCTCACAGCCAGTAGCATGTGCTTGTGTGGTGTTTTGTTTTTTAGTTTAAATTGAATGATCTACAACCCACAATATATAACATAGAATCTGATATTTTTAAAAATGTGAACAATTATCTGGGGTGCCCTCTCAAATTCTCTGTTCTTAGTCAAAATGAAAGTGTTTATGTGCAGCTGTTCTCTCAAAGGAACTCCAGAGGATATCTGAACACAGGATTCTGAGTTAGAGTTCTGTTTTCTTTATAAGCAGTTATCATTTGCTTTACTTCCTAATGGGAGGCACAAGTGGAGGAAGGAGGTAGCTCTCTATTTCATCATTTTACCTTTGAATCTACCATTTCTTTAATAATTTTAGGGAATTTTAGAGGAAGAAGAGGGTGAATTGCTCATCCGGTGCTCATAGATTGATTGTCACTATAAAGAACAGTGTTCACCTTGGCTAATAGCAACTAAGCTCCTTGCTGATGTTGTAACTGAATCAGGCTCTTCTTGACTCAGTAGCATGCTTGATGTTTGCCTGGAGAGTTCCATGTTCCAAGTTAAATCAACTTGGTGTAGGAAGGCTACTTGTGAGAGCTGGTTCCCACATAACAAGTAAATGGAAAGCTGTTCTTAACACAAGCGAACATGTTGGGGAAATGACCTCAGATCAGGGATCAGTGTTTTGGTTGGCATTTGAGTTTGGAGTTTGGAAGAAGAATATTTGACAAACTATAAAGCTTATGAACAGTGATTTGATGTAAGTATTGTATATACCTGGCAGGTGTACACAGGCATTGTGTAATGATAAGTGGTCTTAAATTGTTGCTTTCTACTGTGTTTCCTTTCTTGTTAATGAAAAAATTAGTTTTCAATAATAAAACAGCCAGTTTGCCATAGGAGGTAAAAATATTTTCCTTAGATTCCTGAAAATGAGAATTTTCAATGTACTAAAATAACTGAAGCATAAACAGTAGTCATTTTTAAATACTTTGAATTACAAACTAAGTAATTACTGTATTATTAGACCAGTTGTTTAAAAACCACATTCACATTTCCTCCAAAGCTATAAGCCACAACTTTTTTATTTTATTATTATTTTTTTTTAAATACACGACAGCAGTGAAATGCATTACAATTCTTTTTTTTGAGAGACAGAGAGAGAATTTTTTAATACTTATTTTTTACTTTTCGGCAGATACAACATCTTTATTTGTACGTGGTGCTGAGGATTGAACCCAAGGCCGCATGCATGCCGGGCGAGGATGATACCGCTTGAGCCACATCCCCAGCCCTACAATTCTTATTACACATATAGAGCAAAATTTTTCGTATCTCTGTATATAAAGTATGTTCACTCCAATTTATGCCTTTATACATGTACTTTGTTTTTTTGCATTACAATTTTTAATACACATATATACCAATTTTTCATATCTCTGTTTGTATAAAAAGTATGTTGACACCCAATTCAAGTCTTCATACATGTACTTTGGATAATGATGTCCATCACATTCCACCATCCTTGCTAATCCCCTGCCCCCTCCCTTTCCCTCCCACCCCTATTTCCTATCTAGAATTAATCTAATCCTCCCATGCTCTCCCTCCCTACCCCACCATGAGTCAACCTCCTTATATCAGAGAAAACATTGAGCATTTGTTTTTGGGGGATTGGCTAAATTCACTTAGCATTATCTTCTCCAACACCATCTATTTACCTGCAAATGCCATGATTTTGTTCTTTCTTAATGCTGAGTACAGTTCCATTGTGTATAAATCCATTCATTCACTGAAGGATATTAGGTTGGCTCCACAGTTTAGCTATTGTGAATTGTGCTGCTGTAAACATTGGTGTGAAAGCCACAACTTTTAAAGAAGTATAATATATATCTTATCTGAGCTATGACTTTTAAAAAATTTTTATTTGGTCATACTTCAGAATGAAGTACACAGAAGGACTGTTAGTTATATTTAACTCTTGAAGAGAAACCTGAAAAAAGTTTGGGATTTGACTAACAAATATAATATTTTTTTATTTCTTTTGGGAGAATACTATGAATGTCAGATATTTAAATTTATGAAACTTTTTTTTTTAGGATGTGGCTTTCAGAAACTGTGTGGTTTGTGGTTCCATCACCTGACTTATTGGTTATCTTCTCTGAAGAAGGAATTTGTAATATCTTGATTCCTGGGGCTGGTGGACCTTGTTTGGGATCTTCTGTCATGATTTCATAGCCCTGTGTGGTCCCTGGAACTCTGGCTGAGGTTGAAGGTCCCCACATGCTCCTTTGTAACTCTCATTTCTTGGGGTGTTCAAGACCTAAGAGAGAATTTCTCTAACATGTAAGCAAGCAGTAGATCCACTGGTTGGAGTCGTGCAGGGCGACCTGCTTCCTGATGTTGTTAAATTGGGTGCTGCCTGCAGGACTCAAGACTTTTAAGGAACTCATTTGTTTTGTTAGCATCAATAAATCCTTGAGTGGCCTAAGAGCTTGGTAAAGTTAAACTGAATACAGCATTTCTAGGAGTGGTAAACTAATGGGCAAAGTGATAAAACCATCACTGATGTCAACAGGAGAATTCAAGATAAGGAAGAATTCAAGATAAAAAGGGAGATTTGTAGCTTCTAGTTTATTGGTTGGTCTAGGCAGAAAACAAAACAAAACAAAACAAAAACTGAGAACTCCTGGGACCACTTATTTTTACAGTTGGTACAATGATATGCAAACCAAGTTTAGCTGTGGCTCTTCCAGGAACTCGCAAGCCCAGTGTGCCACCCCACAGTCAGTAAATGGCTCTCAGGCTGGGTTCTGAGTTCAGGTCCAGTTGCCAGTGGGATCCTTCTTGGGGATTCTGCTGTGCATCTGTGCACCTGTGCACCTGTGCACCTCTGTGTCTGTCTGTGTGTCCTGAAGAGGTGATGGGTAGAGAGCTCTGTGGAGTAAATTGCTGCAGTCCACAGGGACAAGAAAGGCAAAGGTGATTGGAGCAGAATCCACTTATATGGAATGTAGTTGTTTCTTACTTGCTACCATGCAAAAGGGACATTCTCTATTCTGGGTTTCTGAGTCTATGAGCAATAAAGATCCACCATGTGCCCCCAACCAGTTGAAATGTGGCCTTCACTTGCCTGAGGTACCTTCTCTGTATCCTGGCACATTAGCGTACAAGTGTCCAATACAGTGCCCCTCCTGATTCTGGTGAACCCAGCACTACCCCAGGGAATGCCTGGTGGGCTACAGGTTATAGAACAAGAGATAAAGCAATTATGAGAATGCAATTAGCAAAAACAAATCAATAATTAGATTCAGTTCAAAAAAAATCTTTTAAATCAAATATCTTGTGGAAGAAAATATTTTGATAGCTATTGACTATTGTTGTCTCAGAGTTGGCTGGCTTAAGAAAAATAGTATGTATCTGTAGACCTTCCTTCAGATGTTTGGAGAGTATCAGAGTTGAGCATTTGTTGTATAGCTTTATATTTGCTAAACTCTCTATGTTCTAAAACTTGAGTATAAGAAAATTGCTGCACTTAATGTAGTACTAAATTAAAATAAAAACAAATATAGAGGTGTAATGTCATAAATCTAGGGAGGTACTCTGTGTCTGGGATTTTATGCATCTTTGCAGTGTTGTTTTGGTTCATGGATGTTCTGATAAGAACAGCTTGTGAACTTTGACAGTTCAGAACATGTTTTTATGCTGTAAGATGTACAGTGATGACTAAGAAGCCCAAAATTTGGGGATAGAAGGTGACATATTGACTAGAGTTTAAGGTTTATTTAAGAAAGTTTAAGAGAACAAACCACAAATTACTATTTCCTTTCTTAAAATATAAGGGAAAATATGGGAAATAAAATGTCAGCTATAGAAGACAATACAGTCAACAGATTTCAGAGTCAAACACCATTTGGATAAAGTGAAATGATCTTTATTGAACTGTAGTATAAGGCTTGATTTTTCTGTATCATAAGGATAAACTTCTGATCACAGTAATTTATTATTCTTTGTCATGGTGAATTGCAGATTTGTAAATCTGAAAACTCAATCTTTGAGAGATTGATGTCACTATTAATAATTAATTTCATTGATTTTTCTTCTAAGTTCCTGGATTTTTCTTGTGACCATCACCATGAGTGAAGCAGGAAAAAGTGGGAAAGCACAGCTGTCAGATAGCATGCATCTCAACATGAAAAACACATACACATGCACACACACACACACCAATAACCAGAATCCCATTCTCTAGGAAAGAATTAAACAAGCTCCCCCTGCCTCAGAGATACTATAGGGAGCATTCATGGGCATCCTCCTCCACCATGTTCTCAGATGGAGGATGACTGGATGTGACACCATGGATTATCTGGCTTGAACTGCCTGGATATGACTAGCCAAATAGGTACCCTTCCTCCCACTGCTTCCCCTAAGATCTTCTCCCTTTTAGGTTTTCCTCTGTGATCCCATTTATAAGTTTCAGTGATCTGGAGTTGTAAGATGGTGACTACTTCATCTTAATCTTTTCAAAACTAATTGGGTATATAGAGAATAGCAAGAAATATAGATGTTAAGAGTAGGGATATGGCTAGTGTCTTAGTCCTTCTGTTACTGTGACAGAATACCCAATACCAGGTAAGTGATAAAGAATGAAGTCTATTAACTCACAGTTCTTGGCCTAAAAGTCCAAGATTGGGTGTCCACATCTGGTGAGGGCCTTGTGCTGTATCATAACATAGCAGAAAAGTAGAAGGGCAAGTGTATTCCTGGAGAAGAGACCAAATATGAGGTCAGCTTTGCTTCTTAATAATCTCCTCAGGAGAAAACCTACTTCTGAGGGGAAGACGGTCTCCAATCTTAACAACTTAAGCTTCTTCAAGGCCCTGCTCCCAACACAGTGGCAATCAGATTTCAACATGGATTTTCCAGGGGTTGACTCACTCAAAGTGCAGCAACAAGTACCTTACAGTTACAAACTTGCTAGCAAGCATTTTCCCAGTTATAAGAGATAGGAAACACAACCAGATGGACTTAAGCAAACAAGAGAAATCTTTAACTCAAATTATTTTTACAAATCATAACACTTATTTCAAAGTTGGGTCCAAGTGATGAAATTTTGCCATCAGGGTCAACCTCTTTTCAGCTCTGTCTTTATTACTTTGACTGGATCTCAGGCAAAATACTGTTTGGCATCTCCAAGATCAAGGTCAAACTGCCCAACCACATTGACTGAGAAAATGCTTTATTTTAGACTTTGGCCCTTATTGCCATTTGAAACACAAAGCACTAATTTGTTTATTCCCTCATATCAAGTCCCAAGAAATCAGACTTAATGTTTGTTTTGTTTGTCCCCAAAGAATATCTGGGAGATAGTGAGTTTTCAATATGTATTTGCAAAGTAATATCCCCAAATACCATTTTCATTTTTTTCACTCATGTTGCAAGACTGGTCTTACCTAATGATCTGGACAGACCTAGCAATCTTTTTTTTTCCCATATATGAGATGTTCAGTATTTTTTTAAGTATTTTTTTAGTTGTAGATGGACACTATACCTTTATTTTATTTATTTGTTTTTTTATGTGGTGCTGAATATTGAACCTAGTGCTTCACACATGCTTCTACCTCTGAGCCACAACCCCAGCCAGGCCTCAGAATCAACAATCTTGACAGGAGTTATTTCCTTCCAACCGACTAGTGGTAGAACCAGGAACTTATTGTGACCTGATCCTTGACCAGGCGTTTCATCTATATCACCTTGACAAGAAATCACAGTGCACCAACTCACTAGATAATTCAATATGTTATGAAAAGCATTTGTTTTCAGATTATCTGATTATTTAAAAGATGTTTGGTTATGTGTCTGCTTCTCAGATTCTAAACTTTCTGAAACAGAACCACATGTCTTTGTCTCAGTGGTGGCCCACTAATGGTACTCAGTAAGTAACTACCCAATACCTGAAGAAACTAATAGAGTCGTGCACCCCATAATGACATTTCCATCAATGACGGCTGCATATATGAAAGTAGTCCCATAGATTATGATGGAACTAAAAACTTCTTATGGTCTTGAATTTTTTTCATACCTTTTTTAATGTTGAAATATACAGATACAATTGTGCTTCAACTGCCTAGAGTATTCAGTACAGTAACATGCTGTACAGCTTTGTGTCCAAGGCTCAGTGGCCTATACCATATGGCCTATGAGTATGATAGCCTATTATACCATCTAGGTTTGTGTAAATACACTTTTCATGTTGTTGGCACAATGATAAAAAATCACCTAAGGATTTACCTCCTAGAATGTGTGCCCATCATAAAGCAACATATGACTATGTATTTAAATATGCTATTTGAAAATGTGTGTGAAATGCAGAATTCCCATGTGAATTTCATAAATATTTTGTAGTTGAAATATTTTGTAGTTGAACTTTCAACTGTTGACCCATTGGTCAGATGGCTAATTTTGAGTTATTCATTTCCTTTTTAGTAGTAAAATGCATGGCATAATTTCTAGTCCAAAGCATTCGTAAGAATCATGGCACATGTTACTAATGGTGAAGGAGCACCTGAAGTGGAGCTGAGAAAGAACAGTGTCAAGCAAACCACCCCAACACCAAAGAGCAGAAAGAGAAGGACTTAGAATAGTATTAGGCAAAAATATTGTATCCAGGCACCTGAGACTCCAAATTGAATCTAAGCCAGGCTAGATTCTACTCAGTGTGGCAAGGGTGCCTGGGAGCAGTGTGTAACCATAGTTATCCAGAATCCTGGTTTGCATTGTCTAATTGGTACTCAAAGCAGCATCTAATACAAGATGTACAAGCCTGAGAAAAACCAGGGTGGGGCTGGGGACCAGAAAGGAAAATGCAGGGCAGGGGATGTGCAGGTGGATGAAGGTTATTACATTTCAGCATGGTCATTGTATCCATTTCACTCCTTGATACCCAGGAGGCTAAATTTACTTGGGCTATAATTGCCTCTGGGATTGAAAACCACAGACTTTCCTTTAACCAGTCAGAGCAAAAGGAAGTTCCCATTATGTAGACTCTACACTGCTGGTCTGTGCTGGGGGATTATGAGTCTGTTCCTGGCTGGTCATTTTCAACAAAACCATTACTGACACCATAACATGCTGATGATATTGCTTAGAGAGTATTTCTATTTTTAAATGAAGATGCTTTCTAATTTAATTTTCAGAATTCCATAGATGGGGTATAATGGAGGCTATAGAGATGATTCCAGCAGCAATTTCATGATGTGCTAACATGATGAATCACACTTTCTGATAGGAATGGTGTGGGTGTAAGCAGATGCCTGGTTCCACAGGTTCACACCATCTGTGTAATCTCAGGTAACTTACTTTTCCTCTCTGTGTCTGTTTCCCCATCTCTGAAAATATAGGTAATACCTACCTAATAGAATTAGTATAAAGGAGATATATATGTATGTATGTATGTATATATATATATATATGTGTGTGTATGTATGTGTATATATATATATGTGTGTGTGTGTGTGTGTGTGTGTGTGTGTGTGTGTGTGTGTATAATCTTGTGCCTGGAACCTAGAAGTAAGTTCTCAATGAATTTTAGCTAATTTAGCTCCTATTGACTTAAAGAATAAAATCAGAAACATAGTCCATAACCTTATGTAGAATAATAAACAATATTTTAGGGCAAAGTATTGGCACTAGGTATTTACATTATCAGAAATATTTTCACTAGTACTATGCTATTATGACAATATTACAAAATAGGGATGTTAAAAAGATGTCTGTACAAAGTCAGAAAGTCTTACTATAGCATATTGCTCTATTTTGGTTTTCTAGAATATCATCTCTGTAAATAATAAAATCCCTCAGATTTTAGCTGTTTTAATCAACTTGTCATAAGCAGCTTAAATCTTCTTTCAACTTCACATATTTTCTATGAGCTGGAAGAAACTCTCCAGGACATTGTCTAATTGTCTGTGTCAGGATAATAAACCCTGGGTACATGTGCTGCTTGTTATCAGAATGTTTTTATTTTTTTCAAGTCTTGTACAACATATGATGTCTGGCCACCAACATGGATCCTGCAACATTCCTGATAGGTTAGTGAGTGTTAACCTCTAGGTGAATGTATCTCTGTTACAGGGATGCCATCTTCACTTTAATGTGCAAGGAGACATTGGTGTGGGTCCCTAGAGAGAACAACACTGACTGATGATGAAGGATGGGGTAGAGTTCCATCTCCTGAATTTGCTCTGGTTTTCTTCAATCATCCTGTCACAGGCTTGTTCAGTCTCTCCATATCTCTGGTACTTACACTGTTGTCTTCATTGTTTTCCTGTCTCCAATTCATCTCTTAATCCATTTGCTGTCCTGTTGCTACTGTAATCTTGCTAAAGGTTACTTACCTGATGACCTTACTTTCCTGGGCAGGACTCACATGTTCATTCACATCTCATGAAACACCCTCACATTCCCTGAAAGGCCCCTTCTCTTTACCACTGCTCCCAGCCTGGCCTCAACCACAACCACACAGCCACGCTGGCATCCCTTTACAAGTCTGTACTCACCCCACCCCCAGTGGACTCTTGGAACATCTTGCCTTCCTGTGGTTTGGAGTGTGTTCCTTCTGTGGGATCTCTATTCCCTCCTCTCTGGTTCTGAGCTGCTGTTCCACCTTGGTAAGTTTTCCAGTATGTCTTCTTACAGCTCAGGCACCTCTGACAAGCCGAGTTTCTGTCACCATCCACATTCATAGTTATGTCTCCCCAGCACCTGGGGCCATGTCTTACATACAGTGTAAACTCCTTCATAATTTCTGAGCACCTGCACACACAGATGCACACAGGCATAGATGAAAATTCAGACAGTCTTTCCCTTTCTACTTACTCTGTGGTACAATTAATTGACCTGTGGGATTACAATTTGGTCAATTAAGTTTCCTTTAAAAACATTAACAAATTAAGTGACTCTCAATATTACCATTGCAATTTATTTATTTTTTTCATGAGTTTGGACAAAAACTAAAAAAGATGGGGCTGAGATTGAGGCTTTGTGGTGGAGTACTTGCATAGCACATGTGAGGCACTGGGTTTGATTCTCAGCACCACATGAAAGTAAATAAATAAAATAAAGGTATTGTGTCCATATGCAACTATAATTTTTAAAAAAAAAAAACTGAAAAAGTCACAAATTATTTGGATGTTTTTCAAATATTTACTCCCAGGCACTTGCCATTTTATTTTTAGCAGCCTTTGAAATAATCAAAAATACATTTTGTTGGAGTAAACTGGTTCTTCCAAATCTCTCTCAATAAATTTATCCTTTGGGCTTATTTTGGCAAGGCAAATATATAGTTGAGATGCTTACATAGGAGGAGCAAAGAAGAAAAATAAGTGTATTATCATCTACTATTTAGCAACAATATTAGTATATCCAATTAATAATATAATGGTATAAAATTAATAACAAAAATATTAGGTCTTTCTCTTCTTAAATAAAAGTGGAAATAATTAGGTTTATCCAAATAATAATTCCCACCTGCATATTGACTTATTAGAATATAGCAAATGTGCTGTAATTTTTAAAAACCTGTTGACTGAGTAAATTAACACATGGAATATGCAGAAGGCTGAAAATATAATGGTGACTGGAAGAAGAAACTACAGATCCAAAAATACAATTAAGAAAGTGAGTACAAAAAATAGGTGTGGTCCAATTCTCCGACCTCAGCCTCCTGAGCTCCTTGGATTACAAGCATATGTACACCTGTCTAAGGGAAGTGATTGTTTCATGGAAATTTTTTAGTTTTCTATTACTATTTAAATAATTTCAGGTAAACATTGCATTAAATAGAGGAGCTATAATGAGAGTCTGATGTCTGGAGGGGTACTACATACTAGGAGCAGAAGCATTCTAGGGAAAATCAGAGACAGAGAATCTTGTGGCCGGTTGGTGAAATACCCTGAATCCTCCCACTCTGCCTGTTGGCTAGATGGTAGAAAAGTCAGAAAACTAAGGTTTTTTTTGACAATAACCCAGTGTATTAAACTAGAAATAATTTCCCATAAATTAGTTAAATTAAAAATTTCAGTATCATATGAATCCAAATTCTAAAAATAAAATAAAATTCTTCCTTTTTTCTTTATGAGATTTTTATGCATTTCTTTAATACATCAAAGAAATTACTGTCCCTTTTTGGTTGAAAAGGAAATGATATTTTATGACGAATTCATTTATAAATATTCTTGCTAGGAATGGATTGATTGCACTTGCTCTGAGCAGCTGACATAAAACCATATCATAGTCCCCAAATCCAGTTTTTCCTTCCATGAAGAGACTGTGACCACAAGACACAGCCCTGAGGAAAATCATATGCTTCATTAGAAACAAGAGCCTTCCCAGATGGAGCGCCTCACAGGAGTCTGTTCTCCAGGAACATGCCCACATTTAGCAGGGAATTGTTCCTGGTTTTCTCAAAGTAGAAGGAAGGAGGCAGGGAGACAGGGAGGAAGCAACAGACAGAAGTACATCTATATCACAAAACAATGCAAGAAAATTTATATGGACAGTTTTAGAACGTTCTAGTTGATTATTTGAAACACCAAATACCTATATCTTGGCAATGACATTTTTTTCCTATTTTAGTATAAAGTAGGGAGTCTCTAGCTTAATAGGGAGTCTAGCTTTGGAATGTTTTTTTATATTGCTTTAATTCTCCTCAATCAAAATGCTCAAATTACCAAACGTTCATTCTAAGATAATAAAAATGAAAACAAATTCTCATGCAGCCTTTGTCTTATCCTGAAAATTCAAGTTGTTATAAATTTATGGACCAAATATGATAGTACAGTTGTTAAATTCTTGTATTTAAAGTCATATGGTCACTTAGAAAAATGTCCCTCTACATAAATGACCACCTGAACTCTTTCAGGTCTTTTCTACATTTTAAAAACTTTGTGTAGCAATTTCCCAATATTTCTACAATAATATAAAAGAGAGGGAATTAAATAATTTCCTTCTATTTTTACTGGAGAAAACTGAGGTATTGCAGGGTAAAATTTTTATCTAAAGTTTATTCAAAATAGATTATTTATTCACACAATAAATATGTTGCTCTATGAGGTAGCATTTGGAGCAACATTTATAGAATAAAACTATGGTTTTTAAAATTAATATTTGTTATGGTTTAGATCTGAGATGACTCCCAAAAGTTCATGTGTGAGGCAATGCAAGGATGTTTACAGGTGAAATGATTACAGTATGAGGATTGTAATCTAATAAGTGGATTAATCCACTGATATAGATTAATTGGGTGCTAACTGCAGGCAGCAGTTAGGGTATGACTGAAAGAAGTAAGTTACTGGGGCCATGACTATGGGGTTTATATTTTATACCTGGGAAGAGAAATATGCTTTCTCTCCCTCTCCTACCTGCTGTCAAGTCTTGAGCTGCTTTCCTCTGCTATGCCTTCCACCACCATGATGCTCTGCCTCACCTTGGGCCCAGAGCTATGGAATTGGCTAATCATGGACTGAACCTCTAAAACTATGAGCCAAAATAAATGTTTACTTCTCTAAGTAGTTGTTGTCAGGTACTTTGGTCACAGTGACAAAAAAAAAACTAAAATTATATTATTTTTAATTGACAAATAATAATTGTATACATTTATAGGGTACAATATTTTTAATGTGGAATGATTAAATCAACATGATTATAATAATGATTAAGTTAATTTAGCATTTATTAGATATACACACACATATATATGTATATACATACACACACACACACACACACACACACAAATATACATATGCACCTTTGAAATGTGTTTGGGTTTCTATTGTACCATAATTAACAGAATTCTTTTTTTTTTTTTTCCTGGAGTGGCTGGTCTTTAATTTCTTTGGGCCAGAAATACAGCCCTTCCTCTGGCTCTCAACTGCAAGACTTCAGTCAGGCTGACTTGATGGCTTAGAGGCCCATGGAAAAGAACACATTAATCCTGACCTGGGCAATGGCCCCTGGCTGTGAATAAGCTAGAGGGGCTGTGTCAGACTTCCTCCTTGTACCATTCCCTGGGTACCAATCCCCAGCCAAAGCTTGTCCTCAGCCCAAGTCAAAACAAAATTTCTTCTGTCCACTGCAAATTCTCTGTGGAACTTCTGGGGGTTCTCAGTAACCCTGCAGCCTTCTAGCTGCTTTCCATGTCCTCCTCTTCAGTCCCCTGCTCCCCAAATCCTGGGGCAGCCCTTCTCCCCACAGGGGCTTTAAGGCTAGGTGAGGGTTAGCCCAGCACCTCCTTGATGAGCAGCAATTCTTTGAGACTGAGGGATGGCACAGGGGCCTGGAGCAGGGACTCTGAGTGGCATTTGTCCAGACCTAGGCACCAGGGGAATTGGACATGGGCCTCTAGGAAGGGTGCCAGGAAAGAATGGGAGCTCTTTTCTCCCAACAGCTGCAGGGCCTTCTCACAGCAGGCCCAGGCCTCCACAGGGTCCTCCAGCTCCTGGTGGCACACAGCCAGCCCAGCTAGGGTCAGCAGAGAATGGTCTGGGCCCCAGGAGGGCATCCAGCTGGGTCTGGAGCTGTCATGCATTGGCCTAGAGTGCCAGGGCCTCAGGATAGAAGCCAGTATAGGTGAGGCTCTGTGCCTGCTGCAGCTCTGGCAGCACGAAGAAGTCCTGCAGGTCTGGGGCATGGCGTAGCTCAGGCACAGCTTGTAGGTGGCCCAAAAAAACTGTCCAAAGGCTCTGCTAAGGCGGGCAATCGTATCCACGGTAAAATTCTGGCGCGGGCGCTCACGGGGGAAGGAGACGGCATCTATTGGTCCCAGAACTTCAGCTGCAGGTTTCGGTGCAGCTGCTTAAAGTCTGAGTAGCTGCAAGAGATCTGGGCTGGCTGGCGATCTGGTGGCCCTGGACACATCATGGCGAGGGTATAGAGTAGGAGGGAGGGTCCTTGACTACACTGGTGCTGGTCACCTCAAAGAGCAGCTGCCGGGATACCAGAGTGTATTGGGATTTCTTCCAGAAATCCTGTAGCTCCCGGACCAGGAATTTACTGCCTCGCTGCCCATCAGGTGGGGGAGTCTGTTCTGTCTTCTCGCAGTGTCTGTCCTTGGGAGTCCAGGCGGGCCTCCTTGTGGTGCTCAGCGCTGGTGAAGCTGAGGGTGCAGCTGAGACAGGAGGACAGTTCCTCGGCAGCGTCATCCTTCAGCTAGGAGGTCTCTGGGAACTGCTCAGCCTCTGGGCCCCCCCGCCGAGCTAGGAGGCCATGGCATCCTGGGGGTAGTGGACTACACTAGGTCCAGGGCTGGGGCAGGAGGAGGACCCCTGCCAAAAGAATTTTTGACAGTTACAAAATTTTGGTTATTCATGTGAACAAGTTTGTGAACAAAAACTTTTTTCAATTTCATGCTTGATTGCCTTTTAACATTTTGAATATGGAATTTGAGAGTTTTATGGAATCCAGTAACTTTTGCGTTTAGACTAACAGATTGTATGCCCTTTGAAATTGCTATATCAAATTTATGCAATCAGGATAATTCTCCAGCTGGTGAGCTATGGATAGTTAAAAATCTTTAAAACTGAGTATTAAGGGCAAAATCATTACTAATAAAGAGTCAACAGCCAATAGTCCCAGTTGTGACTCCCAAGAACTCCCTTGACTGGGATTTGGGGTTTTGCATTGTGTCTTCTCACTGCCCCACTCTGTCCAGTAGTAGTGCCAACCTCAACCACAGAGCACACTTTAGATACCAAGACTAACCTTGTGCAAAGACATATGTTGCAGGGAGCTGCTCCCCTGCCTAGTCCAAGAGTCCATCACTGCAGAGATGTGGGGATTGAGGACCCAAATCTGTGCAATTCCGTCTTTGGAGTTCATGGTTTGACTTCCTTGAGTATTTAGTACAAAAATAGCCTCCACTGAACCCTAAGTGCCCTGGTTTGGTGGGGCTCAGAGTAAGCTTCAGTTAGCAAGTCAAAATTTCAGTTGAGGAGGTGAGGAATTGTTAGTTTTTAAAATGTCCCAGGTGACTTACATTCATTTCCATGTTTGAGGACTATTGCTTTACCTTCAGGGTTCCCAGGTTCATGCTGGGGTCCTGGGGTTGGCTAACCAGGTACAGTCTCACTACCCTTCAGCCCTTTAGCCAGAGGTTTCTTGAATTCTGACTCCTATATAGGCAAATGTTTCAGCATGTAGAAAAGACTTTCCTGGCTGTGTGCATCAGAGAAACCATTGTTGTGCCTGTTTCTTTGAATTTTACTGCACGGAATTGTACAATTTTGACAAATCTACAGACATTATTTTCTTCTAACTCAGATATGTCCTCAACTTCTAATTTGTGGATTCTTTCTGAGAATTCACATTTCTGAATGTGGTGGCTTGTTGAATTTTACTAACATGCTTATTTAAGCAGGGATAGGAATGTCTTCAGTAATGCATTCTAAAAGGGGGAGCCTCTCCTGGTAGTTGGAGAGAAACCCTTTTCTCAGTCTGCTTTTCTGCCTCCACTTATCACTTATCCTTACACACCCACCTGGAAAATTAAGACCCCTTTGTTCTCTTTTTACAATGAATTCAGTTTTTTAAATGTTTTGAATTCAATATATGTCACAGTTGACATAACTTAGATACGGAAATTTTAAGATTTGTACAAAATACTCTCCAACTGAAGTCCTGGTCAGTTTAATCCAAGAAGGAAGAATTTATTAAATACCTACTGTGTGCCAAGAAATATGATAAAAGCCAAGAAATAAAGTTATATACTGGTTCTTTACAAAAGTATGCTGATCCTGTAAAATGTACCTGGCAATTCATTTAAGGGATATTGGTTACAATTTTAGAACCATACTGCTCATTTGGAATCTTCCTTCTGGCAGCCTGAACCATGAACCTTGCCTGAATGTTGGCTGGCTGGATTCATCTACTTGCCTGCATAACAAATAGGCAAAAAAAAAAATAGAAAAAAGAAAAATGGGTTTTATGCAGTTTGATCAAACTGGGGAGAATCCACAAACAGTGGAGCCTAGCTTCTTCCTCTTAGTGGTAGTAGTTACACGTAATAACACTTTTCTTGAATAGAAGTTTTCAGTGGCTAGGTGAAAATAAGAATTGGGATGATTAAAATTTGCCTTTCAAGCAGGCTGAAAACCTTTTCTTCATAAGGTGCTGAACAGGACAGTCAGTGAGAAGACAGCAACAATTCTTCCTCCAGAATTTTGATTTTCTAGAGGTTCTGTGGAATAACAAGATTTTGCATTATTTTAAAACCAGGAAGCAATATACTTGATTCTTTCTGTTGCCAGGCCAAATAGGCTCTTAGACATGTAACTGGAAAGACAAACAAACAAACAAAAAAAAAAAAACTTCAGTTGGTTAAAATTTTGAGTTCTTCCCCAGTACACTCTTTTAAATCATAGCCTTTTTCTTTTGCTTGTACTTTTTTTTTCCTTTTTTTTAATTGTGCGTGGTACTGGAAATGGAACTCAGGGCCTTCAACATGCTAGGCAAGTGCTCTATCACTGAGCTATATCCACAGTGCTTTTTAAAAAATATTTATTTATTTTTTAGTTGAGATTGGACACAATACCTTTATTTATTTATTTTTATGTGGTGCTGAGGATCAAACCCAGAGCCTTGCATGTGCTAGTTGAGTGCTCTATGGCTGAGCCACAACCCCAGCCCCAGTGCATTAACTTTTATTTCTAACTGAATTCATAGATTTTGGAATAAAATCTTAAATAAATCTTGAAAAACAGGTTTTGTGTTTGTTCCAGGTTTTCTGGAAGTTCAAACCCAGATACTTCACAAGAAGGGTTTTTTTTTATAATAAACAAACAAGTATGTATTCAGCTAAATGTTTTCAGTCATTTGGACTTCAGATACTATATTTTTTTCTCAAAAATATGTAAGGCAGTTCACAAATGCTGTGATCTTAAAAAGGAAACACTACTGTGTGAATCTACTCCACTGAAGGGAACTTGAGACAGCATTAATTATAAAATCAATTATTGTTTTTAAGTTCATACCAAATGCAATTTAAAAAGAGTTTCAATTGATGGGCACTAATTTGCTATCCTGCAACACTTAAATGGAAACTGCTCTTGTAGTGTTACCACATTATTTATAATTAAAAGTGAATTCTTAACCATTGAGAAATAATTTTACAGGCAACATTAGAATCCAGATAAATGCATGACATATCTGAGTTAAGGCAATGGCCAGAAGCTGGATGTATAAAGTAATTCTTGAATACAATGTTAAAATTGGAAAGGAGCTCTAGATGTAAAAACAAAAGTGCTTTCATTTGAACTTGGCATAAGTCCCCTATGTGTATGAAGTAAATATACTAGCCTAGAACCAAGAGTCATGTGCCCCTTTGGACCTTGTTATGGCAAAATATAATCATAGTATATCACTCCAATCCATGGTGAATTAAAACATACAAGATCTCAGAAATCACCCTTGCTCTTCTCCATTGTATATTGGACTGGGGTTTGAGAGTTATGGAATTAAACAGTTTAATCTGGCAAAGTGGTTTAAGCTTTAGTCATGCTAAATGGTGCAAAGCCTACCCACATAGGATGGCTGCATACAGGGACAATGTGAGATTCTTGCACAGCATGTACTTTTAGAGGCAAGTAAGGGCACAGGTGGACGGGGATGCAGTGGGGCTGGATTCTGCATAACATGGATTCTGTGTGCCAAGCTTATGAATTTGGAATGTGCTGTAATAGGGATTCCACATCCTCTCTATTGTATATGTTAGACCATTGGAATTATGCCAGTGCTTTAGTTCCTTTGGTTCAGAACTGGAGTCCAAAGTAGTTAGGACACTGGGAATCTGCTTGATTATGGATGGAAAGCCCGTTAAGTGGGGTGAGCACACTTCATGTTCACAAGTTCTCAGAGACCTCCATATGTCACCAGCCATCAGGAATGACAGATATTGGAATTAAAAACTAGTCCCCAAACTCTTTCCTACTAATACAGAAATGATCCTTAAGTACACAAAATTCCTCCCGAATCCAGATATTCTTCCTGGTCCACACACTCTATGAGTGAGCCTTGAGAATAGGCACCGGATGGCATTCAAACTGTCATTGTGAAAGGAGCAATAAAAGTCAAAGTTCGGGGGGGGAGGGGTTATATACATTCTCTTTTTCAATCCAGAGAATAGGTTCCATTTTGATGTGTTGAGGAATGAAATACATGCATATTCTGAAAAATTTTTAAATCTAGTTCAGAAAATAATGCATGCAGGAAAGATACTATTTATATGCAATTTTGTATGCACAGAATTTCAAAGTATTGATGAAAGTAAGAACAAATGTATTACTGAGGGACTGTAGTCAACCAAGGAAGTCTGTCCAGAATTGTTTTTCATTTGAGGGGATAGGCAGATTAAGTAATTCTAAAAGGGGTCAGGGGCCTGGAAAACTCTCTTACTGTCTTACTTAGATTGGGAGGATCAAGCCAAATATATTTTTCTCAGCTGCAGGAATTTCCAAATTTCTAAGATTTCACCTGGGAAAAATAAATATTTGTAGATAGGTAGGCAGGCAGGTCGGTAGATAGGTAGATAAAAACTTTTTTAAAAAATCAGAAGTTGAATATTGTAAAACTGTTTTATGTCAGGATAAGCAACAGGCTATTGATGAAAATGGCCTTACAATATATGCAAATACTGAGACAAGGTTTAAGGTTTTCATAAAAATGAATTTGATGCATAAAAATACCTGCAAGAATATTCCTAACAGTCTGATCTGAAATCAGTTTAAGTGATGAAAAATAATTATGCTTTTTTTTCTCTCTAAAGTACATTACAGCTAATCAGAGATTTTCCTTCAGAAAACATGTCAATGTTTCAAAAACCTAACGTTAAGTACATTTGAACCTGTGCACACTAAAACTGAGAGTTCTTTTTTCATAGAATCACTGTATAAGTGGTAATTATGCTGAGAAATAAAAATTACTTTAGCCTAACTGTGATTCTGATATTCAGATGTTCTTATATGCTTATTTGCACCAATCTTGGTTTTTTTCTTCCCTAAGTGATGAAGTGGATGGTGTTTACAATTGTTGTCCTCTCACGTGTTAAAAACAAATATCTGTGAATAATTCATGTAGTTTGGAAGCATTTCAGAATTCATAAAGTTTTTTTATAGAAGTATTATTTATTTGGGGCTGGATCTGTGGCTCAGTGATAGAGCGCTCACCTAGCATGGGCAAGGACCTGGGTTCGATCCTCAGGACCACATAAAAAATGAATAAACAAATAAATAAATAAAATATATAATAAAGAAGTATTGTTTATCAAATTATTAATGATAATTAATTCAATGACTACTGAATATTTTACAATGATGCCAGAGAAGAAAATTACACCTGGTCCTACTAATTTTTGCTTCAGCAATCTTAATATACAACAGCAATATTTCACATTGGAGACAGCAGTGAGTGGAGATTTCCAAGGGCATCTGACTCTTCATCTTATGTAGACGTAACTTAGAAGAGCTAGTAGTATAGGAACAGCACTGTCCCCACAGAGATGCTTCTGTCCCAGGGCCTTACAGTAAATAGGCACCTTGTTTTGAACACAAACATTTTCAGCAGATTGGGGGAGTCAAATCAAAATGGAAGATTCTAATGTCTCAAAATTAGGGTTTAGAGAAAATGGTCATTTTGAAAATGTATCAGTTTTTTGAGTTATCTATATAAGCTTCTACTTCAAATGTTTCCAGGTCCTGCATAAATCACACAGGCTAACAGCCCCCAAATCACACAGGCTGACAATCCCATAATCCCATCCTGGTAAGGATCCTTGCTTTTATTGGCTTTTGTCTTTGCTTTTGCCCAAGTCCCTATAAAAGAAGCAAAAGCCAAAAGTCAGGCAGAAGTACTGACATCAGGGAGCTAGGCCTTGGGAGGACATGGAGGTGCCATGAGGCTGTCTTCCCACCAGCATGATCTCTGGGGAGCCTCCTGTCCAGCTCTGATATCTGGGAGACCCCACCGTGGAATCACACACCTCAATCAAAGTACCAAAACCTAATCAAGGCCAATCTCTCCTGAGATAAAAGCCAGAGGAGGGTTCAGGAGCAGATGGGCAATTGATCAATGACATCCAGAGAACAGGCCTTGAAAGCAGGGGTGCCCAGTGAATGCCAGGGTGAGCACAGGATAACATGCTCTCCAGGAAAACAGAGGTGCCCTCTAATGCCAAGTGATGTCCATGTCAGGTTGGGGTATATTGAAGTCCTTGCCCACAACCCCAGCTGCTCCACATGGCATATTCCTCCTCCAGCTAGGCTGGCCCTCATTGGGAAGACCAATGCTGAGGGCCAGACTCAGTCAGCTCACCTCCCCAGAGCCCAAGCACTCAACAAAGTGACACTTCAGTGGAACCTCTGATCAAGTAAATTCTTGTGCAGAAATTCTAAAAGTAAAACCCATAGCAAGCAGTATCTGCTGAGCAAGCACTCACATTATGTGTATGTGCATGCACGTAAGTTCACTGTGTTTTAAGTGTGTCCCCCAGAAGTTCAAGCACTGAAAATTTAATCCCCAAAGTCATATACTGATGACATTTGTACAAGAGCCTTTGGTAGGATTAAATGTGGTCTAGAGGGTGTGGTCCCCAGGAGAGTGTTGGTAAGTTCACTGTGTTTTAAGTGTGTCCCCCAGAAGTTCAAGCACTGAAAATTTAATCCCCAAAGTCATATACTGATGACATTTGTACAAGAGCCTTTGGTAGGATTAAATGTGGTCTTGAGGGTGTGGTCCCCAGGAGAGTGTTGGTGGTTTTCCAAGAAGAAGAAAGGAGACCTGAGCTGGCAAACTTGCTCTGTCCCAGCAAGTGATGTGTGTGCTGTGTTATGATGCAGCAAGAGGGCCCTCATCAGATGCAGGCACCACGTTCTTAGACTTTCCAACCCACAGAAACATGAGACAAATAATCCTTTATCCTCTTTTATAGGTTGGGAACAGATACAGGGGATGGAACCAAGGGCCTTACACATGCCAGGTACCAGCTCTCCCACTGAGCTACAGTATGATATAGCATCAGAAAAGGGCTACCAAAGCTGCCATAACCAGTACCGTGGACCAGGAGGCTTTAACAAGAGTAACCTGCTGTCTCACAGTTCTGCAGACCACAAGTCTCAGATCAAGGAATTGCCTTCTTCAGAGGGCACTTAGAGAGACAGTGTCAGGCCACACTCTTGTTAACTTAGACAGCCCTGTCCCCTTGTGTCACCTTCAGTACCTTCTTCCATATCACCTCCCTCCACATGAGTGTATCTGTGTCCACTTCTCCTTTTACAAGACACAGTTCTATTGTATCAAAGCCCACCCTAATGACTTCATCTTAATTTATCACCTCTGTAAAACCTCTTTCTCCAAATAAGATCACAAGCTAAAGTACTGGGAGTTGGCAATTCAACATATCTCCCCACCCTTGCCTCAGGAAGGCCTCAATTCAACACATAACACTCTAATATTCTGTTTATGAAAAAGTCAAAATGTGACTCCATCTTAATAGCCCTAAAAACTGGATACTGCATTTCAAAAGACACCTCTAATCCTGTTTCCACATTCTTTTAGATTTCCTGTATTTTGCTTTAGTGTCAGAATATCAAGATGATTCAGATTTTTGTGACCACTTACATAAGGTAAAAGTATTTCAAATCCATGTAGTAAACTCTGAGGTTCTGGAACTATACAAAGATGGCTACTTCAGTCTACATCAAAACAACCTATATCCAGAGATGCCCCACAGCAGGGTCACTGTAATACTCTAATTTTAAATATATGGAAGTTTTCTGTAAAAAAAAAAATAAGGGGGAAAAAGTAAAGTTCTGGCAATCCAGACAACAGACTAAGACTTTGAGATTTTCAATCCCTTCAATGAAATATTATCTGGCCTCAAAGACACCTGGATCCTGCCCCTCCCTGAATCTCTGTGAGATCACTTTTCATAAAATCTAATAATCTGCATCTTCTAAAGGAATGTGTCATGATTTATTTCATTGCACTAGTTAGAGCTGTACATTTGTATCATTTACCACTTTTTAAAAAAAAAGTTTTAAAGCATTTTTTTAACCTTTATTTTATTTATTTTTATGTGGTGCTGAGGATCAAGCCCAGTGCCTCACATGTGCTAGACAAGTGGTCTACCACTAAGCCACAACCCCAGCCCTCAATTTACTATTTTTAATTCATTTTCAAACAATTTCAAATTGACAGAGAAGTTGCAAGAATCCTGCATGAAACTCCTACAAACTCCTTACTCAGATTTACTACATATTCGCATCTCACCCCAAAGGCCTCATCAAGCTCTTTCCACATGCACATGCACACATTTTAGTTTCTGAATTCTCTGAGAATTGGATGCCCCTTGATCCCTCAACACTTCAGTACGTAATTCTTAATGGTAAGGACATTCTCTTACTTATACAACTTACCTGCACAACTAAGAAATTCAGGAAAACTAACCTGGATGACACTTTCAAATAATTTTCACCCACTTTTCAGTTTCATCAACAGTTCCAATAACATCCACAGCAGCACATTCTTTCCCATCAGCACAGCTGCATTGGGCTGCTTCCCCCTTCAGTTGGACCCACCCTGAGCTATTTCATCCTTTAATGACATTGACAATTTGTATTATAGGCCACTTGTTTCTAAAAATGCCCCTCCTTTTGGTCTTGCCAATTTTTGCTCAAAATCACATTTGGGCACTTGTCTCCAGCTGGAATACAACCTAAATAACATGTGTTTCTTTGACGAACCAGTGTCCATCTGCTTGAACACGTGATGTTAACCTGGATCTCCCAACTAAAGTACCAACTAAGGTGCTATTTCGGAAGCACAGAACAGCTCTTACCAGAATAGATTTAGTCACAGTCCCCTTGCAAATAAGATTCAGTAGGGAAGTCCTTTGAGACTATGCACACCTCCTGCTTACCCACATCAAACATGCTCCCCCATTACTTAGAATCAGCACTCATTAATGACTCTTGTCCAAACGAATCCATACAACTATTATTGCAAAATGTAATTTTCCCAACTTGTCTCCCATTATTAGTGGACATTTTGCTCTATGGAAGTGCCCATCCCTCCCCATGTCTCCATTTACTTATATTTTGAGTGAGTTAAATAGTTGTCCCTGCAAATGCATATCCACTCAGAACCTCAGATGTAACCTTATTTGGAAATAGTCTTTGTAGTACTAATGAGTTAAGTAATATAGGATAAAATCACCTTGAAATCAGGGTGAACCCTAAGTTAATGACCCGTGTCATTCACACACAGGGAAGAAGGCCATATAAGGCAGAAGCAGAGATCAGACAGATGTGATCACAAGACAAAGACACCAGGAGCCTCCAGAAACTAGAAGAAGCAAAATGTAATTCTCCCCTGGAATCTTCCTAGAGACTATGGTCCTTCCAACACATGGAGTTTGGATGACCAGCCTCCAGAACTGTAGGAGAATAAATTTGTGATTAAATTATCCATTTGGAGTACTTTGTTAAGGAAGTCCTAAGAAACTCATATGCATATTTACTTACTTAATATCTACTTTGAATTATGAATTCCTTTCTTGTTCCATATACAATCCATTCTTATTTTCACTGTGATGCTCTAATGGTCCCTCATAGGGCCACTGGAGCTCCTTCAAGTCAGCCCTGTGTACATGACATGCCTTCATCATTTATGATCACTTACTTGCTTTCTTCCAGGCTCATCTTGCATTTTCCCCTGTGGCAGTCACATAAGTGGTTATTTCTCCAAGACACACTAGCTCCTTTAATGTAGAACAGTGTTTAGAAACCAAGATCTGTGAACCAGAAGGGCTCAATGTTATGAAGGTGTAAGAAATAACTGGTATGTATAGAATTAAATGGTTTACATACTATGGGTTTGTAATTTTAGCATTATAATATGTACATATGCACACATATATGAATATATGAAAATCATGAGTTATACTAATGCCTCCAATTCCAATCCAATCTTTCTACAATAAGAACCCTGGTTCCAACACTATCAACACACTTCTTATCAGCCAGTCCTATAATTCATACATGATACATTCAGAATTGCTGTATCCACACCACTATAAAAATCAAAACTACTGGCGCTGGGGCTGTGGCTCACCTAGTATGTGCAAGGAGCTGGGTTCAATTCTCAGTACCACATAAAAATAAATAAATAAAATAAAGATTAAAAAAATCAAAAATACTCAGATAAGTGCAAGATTTGCTTTAAGGTGGCAGTTGATTTTTCCCTATAAACTGAGGCTATAAAGTAACAAGACTTAAGGTTTACTTGATATCAGTTTCTTCCTTCATTCACCCCACCCCATCAACTGTGGTGCTGTTGTCCATTTATAATATGGTAATGTTTATGATTTGCTAGCACTTAGTTTTAGTTTCCCTGCTATCTGTTGTTACTTAATTTCTTTTTGAATCCATAAGACATCAACATATTTCAAAAGTAAAAAATACAAATAAGACAGGAGAATAAACTAAGAATCCAAGGAAACTAACTGGACATAATAAAGACCATATAGATAAAGCCAGTCATTCACAATGGTGAATGACTGAAAACTTCTCAAAGATCAGGAACAAAACTAGGGTGCCCACTTTCAACACTTCTATTCAATACAATACTGGAAATTCTAGACTAAGCAACTAGGCAAGAGAATACAACAATATAAAGCATCCATATTGGAAAAGAAGAAGTCAAGTTGTCTGTTTATAGATATCATTATTTTATATATATAATAAGATCCTCAAAAACATAGCACAAACTGAGCAAACTTGTAGGACACAAAATCAACATGCAAAAATCAGTTGCATATCTACAAACAAACAATCCAAAAAAGAAATTAAGAAAACACCTTAATTATTACTGCAGCAAAAAGAATAAAACACTCAGGAATGGATTTAATCATGGAAGCAAAAAAATTAAAGAAGATATAAATGATAAAAAGACATTCTGTGCCTTCAGACTAGAACACTTAACACTTACAATGGAAATGAGGCCAGTAAGGTAAAGGAATTAAGTGTTTTATTTCTTTTAATTTCAATTAATTTTAAATAGCTACATGTGTCTAGCAGCTACCATATTCCACAACAAAAGTCTACAATATGTTCAGGCCAAAATGTTTCTGTAATTTATCTTTACTGTACAAGAGGGTGTGGAAACAATTAGTCTGGGAGCACAGGGAATTTCAGCAAATTGCCAACTCATGGAGGACTCTGGACTTCCCTTGAAAAATTACTGAAGCTCATTCCAATGCAATAAATAAGACATACATACCCACTTCTCACTGGAACCTAAAACCTTCTAAAGAACAAGCTACTTAGTCAAATGAAGCTAAATCTTTCTGTAATTATTTCTTTCATTTGGCTTTTGATTTTTGTCATTGTTGTTCTTTCAGAGTTAGGACTTAAAGAAAACACCCCCAAGAAATCCCATAAATGGTGTGAACCACACCAACACAATTCTCTATTTTTGAAAAGCTGTATGAAAATTCCCAAGGTGTTCAATTATTCTTTGGCCACTATGTTAATATGATTTTAAATATTACATCCCCGAGGGTTTTTAAGATAACTGCACAGTGGCTGAGGTTGTGGCTCAGTGGTAGAGCGCTCACCTCGCACGGGCAAGACCCTGGGTTCAATCCTCAGCACCACATAAAAATAAATAAATAAATAAATAAGTAAAATAAAGGCATTGTGTCCAAATACAATTAAAAAATAAATATTTTAAAAAATATAACTGCACATGCAAGCAGAACTATCCTGCTCTTGTTTCTAACTTAGTAAGCTCCTCCATAAAACTGAATAAATATATACTAGAAAAAGGAAGTGGGTACAAAAACTCCAATGGGTTTCAGCCATAAATGATGGGCTGCAGCTCCTCTTGTTTCTTGGATTTTTACTCCAAAACTCTAGAATCCCCTTCTACCCACTAAACTAACTTTCCAGTTCCAGTGGAGGAGTGAAACAATACATAGCATCCATATTGGAAAAGATTGCTTTTCCAATAACAAAACCAAAGAGCCCAAATCAATGTTTTCCAAACTAGTCCTTTTGGACCAAAAGTCCTTTTGCAAATTAACTATTGGCCATGCAGCTGGGGGACAACTAGTCAAAATGCAGACCTAACTGGCAAAGCCTTCTCCGAAAAAACAAAGCCCCAGGGTTCCTTTGTTTGCATGGTGTTCCTGGGGTCCACTTGGAGGTCACCTCAGGGTTCTGGAAGAAGGAAACATCCCAATGGGCAAGTACAAGGAAGAGCCAGTCCTGGAGAGCCCCTGGTGGGAAACAGCAAAGTGAACCCAAAGGTGAATAACCTAGCCTTTCTACCACATGGGTGGCAGAGAAGGTATCCACTACAGTTCCCGCTCCAGGTTTCCAGGGGATGGACCAAATAAACACCAGAAGGCCTACCTCATCTTAAGAGGTTGGTTATAAACCTTGGGCAGAGACAACAGTAGTGCACTTTCTTGTCTCTGAAATACAACCTGGAATTACATAATTCCAGGAGAACTCTCCAAGAAAAAAAGACTAATAACAAGAACACAAATTTCCAAGACTTGGTCAGACTAGCCAGGTCACACTATCAGGGAGCCAAACATTTCACATCCAGTTCTCATTTCAATGAAAATGGTAACTCTTCCCACACTAGCCTCCTGTTCATTTTAAAGGAGTGCCAGTTCTCTGGATGAAATCTTACTAAAAGAGAATTAATTTTTCCTACCTGTCAGAGAAGTTGCTCCTTACTCTTGCCTATCTAATTCCACTGCCTTCAGAAACAGAGATTCCACAAGAGCCCAGTAAATTCAGGCTTTCCCCAGCTTAAAAAGTTCCTCAGGTTAAGTCTAGGCTAAACATTTGGAAGCAATTAGTTACTCATCACAAGTTACACCACAATAGAGAGAAACAAGCAAACACCAATTACAGCTGCACCTCGAATAAATAATAGGAACAATGCTTAACAACACAAATAGGAATGGCAATGCACCTTGACTCATAAATCTGCAGACCACTGTCACCAAACACTGTTCCTGGAAAAAGAGCATCTTAAAACCCATGTTACTTTTTTGCACACAAAATATTAAGCAGAATTCTCGTCAGCTTTCTAATGACAGCATACTGTCAAAGTGGAGTCCCTTTGATGAGAGTGCCCTTAGTTACAGGGTCCCCCACAGGGATTTGGATTCTCAGGGTGACAGTCTTCTCAAATGGACACCAAGACTCAACTTGATTGCATTATTAAACACTGAAAAGTTTCAAATGTGAAGTCCTTTGCTTGGCACACAGCCATAAAAAGAAAAACATGTTTCCTTACTATACATAAAAAAAATACCCTTCTGTTTCCACAAAGTCTTCTTATACAATATGTTTTCATTTATTTTCTTCTATGTGGGTCACTATCATCATTTATTATGATCATCATTCCTGGAATCCGGTCCAGAAGTAAACAGTACACTGCCCCATGAAAAGAAGACGGTCCCTAAAGGAGGAAACAGTGGTCCTACGTCAGGTATTTTTCTCCTTAGGAAATAGCCTTCCTAAAAAAATGTAGTAAGAACTTAGATATCATTTTAGAAGCTTTTGAGGTTTCTACATAGTATCACTTTGTGGACAAAATACACTCAAATTAGAAAAGGACACACCTAAAATTTCCTGTAATCAGATAACTTTACTCACATTTTAAATATGAAATTACCATTCTTTGGACTTTCAGTTATCCTAGAAGTCCAGAAAGAAAAGAATTATATCCTACTCCTTCCCCTATGGAGTATTATTATATCACTAGAAAAAGAATTCAAAAATTACAGAAATGTCCTTAGTTGCTTTGTTCATTAGTCCTTACTTTGGACTTGAACATGGAGGTGTTTACTCCACCCGAAATACAAGCAACTTTCCTTTCCTAGTTACAATGTTAAGCAATGGACGCATCTTCCTTCCTCATCATCCATCTCAAATCTCCCACTACAGCAACAACCCCTAGATGCATCAAAACCTCCCCACAAGCCACACAGTTTCCAAGGCAGAGTTTTGCTGGGCAATTAATCACCACATGGCCACCAGCAAAGGTTGTGCCACTGCACATCAAGGCAACATATTCAAAGGATCACTTGAGAATAAAAGAGGAGGAGGATTCTTACAGGGGAGGTACTGGAAGTGGGATCCAGAAATTGGCAAAGGTTATTAGAGAAAGACACTTAGAAAGTGGTTTACTTCCAAGTTTATTGTGAATTGTGCTGCTATAAACATTGATGTGGCTGTGTCCCCATAGTATGTTGTTTTTAAGTCCTTTGGGTATAGACCCAGGAGAGGGATAGCTGGGTCAAATGGTGGTTCCATTCTCAATTTTCCAAGAAATCTCCATATTGCTTTCCATATGGCTGCATCAATTTGCAGTCTCACTGGCAGTGTATGAGTGTACCTTTTTCCCCACATCCTCACCAACACTTACTGTTGTTTGTCTCCATAATAGCTGCCATTCTGATTGGGGTGAGATGAAATCTTAGTGTGGTTTTGATTTACATTTCTCTAATTGCTAGTGATGATGAACATTTTTTCATGTATTTGTCGATTGATTGTAATCATCTACTGAGAAGTATCTCTTCAGGTCCTTGGCCCATTTATTGATTGGGTTTTTTATTTTATTTTATTTTTTTGGTGATTAGCTTTTTGAGTTCTTTATATACCTAGAGATTAGTGCTCTATCTGATGTGTGAGGAGTAAAGATATAGATGAATGGATTTTTAAAAAGTGACATATATACACAATGGAACATTACTCAGCAATAAAAGAGAATAAAATCATGACATTTGCAGGAACAAAGGAGTTAGAGAAGATAATGCTAAGTGAAGTTAGCCAATCCCAAAAAAACAAATGCCAAATGTTTTCTTTGATATAAGGGAGCTTATTCATAGTGGGATAGGGAGTGGGAGCATGGGAGGAATAGATGAATTCTAGATAGGACAGAGGAGTTGTAGGGGAGCGGGCATGGGGTTATTAACGATGGTAGAATGTGATGATCATTATTATCCAAAGTACAGGTATGAAGACTCGAATTGGTGTGAATATACTGTGTACACAACTAGAGATATGAAAAATTGTGCTCTCTATGTGTAATAAGAATTGTAATGCATTCCACTGTGAAAGAAAGAAAGAGAGAAAGAGAGAAAGGGAGAAAGGAAGGAAGGAAGGAAGAAAGGAAGGAAGAGAGAAAGAAAGAACGAAAGAAAGAACGAAAGAAAGAAAGAAAGAAAGAAAGAAAGAAAGAAAGAAAGAAAGAAAGAAAGAAAGAAAGAAAGAAAGAGGCTTACTTATTTTATTGTGCACTCTGGGAGGTTTATGCTTTAATGGAGAGCGATTTATTTATTTATTTTTTTTTTATTGGTTGTTCACAACATTACAAAGCTCTTGACATATCATATTTTCATACATTAGATTGAAGTGGGTTATGAACTCCCAATTTTACCCCAAATGCAGAATCACATCGGTTATACATCCACAGTTTTACATAATGCCCAATTAGTAATTGTTGTATTCTGCTACCTTTCCTATCCCGTACTATCCCCCCTCCCCTCCCCTCCCTTCTTCTCTCTCTACCCCATCTACTGTAATTCATTACTCTCCTTGTTTATTTTCCCATTCCCCTCACAACCTCTTATATGTAATTTTGTATAGCAATGAGGGTCTCCCTTCATTTCCATGCAATTTCCCTTTTCTCTCCCTTTCCCTCCCATCTCATGACTCTGTTAAATGTTAGTCTTTTCTTCCTGCTCTTCCTCCTTGCTCTGTTCATGGTTGCTCTCATTATATCAAAGAAGACATTTGGTATTTGTTTTTTAGGGATTGACTAGCTTCACTAAGCATAATCTGCTCTAGTGCCATCCATTTCCCTGCAAATTCTATGATTTTGTCATTTTTTATTGCTGCATAGTACTCCATTGTGTAAAGATGCCACATTTTTTTTATCCATTCATCTATTGAAGGGCATCTGGGTTGGTTCCACAGTCTAGCTATTGTGAATTGTGCTCCTATGAACATCGATATGGCAGCATCCCTGTAGCATGCTCTTTTAAGGTCTTCAGGGAATAGTCCGAGAAGGGCAATAGCAGGGTCAAATGGTGGTTCCATTCCCAGCTTTCCCAGGAATCTCCAAACTGCTTTCCAAATTGGCCGCACCAATTTGCAGTCCCACCAGCAATGTACAAGAGTACCCTTTTCTCCACATCCTCGCCAGCATTTGTTGTTGTTTGACTTCATAGTGGCTGCCAATCTTACTGGAGTGAGATGGTATCTTAGGGTGGTTTTGATTTGCATTTCTCTGACTGCTAGAGATGGTGAGCATTTTTTCATGTACTTGTTGATTGATTGTATGTCCTCCTCTGAGAAGTGTCTGTTCAGATCCTTGGCCCATTTGTTGATTGGGTTATTTGTTATCTTATTGTCTAATTTTTTGAGTTCTTTGTATACTCTGGATATTAGGGCTCTATCTGAAGTGTGAGGAGTAAAAATTTGTTCCCAGGATGTAGGCTCCCTATTTACCTCTCTTATTGTTTCTCTTGCTGAGAAAAAACTTTTTAGTTTAAGTAAGTCCCATTTGTTGATTCTTGTTATTTAAATGAAATCCTCCTTCCAGATAAAGGCATCCAAGAATGTTGATGTAATCAGTATCTGCTAACTCAAGCACTACCCCCCACCAGGAAAAGCCGCTCAACATGCTGCCTCTGGTCCATTGGGCAAGCCAGAGCTGCAGAGCGAGCTTTTAGCAACAGGACATGGGAAAAGCTGAGCGCCCCTTGCCTTCAACTGTCCCTTAATTCTCACCTGCCTGCAGGAATGTGGAAGAAAATTGTATACAGAAACCGCTTTAAGCATGTGGAGCCTCTCACTTTTTTTTTTTTTAAGGTCTTAAAGCGAACCTTCTTGGCCTCCAGTCCTCCGGCGCCCCACTCATCGTCCCCCAAACATGCAGGTTGCCTGGAATGTGAGTGCCAAGGGCGCTCAGACCATAGGAACCCTTGTCTGCACCAGGAGGACGAAACCGCTTCCTCGGGGCACCCCAGGCAGGTCTCCAGCGCCGCCTTCTGGGTCCACAGTCTAGCCCACACAAGGTCCCTAGGGGACAGGGTTGCCCCAAGAGAAAATGCCACCGCGGGGGCGAGCCCCATTGTTCCAAGCGGTCGCCTCCTCCCAGGACTAGGGGTCGGGGATGCTGCTGGGGCCCCCAACCCTAAGCACAAGAAGCGCCACGTAGGCCGGCCACACCAGACGGTGAGGGAAGCCGGGCACTTCAATCAAGAGGCTGGAGAAAGCCTGGACTCGGGACTCCAGAGCTGCGGGCTCCCACAGCTCCAGCCGCCCGGAAAGTAGCTTCCCCGGGCTTCCTCCAACCCAATCGCTCCCAGGGCATCAGCCTACCCTGGCGATAGGGGCCTCGGGAACCGACGGGGCTACCGGGGTTCCTGTGCCCTGCATGGGTAACTTCGGGGAGGAACCGAGTCGGGTCCTGAGATCCACCCTGCACTTCGCGGATGAGGGTCTGGGCCTCCAGCCCGCGCACTCGCGCTCAGTCTCACATTCGCTCGCTCACAGCGCCCGGAAAACCCTGGCGAGGGACTCCCCGCCACCGCCAAGCTCCGCCCCCGGTTTCTGAAAACCGCAAAAAAGCGGTTCCCAGAGCGTGGAACCAGCCCCGGGCGTCCTAGGGCGCGGGCCAGAGCGCAGGGTCCATGCTGGCACCCTGTGCGGTGCGGATAGCCCTGCCCCGGGTCCCTCGCTCCAGAGGGACCGGTGCTAACCAGGAGGTGAGGGCCAAAGCCGCGGAGGAAGGAGTGAGCCGCGAGCCTACCGCCTGCGCCACGAGGGGGCGCGCTGGGTCTTACCTGAGGTGCCGAGTACCGACAGGACAGCTGCAGCTGCCCAGCATCGCCCACGGCGTCAACGACAAGCCCCGGACCATGCTGCTGGCGGTAGAAGCCCGGTAGCCCTCCGCCTGCCGCGTTCGGCCTTCAGACTGCGGGCCAGGCGCCACCACCCCTTGCCCCAGCGCGCCTGCTCCTCTTTCTCCCCGAGCTTTGCAATCAGGTCTTCTTCGAGGACCTCGTCGTCCTCCTCCTCTCTCGGCCTGGATGAGACGCTCAGCTGCCGCTGTGGCGCGGGCTGGCTACGGAGGCTCCAAAGCACAGGTTCGGGTATTGGGCCCACCGCTGGGGGCCGGGGCACAGGAGGCAGTCTCTTGCTTGCCCGCCCCACGGGTAGAACGAAGCCGGCGGCGCGCCCTGCCTGCCAAGGGCAGCTGGCGAGGCGCGCGGGAAGCGGCGGGCAGCCGCTGTATCTCGTCAATTGGCTTCTGCGCCCGCCCTCGGATTTGCGCCTCAGAACGCGTGGACACAAAGGTGAGGCTTTGGGGGCATCCAATCGGACCTCGCGGTAGCTCCCTACACTGCACAAATGCCCAGAGCAGTTGCCCCCAACCTTCAGGGGTCGAAAACCCAGCGACACTTCAGACAGCCTCCCTCTACTGGGGCATATCATGGAGCCATGGGTCCCAGAAACTCAAGACCTGAGAGGGCGTCGCTGCAGGCGACGAAATGCTCAGAAAGGGCTGGGAATGGAGCTCCAAGGAGAGAGCCCGCTGGAGCGCAATGCTATCTGAGGCTTTTGGGTTACTATTAAAAGCAAAAGGTGTCATTTTACCCACTAAAGGCAGAACACTGTTGCGTTCTCTGCAGAACTCCAGAACATGCAGAATTAATTTGCTTCGCTTGTAAAAGACATTTTGAACGCACTTCAAATAGCATATCTTCTTGTTTATTCTTGATTTTGGAAGGCTTGATCCTCTTGTTTGTAACTCAAGATTTTTGGTGGTTGTTTGATTTTTTGTTTTTCTCTTTTGGAAATGGATTATCCTGCCACTCTCTTGTTTGTTTTCTGACATTTCTTTTAACAGATTACCAAGCAGTTTGTTTAGTGTTTTTGCTGGATCACTATTCCCTGTTAATTAGTGTGAATTAGGGAAATACCTAGCCCCCCACCCCCACACCCAGTGCCAAGCCAGAGGAGGCTAGTGAGCTTGCCTACCTGCAGTTGCCCTCCACAGATTCAGACATCGCAGAAAATAAAAGTCCTCTAACTATGGCCTGCTGACAAAATGGCTGGACCAGCCCAGGCCCCACCCTGTTCAAATTAGTCCTCAAGCTGTCTCTGCCCAATTTATCTGGAGGAAAGTCTCACATAGTTCTCATTACTGATACAGATTAGGAGGACTGATTGCAGCTGGCCATGTCCCTGCTGGAAATCCAAAGGGAGAATGGGAGAAGATGCCGGCTCTTGGCTGGGTTAAAATCATTATCAAAGTTCCTGGACCCCAAACTCCTCCTTCTGCCCACACTGGTGCCTCTGAACTGGGAGCTGCTCTCCAGGGTGTTGTTTGAAGTCTGCCAGGTATTTATCTTTGGGGTTTTCCTCATTGTATCTTTCTTGGGGGCTCTTACAGATGCTTTTAAAATAAGTAAACTTTTAAGAATTGGTCTTGAAACATTGAGTTACAGACCCCCCCCCCATATTGGATGGAGTGAAAACCAGATAGATGCTGCAAAGAAGGGTCCTCTGAGCCCTGCTCTTAAAAAAAAAGAAAGAAAGAAAAAGTCACTCAGCAAGACTGACATTTCTGTGGGACTGTGAACCTTGGAGAAGGAGATGCTTGCACGTTTAGCCATTTCCCATGGTTTTCCTATCAATAATTCCATTCTGCTTTCCCTATTTCTCACTCTCTTCTTCTTCCTCTACCTGTTGTATCAGAACTAAAAAATAAATACAATGAATAAAATTGAAGAGATCAAAGCACAAGTAGAAAAATGGCTTAGATCCAAGGCTAAATTGAAGCTACATATTCCTTTTCACCTATATTAGTTATCAGTTTTTTTCTTAACAAAATGCCCCAAAATATAACAGCTTCAATCTGTAAACATTCATCATTTCACATAATTTCAGTGGGCCAAGAAATCAGGAGAGGTTTAGCTAGGTGCTATGTTTTGGAGTCCCCCCAGGAAGTTGCAGTCAGATGTCAACAAAAGTTGCAGTCACCTTAGGCTTTATGGGTTGGACAGTTCTCAAAAAGTCATCCAGATGCTTCATGCTGGGCAGGTGAGTGCTGTGTGTTGGGTATGTAGTCCCATGAACCTCTCTATGGGGACTCTTGAGCATGGTCACTTCATGGAGGCTTGCTTACCTCAAAGGAGAGACACACAGAAGGTACAGTGTCTTTTATAACCTAGCCTTAGAAACAGCATTATTTCTGCAATGCCCTATTGTCATGTGACTGGGCCCTCTTCAACACAGAAGAGATCTAGACAGGAATATGTACACCAGGAGTTAGAAATCATTGGAATCCCACATCACCTTTCTGGGAGGCAACCACATGGATCCTTGTGATAGGCAGCAAGCAAGAGGGAGAGAAAAGGTGCATACTTTGTACTAGAAAAAGTAACAAGAAGAGTTCTTTTATAAGTTTTATAATACCAGCTCAGTTCAGATCCATCTCTTACTTGCCTTTTCATTTTAAAAATAAAATAAAATTATTTTCAAAAGTAGCAGTTTCTTATTCTGGTGAAGTCCAGTTTGTCCATTTTTTTCTTTCATGGGCAGTGTTTTTAGAGTCTTAATACATGCTAAAAAGATCAAAAAGGAAAAAATCAGTAAGACTCCAGAGGATTTGGACATACCAAAGTACAGTGCACTGATGTGGAAAGTAAATGACTTTAGTGTGTGTTTTTTGTTTTGTTTTGTTTTATTTTGTTTTTAGTTTTTTAGTTGTAGTTGGACACAATACCTTTATTTATTTATTATTATTATTATTATTATTATTATTATTATTATTATTATTATTTAATGTGGTGCTGAGGCTCAAACCCAGAGCCCTGCAAGCGGCTACTGCTGAGCCCCAGCCCTAGCCCTAGGGTGGTTCTTTTGTGGGAAATGAATGCAAAATAGTGCAGTGGGATTTTCACTCATTCATTAGTTTTCAGTCAAGAAAATCCTCTTCTGCTCTCCTGGAGGTAAACTCTACAAAGAAGATAAACAGTCAAACTTACCAGAATAAGAAGCCTCCATTTTACCACTCTATGCTTCTTGCAAGTCTGACCCCCTGAACTTACACAAACAGCTTGGCATAGTCAATAGAGATCCAAGATTACTAAACCCAAGGACTATTTTTGTTCTCTCCTTTAGCCTTTCTGCAGCACTCTATTCTGAACTACTCCCTCCTCAGGTTTGATGATGTCAAGTACTGTTGGTGTACCCCAACAGTATTTGAGATGTGCCAGCAGCATGTTTGTGCATACAATGAAAAGAGGGAGAAAGCAAGGCTGCTGCCTCTCTCTCTAATGTACAAGTCTATAAAATAACACTGGCATTTTCCATATTTCTTGCTTACAGGACTGTTAAGGTTTAGTATGCTTGTTGAAGCCCCCTAAAGCCCAAGGTTGTGGAAGAGCAGTGGCTGAGACAAAGGTCAGCTGAGGCAAGCCAAGCAAGGAGGAGAAAATGTTTTCTTCCCCTTATCTTAAGTCACAAGCTCTGCATACCTGGGCCAACAGGGAGAGGCTCTTGGCATGCTGAGCCTGGGAAGAGTACATACTAAAGAAACACATGCAGCCTCAGGGGATTAGATAAACTCTATAAAGGAACTCTTGGTTTTACTGAGCAAATAAACAGGAATGATCAGAGTTTAGCTTTGTGTATTTGCTGAAGTATGTTATTAGGGCAATGTGGGCAAAGTGTTACTAAAGAATTGTTTGCCTTATGTTAAGAAGTGTATAAAAGGAGCTAAGAAATAAACATGAGCATGCAGTTGCATTTGCTGCCTTTGCTCTGCATCTCCTGTGTCCTGATTTCTTCGCGACCCTTATCCAGGGACCCGAATGCACTAGACGTTCACAATTGGCGCCCAAACAGGGACCCTGCAGAATTGTCAGGAAGGGTGAGTATACTTCTTACATATTACAGGGTGATGGGACAATCTTCTTCCTTTCCTTTTCTAAAAATTTTGCAGCATTTTTTGGCTATGTATGGCATTAATATCTCCCATTCTGATATGGAAATGTGTCTTAAAGTAGTCAGGGAATGGAATCCCTGGTTTCCTGAGGAAGGCTCTATGGATGTTGATAATTGGAAACGGGTTAGACATAATGTGGAAAGGGCAATGAGACAAGGAGAGAAAGTTCTGATCCGCTTCTGGTCAATTTGGTCTATTTGTATAACTAATGTACATTCACATATAAAAATTTACAATATAGTCCCTTTATTTGGCAAGAATGTGGTGGAAAATTTGGGAAGGTGTTCCAGGACATGATTATGTGGGGACCATATGGAATTTTTTTAAAGGATTGCTCTGAATGGAATAGTACTGCTTGTAATTTGTCTTCTACATATAGAATCCCGCAGAGAGAGAGGTGGAATGAGACCTTGACAAATGACAAGCTGATGGCCTGGGGAGATGGTGGAATTGCCGACCCACGTTTGGCATCACTTCGACATCCTTATAACGTGCAAACTCATCTTTGGAAGATTGCTGCTGCTATGAAACCTATAACCCTTTTAAACGGCTCTTTTTCAGGAACAAGTAAATCTCGAGCTTCTTATAATTTTACTATATTTAAAGAATATAATGTCACGACCTGTGCTCCTATGCCATACCTTTTCTTAATAGGACATATCACATTTGATTTAGTAGTATTTTGTTTTAATTGTAAATTATATACTTGTATCAATACTTCTGTATCAATTCCCCCTGGCCATTCTGTTATGCTGTTACAACAACGATCTCATATTTGGCTTCCTGTTAATTTACAAAGACCCTGGTCTCAAGATCCTGTAAATACTTTAGTTATGGAATTTTTCTGACAATTGTTAAAAAGATCTAAGCTCTTTGTAGGAGTGCTAGTTGCTGTAATTCTAAGCCTTATTGCTGTTACAACATTGGCAACAGTATCAGGAATTGCTTTGCACACTTCTCTACAGACTAAACATTTTGTGGAAGAATGGCATAAGGATTCACATGAGCTATGGCTATCTCAGACCAGAATCGATTCTAGACTTCAAACTCAAATAGATATATTAAAACAAACTGTAAATTGGTTAGGTAAAAAGATTTTAACATTAGAGTAAGAAATTCATTTAAAGTGTGATTGGAATTCTACTTCTTTTTGTATAACTAATGTACAGTATAATCAAAGTCTTCATGAATGGAATACTATACAAAATTATTTGGATGGTAATGATACTGCACAATTAATGACTGTTTCCTTACAAAAGGATATATTTGAAGTATTTGGAAAATGATTTCAACATGAAGATGCTGCCCAAGTAGCAGAATTGTTTTTGAAACAATTAGAAGGGTTAGATCCAAAAGGGATTGTACAAAGTTTATCCCATACAGTGGGAGGGGTAGGTGTGGTTTTAATTTTGGTGTTAATTCTTTTCATACTTTTATATTACATTTGTATCAAACCCTCTCAAAACTCTATCTTAACATTATGGAAGGCTGTGTTAGAAAAACAAAAGAAAAAAGAAGGAAATGTTAAGGTTTAGTATGCTTGTTGAAGCCCCCTAAAGCCCAAGGTTGTACAAGAGCAGTGGCTAAGACAAAGGTCAGCTGAGGCAAGCCAAGCTAGGAGGAGAAAATGTTCTCTTCCCCTTATCTTAAGTCACAAGCTCTGCATACCTGGGCCAACAGGGAGAGGCTCTTGGCATGCTTAGCCTGGGAAGAGTACATACTAAAGAAACACATGCAGCCTCAGGGGATTAGATAAACTCTATAAAAGAACTCTTGGTTTTACTGAGCAAATAAACAGGAATGATCAGAGTTTAGCTTTGTGTATTTGCTGAAGTATGTTATTAGGGCAATGTGGGCAAAGTGTTACTAAAGAATTGTTTGCCTTATGTTAAGAAGTGTATAAAAGGAGCTAAGAAATAAACATGAGCATGCAGTTGCATTTGCTGCCTTTGCTCTGCATCTCCTGTGTCCTGATTTCTTCGCGACTCTTACCCAGGGACCTGAACGCACTAGACATTCACACAGGACTACATGAACCTACTCATAAACTCTTCCTGAAATTACATATTCACCCCAAACCACAGTGTTTTTGTAAAGTATATTTTATCTCAATCATTTATTTCTACATACAACTATTTAAACTTTCCTGTCTCCAAAAAAAAAAAAAAAAACAGATTCAGAAACAATAAGTCAAGGATTCCAGTTTTCACCAATAGCTACAAAAGTTAGAAGTTCACAAAGCTTGAGTGTAATAATCATTATAATGAAGAAACCATCTGAACTTCTAATCTGTTTGTCACAATGTTCAGGCTGCAGGAGGAAGCTGACAGGAAATAGTTTTTCCCTTTGCAGTTCATCATTTGTATGAAGATGACTCCCACCTGGCAGGTGATGATCTTGGGGAGGCCCAAGCTTTAGTATTAATCTAGTATTAATCTCCTTAGCCACTGAGGAAAGTAAACCTCTCATGGTTTATGTTCCACCCTTGACATCAAATTTGTGCTGTCTTAGCCAACACCAAATGTATGACTGAAAATCAACTAGGTATCCCACAATTTAATTCCATTCTGACACTAGTCACCCAGAGTTATCCTCAAACTTCACAGGTTTAAGGGATCAGAACCCCAAGACTGCCCTGACTTTAGACACCAACTTCATGTACGGATTCCTGGGTGCTTAACTGGGATTCTGTCTGACTTGCTACAAATGCAAGGGTTTCGACAAACCCCTCCTCTAAAACAACTTTCAGAACTCTGGAGAATATTTTCACTTACTACTACAGGTTAATCATAAAGGGTGCAACTCAGGGATCACCCAATGGGAGAGATAGAGTGAAGAATGGGGTTGAGGGGAATGAAGTTTCCATGTCCTCTCCAGGCACATCCATCGCCCCAGAATCTGGACGTGTTCACAAGTTGGAAGCTCTCTGAACCCTGTCATCTAAGGATCATGTGGAGTTTTCATTATGTAGTCATGATTGATTACATCATTGCACATTGATGATGCCAGGAAGTAGGGATAGGGCTGAAAGCTCCAACTCTAATCAAGGCTTGGTCTTTCTGGTGACCAGCCCCTAACCTGAAGCTATCTAGGAGCCACAGCTACCAGCTATCTCATGAGCAAAAATTCAGATAAAGTCTAACAATTTGGTATAAATGACAACTGACAAGCATCACAGAAAATTCTAAGAGTTTTAGGAGCTCTGTGCCAAGATCTGGTGACAAAGACCAAATATGTATTTCCTATTATAGCACACATATGGTCAGAATGTTTTCCTGATGGGTCAATTAAAAATATCAATTCACTTTTTTGGGGGAAAAATCAATAAAACCAGGATGTATTTTTATCACCATTTGTTACTACTTCATGATTGTTGTGTTAAAATACTAATGTCACTGATTTTTTAATCTATGATGTTTCATGCCTATATTATTTTTCAAAATCCTTTTTAAGATAATTTATTTCACAGTCTTAAAAGCAATATAGCCTGGTATGTTGTCAGTAAGTAATCCCAGAAGGCTGAGACAGGAGGATCACAAGTTCGAGGTCAGCCTCAGCAACTTAGTAGAGACACTGTCTGATTTTTTTTAAAAAAAGTGAGTAGAGACTGAGAATGTATAGTAGTAATAGAACACTTGACTAGCATGTGCCAGACCCTGGGTTCAAAGACCAGTACCACAAAATAGAAACAAACAAATAAACAAAAACTCTCTATCTCCTACGGATCAATGCTATAGTTTAAATGTGAAATGTCCCCCAAAGGCCCTTGCTTTAAAACTTAGAATCCAGGGTGGTATTACTGGGAGGTGGTGGTACCTTCAAAGGGTGGGGTCTAGTGGCAGGTTCTTAGGTCACTGAGTTTGGGTCCCCAAAATGGATTGTGGGAACCTGACCTATTCCTCTTTCTCTGTTATAATTGCTTTTGCTTCACCATATGCTCCTTGCCATAGGCCCAAAGCAATGGGACTAACTGATCATGAACTCCAAAATCATGAGCCAAAATAACACCTTTTCTCTTCATAGGTTGATTATCTCAGGTATTTTTATAGTGTTGAAAAGCTAACTAACACAATAAAAAATCGCATGTTTGGGGATGGAGATGTGGCTCAGCACTAGAGTGCTCGACTAGCACATTCGAGGTGCTAGGTTTGATCCTCAGCCCCACATAAATAAATAAAATAAAGGTATTGTTTCCAACTATACCAAAAAAAAATTAAAAAACTTTAAAAATCACATGTTTTATTGGGCAGTGCTTAGACATACAACTGCTCTCTTTAAAACATCTCTGAAATATGTAGAAAACTATGGTTTCATTTATTAAAGCTACTGGAAGCCTGAGACCTACAGTGAGCAGCCTTACATTCACCCTACGGTTTTTGATATATGTTAGGGGGTGAATTGTGTTTCCCAAAAAGATGTTGAAGTCTTAGTACCAGGAACAAATCCCTCCAATGGCCTTTAGTGGAAGCCAGTCCTGCCAATATCTTGATCTCTGATTTCTGGCCTCCAGATGTGTGAGACAATAATCTCTATTTTTTAAGGCACTCAGTTTTGTCTACTTTGTTATGGCAGCCCCAGGAAACTAATGCAAAGTAATAAGTGGGACACAGAACAGAGATGGCCCTCTCAAATTCTACTTATCATAAAATAGTTAAACAGCACAAAATTGTCTAACATAAAATTATCTTAACTAAACACACACACACACACACACACACACACACACACACACACACACATTATTCTCTCTGTTAAGGAAAGAAGGCCACAGTTCTCTCATCTCCAGAAGGGATTGATGGTCCATTGGTTCCCTTGTAGATATGAATGTGCTTGCTCCCTGGGGGTGTCCTATGCCATTTTTGAACTGGATCCACCATAAGGGACTTAATCAAAAAGAGATCCAAAACACCCAGGGGAAAAAAATGGATCTTCAAACTTGGGTAAGTAGAACAGGAATGTACAGTTGAAGTTTTTGCTTAACAAACCCTACCACACTAGGTCATGAGACGTCCTTGGTGACATGATAACTGTATGACTCTCCAATAAAGTTTCTCCCAAAAGGTTTTAGGTCCTACAGATATGCAAACAAAGCCTCCCTATTACTGTGACTTTAATTGGATGTGTGGGACTTAGGCAGTCCTCAAATGTGAGGGTATTAAAAATGTTCAGACAAAGATGAAGTTTATAATTCCTGTCAAAGTTTAGAAGGTTGGTGGGGCTAGATTTGTAGCTCAGTGGTAAAGCACTCACCTAGCAGGTATGAGACACTGGGTTTGATCCTCAACATCACATAAAAATTAATAAATAAAATAAAGGTATTGTGTCCAACTAAAACTGAAAATATATATATTTTTTTTTAAAAAAGTTAGAAGGTTGGTGTATAGCAGGATGAGATGATTACATGATGTTGCCACTCTCATCACCAACATGAAGATGCATGCAATTTCTCTCCATTTAAATTTTCCTTTCTTTTCTTTTCTTTTTATAGTTGGTACCAAGGATTGAAGCCAGGGATGCTTAACTGCTGATCCACATCCCTAGCCCTTTTTTTTAATATTTTTTTTAATTGTAGATGGACACAATACCTTTATTTTATTTATTTATTTTTATGTGGTGCTGAAGTTCAAACCCAGTGCTTCACACATGCTGGGCAACCACTCTACCACTGAGCCACAACCCCAGCCCCACATCCCCTAGCCCTTTTAATTTTTTATTTCGAGACATGTTCTTGCAAAGTTTCTCAGGACGTAGCTAAATTGCTAAGGCTAGCTTTGAATTCACTATCCTCCTGGCTCAGCCTCCCAAGCCACTGGAATTACAGGTGTGCACCACTGTGCCCGGCTGCTTTATATATGTCTTAGCAATGTTATTAAGTACATATAAGACTATGATAATTTAATCTAATTGGGCTACATTTGGTTTTGACATGATGTTTGGTAAACACTGATAGTACTCCAACTCATAAATATTCCTTTGTTACTCCTTAGCAAAATACTCCAATTTTGGTTAAAGTAGCAATATACTTGGGTAAAATTTTGTAGTTCCTGTATATGTAGAGGTTATATTTATAATTTCTGATATAAGAATCCTCCCTTCCAGGCATTTCCTTTCTTCCAATATGGAGTGCAGGAGTGAAACTGGGTAGAGGTAGTCATGTTAGGATTTCAAGGGAGCCATGAGGATGGCAGAATGCAGACAAAGAGGCTGTGAGATGGCTGACAGCATGAATCTGAGACAAAGATGAAGCTTACTGTCCAAGTTTAGAAGGTTGGTGTATAGCAGGATGAGATGATTACATGATGTTGCCTTTCTCATCACTCCATGAAGATGCATGCAGCTTCTCTCCATTTAAAAAGATCTGGTTTGCCTAGCAATGTTATTTATATTATTAAACAAACTCTTTTTGTGGAAGTCAACACTGTAGCATTTCATTAAACCCACTTAAAGTCCTAGATGATACAATATATAATGGCCCAATTCTCTATTTTTATGCTTTATTGCTTTTTCCCCTTCCTTCTAGTTATACATAAGTAGAATTCATTCTGATATAACTAGACAAGCATGGAATATATCTTATTCTAATTAGTACCCCATTTTTATGTATGTAATGTGATGGTGGGATTCACTATGGTATATTCTTATAAGAACATAGGAAAATTATTTTGCATTCATCCCACTGTCTTCTCTTTTCCTATCCCCTCTCCCTTCCATTCATTCCCCTTGTCCTATCTACTTAATAATCATTCCTCCCCTCTCTGCACTTATTGTGGACTGGCTTCCACATATTAGTGTAAACATTCAAACTTTGGTTTGGGGGGACTGGCTTATTTCACTTAGCATAATAGTTTCTAGATCCATCCATTTACTTGCAAATATCTTTAAGTCATTCTTCTTTATGACTGACTAATACTCCATTGTGTGTTTATACCACATTTTCTTTATCCATCAATTTGTTGAAGGGCAACTATTTTGGCTTTGTAGCTTAGATATTGTGATCTCAACTGCTATAAACATTGGTATGGCTGTGTTACTGTAGTATGCTGATTTTAAAATTTTTGAATATATACCAAGGAGTGGGATAAGTGGGTCAAATGGTGATTCCATTCCAAGTTTTCTGAGGAATCTCCATACTGCTTTCCATACTGGTTGAACCAATTTACAGTCCCACTAGGAAGGTATGAATGTACCTTTTTCCCCACAACCTTGCCAACATTTATTGTTACTTGTATTCTTGATAATTGCCATTCTGACTAAAGTGAAATGGAATCTCAGTGTAGTTTTAATTTGCATTTCTTTACTTGCTATAGATGCTGAATATTTTTTTCATATATATTTTGACCACTCATATTTCTTCTTCTGAAAAGTGTCTGTTCAGTTCCTTTGCCCATTTATAAATTGAGTTGTTTGGATTTTTGATGCTAAGTTTTTTTTAATTTTTTATATATTCTGGAGATTAATGCTGTATTTGAGGTGCAGTTGGCAGATTTTCTCTCATTCTGCAGGCATTCTCTTCCTGTTCTTGGTTGTTTCTTTTACTTTATAAAAGCTTTTTAGTTTGATGTCATCCCATTTGTTGATTATTGGTTTTACTTTTTGTGTTTCAGGAGTCTTATTAAGAAAGTCAGTCCCTGAGCTGATAATGTTGGAAAGTTGGGCCTACCTTTTTTCTAGTATGTGCAAGGTTTCTGGTCTAATTTTTAGGTCATTTATCCACTTTGAGTTAAGTTTTGTGCAGGGTGAAAGATACGTTTTCATCCTAGTACTTATGAAATTCCAGTAACACATACATACACACAAAAAACAATAAACAAATAATCCATTAATAAATGGACTGAACAGGCACTTCACAGAAGAAGAATACAAAAGATAAACAAAGATATGGAAAAATGTTCAACGTATCTAGCAATTAAAGAAATGCAAATTTAAACTACACTGAGATTACATCTCACTACATTCAGAGAGGCAATAATGAATACAAGTAACAATATAAATATTGGCCAGGATATAGAGAAAAAGATACATTCACACATTACTGGTGGGACTGTAAATTGGTGCACCCACTCTGGAAATTAGTATGGAGATTCCTCAGAAAACTTGGAATAGAACCACTATTTATTTCATCTAATTATCCCACTCGTTGGTCTATACCCAAAGGACCTAAAGTCAGCATACAAAAGTGATGTAGCTACATCAATGTTTATAATAGCTCAATTCACAAAGCAAAACTATGGAACCAAACTAGATGTCCTTCAACAGATGAATTGATAAAGAAAATGTGGGGGGCTGTGGTTGTGGCTCAGTGGTAGAGCGCTTGCCTCGTATATATGAGTCACTGGCTTCAAGTCTCAGCACTGCATATAAATAAATGAATAAAATAAAAGTCCATCAACAATTAAAAAAAATTAAATAAAAAAAAGAAAATGGGTATATATACACAATGGTATATTACTCGGCCGTAAAGAAGAAAGAAATTATGACATTTTCCAGTAAATGGATGGAACTGAAGACTATTATGCTAAGTGAAATAAGCCGATCCCAAAAAACCAAGGCCAAATGTTGTGTTTGATATATGGATGCTAACTCACAGCAAGGGAGGGTGGGGAGGGGAAGAATGGAAGTCCATTGGATTAGACCAAAGGAAAGGGAAGGGAGGGGGAGGGGAATAGAAAAGACAGTAGAATTAATCAGACATAATTTTCCTAGCCTTGTATTTGAATACATGACCAGGGTAACTCCACATCATGTACAATCACAAGAATCCCAATTAGAATAAGTTATACTCCATGTATGTATAATATGTCAAAATACATTCTACTGTAATGTATAATTAAAAAGAACAAATTAAAAAATATGAAATTGTTCTTCCCAAAAAAAGACTACAATGCAAAAGTCATTCTAATTTTTTTTCCTAGATTAAGCTGTGTATGCTTTCTTTTGGGGAATGAATGCTATTAAAATATCTGCAATTTATGTAGGTAACAAATGCACAGGGCATGCTGAACTTGTGTAGTATGTCTAATTCCATGATTGAAGAAAATGTTGAGTTTAGTTAAAGGTTAGTAAAAATAAAGATGTAATAAGTTTCTATTCATGTTTTCAGAGCCCCTAAATGGTGTCTGTCCCGTGTGTTAAGAACTTGTGAGCCTCATGAGGCACTCCTTCGAGTCTTATGAACAACCTCCTGTGCTTTTGATTGGGCCTCTAATGAATCTTTAGCTCAAGCTAGAGAAAATGATACCTTAAAAATATGGAGTTTTCCTGTTTGTGGTTCTTATAGACTGCATTTAGGTAGTTTTTCTTTCTTATTTTTCAACAGAGTTTCTATAATGATCTCTATAAACACCTTGGATTATTTTGTAGGTTGCATTCTTAGATGCCAATATATTTTGTTACCATTTGATATTCTCTCTTATTTTGTAAATATGGCTATTGTTTAGGTATAGCATTAGTTTTTGAATATTGAACTAATATCTAAGCAACCTTTTTATTTATTTTTTTATTTTTCTACCTATGCAGTCACATTAGCTGGAAGGACCAACAGTTGCTTTTTGTTCTTTCCAGTTTATATGCTCTTCATATTAAAATTTTAGAGTCTTATAAACTTATAGGACTCTCAATGCAGTGTTAACAGAAGCAGTGATGTCTGTGAGTCTTCTTCCCGATTTTAAAGAAAATCCTTCTAATATGTCCCTATTGAGTCATGTGCTGATACCAATTTTCAGTAGCTAGCAAGAGCCAACTGTTAACTTTTCATGAATTTTGCAAACCAGTGTTAAAATACAGACATTATTTAAAATTTAATTATGTAAATGTAAAACTGAGCCTATCATATCAAAAGCACAGATAATCAATTATCAAAACTCACATTTTACTTCTTCTTTCATGGTATCTTGCTATGACCCCTTCTCTTCAGGCTGTTTGTATGTCTTCTTTTGTGGCTGGTGGAAATGCTATGTGGTGTGTGTCTGCATGCCTTCCCAGCCCCGGGTTCAGGAACATTACACTGAGGGCTTTGAATTGGCCTTATTGGGAATAGTTACACCATGGAGAATGACAAAGGCTAGAAACAAGGCTTTTATTTTCCTTGTCATCCTATTATTAGACATAGGCTAAAGTGCTTATGACCAAGACTGGTGCAAGTTCTAGCCTGTTAACCAAAAAAGAAAGGAGAAAAGTCAGGAAGAGGAGAAAGGACATCTTCTCCCAGTGTATTAACCTGCAGGTGTTGCTTTTACATCTGTGATGCTCCGTTGGCCTCTGCCTTGCCCCAGGTGTCCTTCAGCAGGTCCTCAGAGCTGTCCAGCACCCACAGCCCTGGGTTGGCAAGCCTAAACCAGAGAGATGATAGTAAGTCAGCTATTGTCTCTGCTCTCTCCTTAGAAAGAGCTTTCATCCTTAGTTCTTTTCCATTCCTATTGCTCAAAAATTAATTATTTGAATTTTAATGAAATTAAAAAATTAGGTTTTTCATGTTATCATTTGTTTGCTTTATTTTTATTATAAATTTATTTTGATTTTGTTTTGATAGCTTTCTTCCTTATTTGTTGACAGTAATGCTCATAAAGAAAATTAAGTTAGAAGGGAATTATTGGGAGCTATTCATTATTTCCAATTATAGTATCTCTTTTTAGTTTGAGAACAGACTATGGAAAGGTTACTAGTCAAGTGAGCAAATCATGAAAAATTGAAATATATAAATAAGTAAATGAGCCAGTGTCAGAGCCCCTGGGGTTAGTTAGCAGGCTACCACACAATGTCTCTGTGATGCAAAGAGTTCAGGGCTGGCCGATGGGCAATGACTACCATCCTGAGATATATCATGTGGAGAAGGCCAGGGGAAGGCTGTGATGATAGTAGGGATTTCTTTCCTATGCAGTGTGAAAGAAGCTGCAGGCTTGCTTTTTGGAGATGTATCATTCCATCACAAGACTCTGTGTCATTGAGTAAATTACCTTTTCTGTTGCACAAATAGTAGTTCAGAGGATTAAATCAGTGAATACAGTTAAAAATAAAGTGTTCTTCTCTACCTTCTAAAGAGGTAGACTGTAACAGGTAAGCTAATTCACTTAGGAAGTATAGCTAAAAATTAACTCTGCCCCCTGTACATGTATCCTTATAAATATTGGTGATATAGCTTTGGAGTTGAGTATTTGTTCCCTTTATTTAAGTGTAACTTGGGTTTTACTTCATTCCTTGTAAATCAAGCATGGTACTTAGTAAGTAATCAAGTAAAGAGTTGACACAAAGGGTTGGAGAGCATGCTCTTGATTATTCACTCTCATCTATTTTTACCATTAGGTAGCTTTTTTTTTTTTGGCCTGGGATTTATGTTTAAAGTATCCTTCAATAATTTCTAGCATGCCCAGTAAAAATATATTTTCACTGAAGCCAGATTTCAGCCAACATGTACATTATCAAATTACCATTTTTGACCTGGTGATTACTCTAATATTGTAACAGGGAGCATGAATGTCAGGTGGGTTCTTTGTCTTACAAATTTGAAGAATAAATTCCACAAACACCAGGGTGAGAGAAAAGTACCAAGATTTATTAAAGTAATTGAAATAAAGCAGTACTCCTGAAGAGGAAGAGATTTCTGTGGTCTAGAGGTTTTCGTTGGCTTGATATGTCTCTATAGTTGATTAGTGGACTGATAGAGTTCAGAAACAGCATACCAACCCTCTCTATTTTGAATTCTTCAACAAATCTGGGGAGATAATTTCTAAGACTTTGTTAGCATAAGTGTTGGCACATGTCTAGGGGCTGTTAAGAAACTGTCCTTGTGGCTATGAACAGCTGGGGTCAGAACCTTGATTTCTGTCTCTTTTCCTTTTCTCAAACCATTTGCCTGGATTCCTATGGGTGGTATGTCTCAATATCAGTTTAATATCTAAACTTCTCAGTAGTTGCAAAGATCATAATAACTAATAAAGACTCAATTTAATTATTTTTAAGAAGCCTAAGGGCCTTGTATGTTGTTTTTCTGATCTGCAGAGACAGAAGCCCTGTATGATTCAGGCTCCACTGCTGTGGGTACTGCAAAGGTTATAAATATACAGAGGAAAAAGGTCTCCAAGTTTAGGATCCACTTATTTCCATTATATTTAATTTTCAAAGTTAATAGCTCAAAATGTGGTAAGCAGGCATTATGAAGTGGTGGTATGAAATTCATCTTGTATATTCAGATTACTTTTATTGAATATTTAAATTATTTTTTCTAAGAGAGTAGCAATCAGCTAATGAGGTTTAGTGTTTATAGTTGCCACTCTGATTGCATGTAATATGGTTTCAATAAATATTCCTTGGTACTCCTACCAGACTACATACTCATTCCTGAAGTGTGATTTACAGAGTTCAACTTATAAACATTTCTTCTGAAAGATTATCTATGTGTGTTTTCTGTTTTGTTTGTATAATTTTATGTTTCTCCTCATGCATTTTATGTATGTACTCATATTGCATAATATGAAATATTGCAAATGTGAAATAAAATATGTATTCATATTTTATTTATGTATTCCTTCTATTGATTTCTGAAATGTAATTAAATATTTCTTAGCAATACATTTGTGATAAAAAAGGAAAGGGATCTTATAAAGGGTACTGGGAGGGCTGAGTAGAGAAATCTGGGTGGGCTCGGGTGTTTTCAGGGACCAAAGGCAGAGAGGCAGCTCCCAAGGTGTTGAGCATCAACACCAGTGATACTGTCACCACATTTTTGTCAGTGTATTTTATGATTTCCCTAAAGGAAGAGCTGGTTATTGTAGAGAGAGCAATGGGTTAATATTTTCATTTTGCGGGGAGCAGAAAAGAAAAAAAGTCAATATGATTCTTCTGATACAACATGCCTTACCTTTTTATACCAAGAAACATAAATTTTGAAAAGTCAGCATCTCAAGATGGATGAACTATGGCTGGGTTGTAGCTCAGTAGCAGAATGCTTGAGTAGTATGTGTGAGGCCCTGGTTCAACCTTCTGCACACACACACACACACACACACACACACACAAATGGCTGAACTAAAATTTTTTTTGGGGGGGAGAGGGGTACCAGGGATTGAACACAGAGGCACTCAACCATTAAGCCAAATCCTCAGTCCTATTTTTGTATTTAGAGACAGGGTCTCATTGAGTTGCTTAGCTCCTCACCATTGCTGAGGCTGGCTTTGAAAATTTTTAAAAATTTTCAAAATGATAGATTTTTTTAAGAAGTAAAACTCACACTACTTAATAAAATTGATGTCATTATATATGAATGTAACTTTCTAAAAACTTGTTTTTGACTGTTCACTTTGGTTCCATCAAAATTAAATTGATATTTTCTAAAATTAAAAAATAAATCTTATACAAAAGAAGACTTAAAAATCTGTGCATTCTAAATAAGAAAATGCTATAATATTAGTCTTCAATTATTTTCTTCTTAATAATCTCCTTAAGCTAGGCATGGTGGCACTTGTCTCTGATCCTGTGGCTCTGAAGGCCAAGGCAGAAGGATCAAGAGTGCAAAGCCAGTCTCAGCAACTTAGTGAGGACTTAAGCCATTTAACAAGACCCCGTCTCAATATAAAAATTCAGTAATGGACTGGGGATGTGACAGATTGGTTAAGTGCTTCTGCATTCAATCTCTGGTACAAAAAAAAAAGGAAAAAAAATTCTCCTTAAGAAACTTTGTACTCCACATTTATCCAGACAAAAGTCAAAAAACCAATACCCAGAAAACTATCTTCAAAAAGTAACCATGTGAGCCTTTCATTCCACATTTTGCTTGTGCAGGGAGCACCTTATTCTGCAGTTATTGTTGCTCTAGAGACCCTGGATTAAATTGACTCAAGCATTCCTGGTGCTGCTGCCTTCTAGCCCTCAGTGCCACCTTCTCATCCCATCAGTCATGGTGCCTAAGAGTGCAGGCTTGTCGAAGAGAGTCATGGGGTTGGCAGAGATGATGAAATTTACTAGAAGAATCATACTGAGGTTTTTTCTTTCAGACTCCCCCCAAATGATTGCATAAATACACATTTCCAGACAGGGACTGCTTTCTTCATAACTCAGATGCCAAAATCATGGGCTCTAAGGCCAAAAGTGCTCACCTGTGTGAGAAATACCATTGGAGACAGTGGAAATTGTTAACTTTTGGTGGGTGAGGGTAGGTACCAGTGATTGAACTCAGGGGCACTTGACCACTGGGCCACATCCCCAGCCCTATTTTGTACTTTATTTAGAGACAGGGTCTCACTGGGCTGGCTTTGAACTCAGGATCCTCCTACTTCAACCTCCAGAGCCACTGGGATTACAGGCAAGTGCCACTGCGCCCAGCTCTATCAACTCTTTTGACTGCAAATGTATCAATAGCAGCATTTAGAATACAGTATCATTTATTACATAATATAGACAGAGATGAATGGAATTGATTGGATTGTGTTTTTTTTTTATCTTTCCTCAAAATTCTCAGCCTATCTAGTACTGAGATATTGAGCACATTTCCTCAGATCATGGATTGTGCTCATCTGTTGGTGGAACCAGGAAATAATTTGCCTAATACTTCCAATATCATAATTATTTTTAGCATTAAGGTACTTATTTCTCAGGCTGGGGTTGTGGCTCAGCGGTAGAGATCTCACCTCCCAGCCTGTGAGACCCTGGGTTCGGTCCTCAGCACCACATAGTAATATATGAATAAAATAAAGGTATTGTGTCCAACTACAACTAAAAAATAAATATTTTTTTAAAAAGATACTTATTTCTCGGGGCTAGGGCTGTGGCTCAGTGGCAGAGCGCCTGCTTCGCACAAGTGAGGCACTGGGTTCAATCCTCAGCACCACATAAAAATAAATAAACAAAATACATTGCATCCATCTATAACTAAAAATATATTTAAATACTTATTTCTCACTTTAATAGTTAGTAGTATAAATTTATATGATGGGGATTGGGGCTATAACTCAGTGGCACAGTGCTTGCCTAGTGTGCATTAGGCACTGGGTTCGATCCTCAGCACCACATAAAAATAAATAAATAAATAAAATAAAGGCATTCTGTCCATCTACAACTCAATTTTTTAAAATTTATTATGGGTATCATCAAGATAAATAAATAAAAGTGATTAGATTGGGAAAAATGTTTAAATTTGTCCTTAAATTATCACATGGCTTCTTAAAACATGAGACTCTGGCTTTTTGAACTCTGAAATGTCCCAAATAGTATATTATATAACATTTACTGTCTTTTTTTTTGTCACTAGAATTGCACTCAACCACAGAGCCAAATCCCCAGCCCTATTTTGTATTTTATTTATAGACAGGGTCTCACTGAGTTGCTTAGTGCCTCACTTTTGCTGAAGCTGACTTTGAACTCATGATCCTCCTGCCATAGTTTCCCAAGCTGCTCCACAATGCCTGGCTAAATTCACCGACTTTTAATTCATGAAGTGTTTTTAAAAACTTTAAATAAATAATTTAAAATATCTAAACTTCTATAAATCAGCATATAACATCATAAATATTTGATGCAAATCTTTCCCTCACATTTTTTTTTTCATAGACTTAGGGTTTTTTTTTTTATTCCCATTGTTATGCATAGGCAGAAGCCTGATGGGATTGGCCTGTGTTCCATAGAGTAGGTCAATTCAAATCACAGTAAAGAGACCCACCTAATAAACGAACTTACTGGCAAACCAATTTTCTATAAAGGTGAATGAAATACAGGGACATTTTTGCCTTTGCACATCAGATTCTTAATTCTGTTTATTAGTTCTCCCTAAAAGTTTTAGACCTATGAGGGACAAGAGATATTCTCTTTTTAAGCTACCATTTTTTTTCCTGAGGAAAAAAATTTTTTTTTCCTGAGGAAAAAAATTTTTTTTTCCTGAGGAAAAAAAATTTTTTTTAAAACTCTGCAGATACACTGTTGGTGTGAAGTACTATGGACAGGCCAAAGCTAAAAGCATGTGTGTTAAATATGTCCATGTGCTAGTGCACAGAGCCCTTCTTGGCAACTACATAGCTTTATTTAGTCAGTTTTTATGAAATGCTAGATAGCAGTACCTGGGAGGAAAAGCTCTGAAACCACAAATTTGGACAGAATCTGTCCTGGAGCAGCACACAGAAGGTAAATACTCACCTGCTCAGGATCTTTCCTTCTCCTTCTCTAGCTTCAGAGCCTCAATATTCTCCATAAAGCCTAAGTTACCAGATGAGACAAACAGAATGAACCTGCCATGTTTGTTTCCAGTGTTGTCAGCATCCTTCAGAGTGGCAGACCTAGGTGTGATTTTTGCCCGCCAATTATGCCAAATTATAGAATTACCCTCAGAATCTGGGCTCTGCTGGACTCAGCTGCCTCTTTCAGATGGCTGTACTTTCTAGGAATGCTCAGATTTCTTAGTGCTATTCCTTCTTCATTGCAAGATGGTATTTGGATGCACAGGACAGTCTCCTGCCTTGGTGGAAATGTATGATAAGAGGAGACGTCCTGGTGTGTCAGCTCCTCATGTTGGTCCTTGGCTCTTGGCTGTGTGCTGAGGGAGTTTGTCTGGACTTAACCTGAAGGCAGGAATCCACATGTGTCACTTCTATCCCAAGGCTGTCACAGCACACTTACAAATTGCAGTGAAGTTATCTGTCATAGTATCTGTAAGGAAAATGTTTTTTCATCAATGGAATTTTTTTCCCAGAATCACTGGCTGACTGAGCCAATAGTTGGATAATCCAGTTCTATTGGCATTATTTCCAAAGGTCTCACCCTTGAATTTTCTGCCATCATCCTACACTACATTTAATTTCTGAAAAAAAAAAATAGTGATTTACTAACTTCCTTAGGAACAGTGAAAGAAATCTCTCAGAAGTGGGTATCAGGTACCTCCTGCCTTTCTGGGCAGATTTCTAATTGCCATAGAGATACATAGTGAGAAGCTACTGTTCTGACCTCCTGAAACCTTATCTATTGAAGTAACTTAGGGGAACTCTGGAAGATGCACAATAATGCTTTCATTAAGTGTGATCAGATCTCTGAACAACATATCATAAATGTGAGGACTTCACAGGACAAAATCAGAAAGCTCCTTGGCACATATTATTTACTCATAAATGAACTACTGTAAGTTTGGATTGTCCATAGGCTTGCTTTGCAATTCTAATTTTATTTCTAATGTGAGAAATTAGCAGAATGGTCTTACAATTTGTGAATGTGGAACTTCCAATAACTAAGAACTGAAAGCACCAGGTCAACACAGATCTTCAAGATGTCATTGTGCCTCTCTGGCTTCTCTTTTTTACAACTTGTTCAGGAGTGTACATGAAAAAAAAAAACAGAGCGACACACTGCAGTAATGGATTTTTGTTTATGTAGGAAGAGCTACAGAAGTGAATGTTAAATGCCAAAGGGCACTGAAAGTTGTCCCTGGGGATGCTGCACACAAAACTTTAGACAGCTAGTGGTAACATCTCACCATGTGTTTCCAAGCCAGGGTCTTTTTGTCCCCCATGCATTGTGCCAGTCACTGAAACAAGTTTTGTAAAAGAGCAAGAGTTTATCCATGAGGTAGCCAAGTATGAAGATGAAAAATCTAAGTCTCACATCTGCCTCCTGGAGGATATAAGGCTTAGAGATATTTATGGGATAAAGAAGCAGAGTATTTAAGGCATGGGTGAAGGCCAAGTAATGCTTGGATTTCATTGGTGTGATCAATCGTCATGGCTCTTCCTGAGATGTATGTTCAGAAAATGTCCGCATTAGCATGATCTGAGGATGGAGGTTTGGCCTCCTGACATCAATGCCCCCACCCCACTCCCCATTGCACATCTGCACAGGCCCAGAGAAACAATGCTTGTTTTCAACAAAAATAGCCTTCATAAGCCTGAAAAGTAACCTAGGTAACCATTATCATTACAACCCCTATGTCAAAACTCAACTCAAAGTGGATCATGGATCTTGGATTACTCCACAAAACCTGCATATACTAGATGAAAAAGTAGCCCCAATACTCCAACATATTGAGGGCATTTTCAAAACTGATAAATTTAACTAAATAATAATATTTCAATAAAATGTAGCTAAATATATTAGAATTAAAATCAATAGCTACAAGAGCAAACTGGGAGTCATCTAATGCAACACACAGAAAGATCCTGGAAACACATCCCAGACACACCTTTAGAGAGAAAGGTGCTTTCTATGAGAGTGAAACAGTTTCCCTTCAAAGCCTGCTGCTAGGTGCTGGGTGTGTGCAGAGTACATCAGTCACTCCAGTCATTGTTCAAGTCATGACTTGTGTCCTTGCTTTCAAGACACTGGTCAGGAGAAACTTAGCCAAGTACAAATTGAAACATGAACTTTTTATAATTTTGAGTGTTATCCATTCATCAGCCCCTTGTTTATGAGATGATCTACTTCCATTTCCAGTAGGTGGGGTGCCATGGATTAAATGCTTGTGTCTCCCCTCCAGCATTTATATGTTGAAGGCCTAATTCCCAAAGTCATAGCATTAGGAATTTGAGACTCTGTGTAGGTAATCTGGCCAAAGAGGTAGAACTCTCATGAATGAGCTTAGCCCTCATGAAGGAAAAAAATCTGCTTCCCCTCTCTTTCTCTCTACTATTTGAGAAAAGCTTGGGTCTACAATCCAGATGACAGTCTTCAACAGAACCCAGTCATGCTGGCGCTCTGATCTTACACTTCCATCCTCTAGAAAGGTAAGAAATGTTTAAATATCTGTTGCTTCAGCTACCCAGGATATGGTATTTGTTGCAGCAGCCTGAGCTGACTAAAGCAGGGGGCAATAACAGCACATCAAATAGACCACTTGAGGACAAAGTGTTGTAGGAGCCTCAGCCTAAGCCCACACGGTTCTAAAGACAAGGGAGAGCAGAGCAGGGGTGCTAGCCAGGTGCTGATTTCATGGGTGACAGTTGCAGGAGAGACAATATTCTCTCAAACTGTTGCCCTATCTGCACCATACCCACCCTCACCCTCCAAGAGGGCTTTGGTGCCAAGGATCTTGCAACTGTTCAAGTGTGAATGACAAGAGAACACTTTGTCCCCAGAAGGGATGGAAAACCCAAGGTAGGTCACCTCTATGATAGGTCTTACTGGGGCCTTGCTTTCTGATGGTGGCAAACCCACAGAACACTGCAGATGTGTTTTGCCCTGGAGCTCATTTTTTTTCTCTGCAATCAACTGATGCACCTTGCTTATTTTTGCTATTTTCTTAGTCTCTACAATTTTGGGACTTCTTCAGGTGATTTTCAATGATTGCATCCATTTAGTTCTTCCTTTATCCACTTCCCTGTAAATCCTTTTTTAAAAAAAAAACATTCTTTTTATAGGTACATGATACCTATACATAATAATGGGATTTATTATGTAATATTCATATATGCACATAATTTGATCAGTCTCATTCCTCAATATCTTCCCTTTCCCTCCCCTTTTTCTTCCCCTGATCTGCTTGCTCTACTGCCCTGATTTTCTATCATCATCATTAGTAGTGGTGGAAGTAGTAGTAGAAGTAGTAGTACATTATAATAAATATATAAACTAGATTCATCATGGTATATTCATACATGGATATATCATAATTTGGTAGACTTTGTTACCAAATACTTCCTCATGCCCTCTTCTTCTCCTCCTTCTCTATCCTTTTCCTTTACTCTGTTGGTCTCCCTTTTATTTCCCGGTGATTCCCTGTTTTATTTCTTTTTTTTCTTCAAATTCTTCATTTTCAAGTCCCTTTCTTTCTTTGCACTACTACTGTGTGTCCCACCTCTACCTTTCAATTAGACTTCTGCAGTAATCAATTCATCCCAGTACATCCTAAGCATTGCTAAAGCAGACAAATTTCTGCATAATGTATGGTTTGATCGGCTTATTCCCCTGGCCCCACACCATCTACCAGAGCCCTTCTAAATGCCTCAGTGCATGTGTCCAGCCCTCCATTTCATAATCTCTAGCATTTTTCCCAACCTGATTTGTCTTGCTTCTCAACCTGGTTCAAGATCACCTAATTTAAGGGAGCCACAGTGGGGAGCAGAAACTCTTTAATTACCTCAATTTTATTTGCACTTTTTTTTTTTTTTTTTTTTTTTACTTTTTGTGTTTTCTGGAGAAAATTTTTTTTAACTCTTGGAGAGAGCTCCCCCCCCATTGGCATGTATTTTACAAAATGATGAGTTTAATTAGGTATCTATGTAAACAATTTGATTAAATTCACTTCTCAATGCCTTTCTCATCCTTCCTCCCAGATCCTCCTCCTATACTATCTAGGTCTCTCTTCTACTTTTATGGTTTCACCTCCACACACCCCGCTAGCTTACATATGAAAGAAAACATATAATTTTTTCTCACAGTATGACTTATTTAACTCAAAATTATATTCTTCAGTTTCATCAGTTTCCCCGAAAATTGTAGAATTTTGTTCTTTATGACTCAATAATACTCCATTCTGTGATATATATATATTTATATATATAAATATATATAATATATATAATATAATATTAATATAATATTAATATAATATATATTTATAAATATATAAATATATAATATATATATTTATAAATATATATATTTATAAATATATATATATATATATATATATATATATATATATATATTGTCTTTATCCATTCATTTGTTGATAGCCACCTAGGCAGACTCCATAACTTGACTAGTGAATTGTGCTGTGGCAAACATTTTATTTGTATGCATTTGTTTTTAAAGTATACTCACTTTAATTCTTCTGGATAAATTCCAAGGAATGATAGAACTTGATCATACAGTAATTCTACTTTTAGCCTTTTGGGGACACTCCATACTGATTTCTACAGTGACTAAAATAATTTAAATTTTCACCAACTGTGTGTATGTGTTTCTTTTCCCCACATCTTCACCAACTTTTTTTGTTATTTGTATTTTTCATGCTTGCCACAGTAAGAGAAGTGAGAAGGAATCTCAGTGTAGTTTTGATTAGCATTTTCCTGATTTGTTAAAGAAGTTGGACTTCTATGCATATTTCTTTTAATAAGTGCCTATTCAGTTCATTTGTACATGTATAGGCTGGGCTATTTTTTAATGTTGAGTTTTTAAAAATTTCTTTATTCAGGGATGGGGGCGGTAGGAAGAGGCCAAGCCCCGGGGCGTCACCCTCTCCCCTGTCCCAAGGCGGCCCACTGCCTGTATCTGAGTCACTTGGCCGCTAGAGGACCTGAGCCGGAGCCGGAGCCGCCAAAGTAGCAAGAACAGGAATCTCCCAACGGGAGGGCGCGCTGGGGGGTGCAGGCTCGGACGGAGGTGGGCGGGGGACCGGAAGGTGCGGAGCCCACGGGGAGGGCGGAGGAGGTGCCACCGCTGTCGCCGCCACAGCAGCAGAATGAGCGTCGTCTGGGCAGGCGGGTGGGCAGCAGCGGGCAGGAGCCAGAGTGCGCAGGGAGACTGCGCCCACCACCTTCCCTCCCCCCCTCCCAAGACGGGAGCGGGGCGTCCAGGCCACCGAAGCCGCCTGAGGGAGAGTTGGGGCTGAGTTGTCCTCCAGGGAGAGTGCGCCAAGACTGCTGCAGCTGTGGGCCAAGTTAAACCCATCCACAGTAATGGCTGCAGCCTTACCCAGGACCCTGGGAGAGTTGCAGCTATATAGAATACTGCAGAAAGGCAATCTGCTTTTTTGATGCCTTTATCCAACAAGGTGGCGATGATGTCCAGCAACTCTGTGAAGCTGGAGAAGAGGAATTTTTGAAAATCACTGGCACTCCTTGGCGTGGCTAGCAAGCCCCTTCATGTTAGAAGACTATAGAAGACTTTGAGAGACTGGATTACAAACCCTGGCCTTTTCAATCAGCCACTGACTTCCCTTCCTGTCAGTAGTATACCTATCTACAAAGTACCAGAGGGATCACCAAATTGGCTGGGAATATCCTGAAGTAGCAATGAAAGGAACCTCATTTTAAAATTCCCAAATGTGCTGCCACTACTTGTGTGCAGAGCTTGGGACAAGGGAAGTCAGATGTGATGGGAGCTTAGCACAACAGACTCCGGCAAGGTCACCATGCTACTGAGAGAGAACACAGTCTGACCCCAGCAGACCGTGGCTCTCCAGCTTTCTCCAAGGAAAGCAGTGAAGCACTGGATGCTGCTGCTGCCCTCTCTGTGGCTGAGTGTGTGGAGCGAATGGCCCCCACACTGACAAAAAAGTGATTTGAATGAAGGGAAAGAGCTGCTAAAAACCAACAAGAAGTTGGCCAAAATGGTCACGTTTTTGAAATAAGTGATGATAATCCACAAAAAGAGGAGCAAATTCGAAAATACAGTGCAATGTATGGCAGATTTGATTCAAATAAAAAGGATGGGAAACATCTCACACTTCATGAGCTCACTGTTAACGAAGAAGCTGCCCAATTCTATGTGAAAGATAATGCTCAGCTTACAAGAAGACATGAACTTTTTGCTTTGGCTAGGCATATTTCTCGAGAAGTCACCTATGAATATACTTACAGATACATCAAGTCAACATGTGGTGAAAGAGATGAATTATCCCTAAAGAGAATTAAAGTAGAGGATGTATTTCCAGATTTCCAGGATTCTATGCACACACTCTTTCAGCAGGCTAGAGCCAAGAGTGAAGAACACGCAGCCCTTAGTTCACAGCAGTCTGAAAAGGTGATGGCAAAGCAGATAGAGCTCCTCTGTGCCCAAGCTGGCTATGCTATGAGAGACTGCAGCATGCTGAGAGAAGACTGTCTACAGGGCTTTACCAGGCAGAGCTCAAAAGAGCAGTCCTGATGGCTTGCCTTCTGATAACTCAGATGGACAAGGAAAGACACCTTTGAATATCCAAATGCCTAATTTGCAGAACAGACAGCCACATCATTTTGTGGTGAATGGGTAGCTGAGTAGACTTTACTCAAGTGAGGCCAAGTCCCACTCCTCAGAGAGCCTTGGGATTTTAAAAGACTACCCTCACTCAACTTCTACTTTGGAAAAGAAAGTCAACAAAACAGAACCTGAAGATTCGAGATAGCTCTGATTCTCCTACTGTTCTCTGGAAATGGCATCAGATTTAAGGATAATGCTCCATCATAGAAATAAGGCTTAATAGCCAATGTTGCCTCATTAAGCTCAGATTTCATAGCCAAAGCATAAGAACTCCTGCATCAGTCTGTGGAAACTGGGAAGAAAAAACAACAGCCACAAAAGAAAAGAATTTAGAGTTGCAATTTATATCACAAATATTGATCCATTCACATTCCTGTGTAAGTTATTTTATGTGAAAAGGTTACAAGTTAATATTGTAAGCATTCATTGTTTCAGAATGTACAATGTATTTGTGTAATTTATAAAGTAAAATCTAGATGTTGAGATCTGTTTGGTCCTAATAGACTCGGATATAGTTTGTTTTATTTGAAATTTTATTGTCTGCTTTAAGTGTATTTAGTGTAAATATTATTATCAGAGTTTAAAATCTTTACAGTCATAAAATAGAAAGCTTAAGTAATATAGTTATTGGCAAGGTTGCAATAATTATAGAAAAATTAAAAGCAAATTCTCAATTTAAGCCAAAGAAAATAGTGTGTATTTAATACTTAATGAAACTAATTTTACCAGAAAATGTATAGAATTTATTCAGTAACCTTTTTGCTGTTTTAATGAGTGCACATTTACACAATTAGTTAGGGAAAAGTTAAAAAGAGAGCAATAAAGTAGAAAATCTCTCTTACCTAGTTGGCTCAGATTGGATTACAGAATTGCTGTTTAAGACATAACAAATATAGGAAGCTATTTCTTGGACAGATCTTAAAACAAGTTGACTAATGTATAAAATCTTTGATTAAACATTCGTATTACAGAATGTGTTAAGTAGATTAAGATGTAGTACATTAACGCTAAATGAGATAAAGATGATGACTTAACAAAGGCTATAATAGATTTTGTATTCAGAAATTCTTCTCCATGTATAAGAGTCAGACTAGGTGGCTCTCACTGGAGAATGTCTTCCCACCCAACTATCACAAGAGTGGAGTCACTGATTCATATTTGCAGGCATATTTCTATGGAAGTTAAGTTGACAGCTTTATTATTTATTTTACAATTTTATTTGTGTACACCTTTCAGATTTTTGAATGCAGTTTTTTTTGTAAAATTTATTTTAACTTAAAAGTATATTTTTAATTTCCCTATTAGTATACTGAGTGCTCATACACATTATTAAATGTTAATAATATATTGGCATACTTGTAAGGATTTCACATTTGAATCCATAGTGGGTATTTAAAAAAAAAAAAAAAGGAAAATCCAATGTCGGCCAATATCTATTTTTTCTGCTGATTAAAGAGAAGATATTTGACAGTTTATATACTTATTACACATTCATCTAAACCCAGATATTGCTGAGAAGAGAATATGGACATGGAGTATATGTTTTTCTGTTTTTAGTTCTGCTTTAACTCATAACTGTGTAACAAATATTGTCATAATCTGTTATACTAAAATTTGTCAGCCAAATGTTAGATGAAATGTCTGCCCTATAGTCTCTGATCACTATCATATATATAATTGCTTTTTTCATTTTGATTTGTAGAAGAGCTTTATGGTAGAAAAAAATCAGTGAACAACTTTTATACTGTTAAGAGACTTTTTTTCCTTCCTAAATGCTTTACAGGTACCCTGGTATTTTGCCAACCGAAGAAACTTTTTATGGACCTTGCAACTTCTTTGCTAACTTGAGGTTGATTATTTTATTATTCACTGCTTGTAGAACTAATGTGAGTACAATTTAAATAGAATTTTCAGTTTTTAATATTAGCCATAGCACTGGTTAGTATCTCAGTAGTCTCATGAAACATTTCCTGTATTCTAATATATTTTGAGAAATCTTGTGGTCTTTTTTTTATTGTGTCTTACAGTTCAAGTTTATAAATTTTAATAAGCAATCATTTTTAAAAATGCAATAATCTCCCAACTATTATTTATCCATCTTTCATGAACTCACAAACTGCATCTTTAAATCCATAAGTAAGAGTCCTTAATCACACTTTTCTGCTCTTTCAAGCTTAGTGATGAAGAAGCACAAAAATTTCAGTAGAAAACAGGTTTTATTTTGTAAACATTAATGTATTAAAATAATATATATAATATATTATACATATACTATTTTTATTTGAATTGTATATATGAATTGGATGTTATAACTAGTTGTTTTTTTTAAATTGTGTTAGGGGTATTTTCACTGAACAAGGTTGATTGATTACCTCAATACTACAGCCAAGATAGTCAAAGGGAGCATTAAAAAAAAATCTTTATTCATTTGGGATATTTGTTTTCTGAAGAGTGGCTGGCAAAGATTTTCTGCCATTCTATAGGTTATCTCTTCACTCTACTAATTGTTTCCTTTGTTGTACAGAAGCCATTAAATTTGATGTTAGTTGATTTATTGATTCTTTATCATATTTCCTGAGTGATTGGTGTTCTATTCAGGAAATCTTTGCCTATACCTGTATGTTGAAGTGTTTCCCCAATTATTTCTTCCAAGAGTTGCAGAGTTTGGATCTAGTATTTTGGCCTTCAATCAATTTTGAAGGCTAATATATCTGGATCTAGTTTTCTTCTATGTACGGATATGCAATATTTCTAGGACCACTTGTTAAATAGACTTTATATTCTCCAGTGTATATTTATGTTAGTTTTGTCAAGAGCCAAATGTCTATAGCCATGTGGAATTGCCTCTGTGTCTTTTCTTTAGTTCATTTCCTCAATGTGTCTGTTTTTATGGCAGTACTATGCAATTTTAGTTACTCTGACTCTGTAGTATAATTTGAAATCAGGTACTGTGATGCCTCTAGCATTGCTCTTTTTGCTCAGTATTGTTATAAGTATTCTGAGAGTTTTGTTCTTCCATATGAGTTTTAGGACTTTTTTTTTTTTTAGTTCTGTAAAGAATGTCATGGTATTTTGATAGGTATTACATTAAATCTGTAGATCACATTTTGTATTGTGGCCATTTTAATTATGTTAATTCTGACTATCCATAAACACGGGAGATCTTCATCTACTGTCTTATTTCTTTCTTTTCTGTTTTATAATTTTTATTGTAGAGGTCTTTCACTTTCTTAGTTATGCTTATTCCTAGGTTTATTTAAAACTACTGTGATGGGAATTGTTTTCCTGAGTCTTTTCTCAGCCGATTTTACTATTCATGTACAGAAAAAGTTTTGCATATTTATTTTATGTTTTGTTACTTTGCTGAATTTCTTTTTTTATTGGATCTATAAGTCTTCTTGTGGAAATGTTAGAGTTTTCTAAGCATAAGATCATATTATCTGCACATAGGAATAATCTGAATTTTTCCATTTCTAATTGTATCCCATTTATTTCTATCTCTTGCCTAATTTCTAATTTTTGTTTGTATCTAGTATTGCTAGTAAAGTATGTAGGGCTTAAAAGAAATAGAAGCAGGAGGAAGTAAAAATAAATGAATAAAAAAGGGGAGGGAGAACGGCTGTAATGCCGCAGCTAGTAGAAGAGAGGAAGAACCAGGGAGTAACTACTTGTCATCCTAATTTTTCTTGTTTTCATCTTGTCATGGAGATTCAGTAAGTGTCTTGGAACAATATTGAATGTTTTTAGATTGTTTGTGTGTTACTTTAATATTTGAATTCAACTGGGATTTAGAAGACTATCAAAATATATGTGTCTTTTTGTTTTCAAGAAATTTGACCTGCCATTAAAAAAAACAAAAGTAAAAACAGGGGTTGGGGGGCGGGGCAGAAGCAGATAATGACAGAAGAAACTGGAGTAGGAGGAGCATAAGATGGCAAGGGATATAATTTAGTGGTTGAGTGCTTGCCTAGCATGAATAAAACTGTGGGTTCAATTCTCTGTATGGGTTGGGGAGAGAATGTTAAAAAATTTTAAAATAGAAATTAAAACATTTTATAAAATACATGTATTTGGATTAAAGTATGCACTATCAAATAATTGGGGGAAGAACCTATCAAACACAGGAGACAATAAAAAATGAACATGAGGGAGTACAACATTATTCCAAGACAAGCTATTTGAGATGGAAAGGTTTCTTACTGGGCTTTCCAGATTTGATTTCTGTCAAGTGTTTTTCTCTCTTCTCTATTTTGGGGGGTGTAGTAAATGCCCATGTCTCCTTAGCTTGTTCTTCAAGTTTCTCTGGATACAGAGGTAGTAATAATACCAGCTGTCCCCATGATGGAACAAGGAGCTGTATGTTTAGTTTATTCTCCCTTCAGCTCATCTTTCTCCTTTGAGAACTGCACAGAACTCAAGTCATGACATCTATTGTCACAGACCTCAGTCCTTCCACTTCTGGAATGAACCTAACTGGGTTCTGTACTTCCTCAGCATGCCTGAGATTGACTAGCTCTCTGGAAAGTCAGAAGAAATGGCCCCTAATTGTGACAGAGTGGACAGGTCTCTCACTGCCTGGCTTGTGGACCTGCATATAGAAATGTGGCATACACTTGGGGTTATCTAAACAGCAATAGAGATTCAGTGCATGGGGTGCAGTGGCAGAGGAATGAGACAGCCTGGCAACTGGGGCATGGGTTGCTGAAGAAAGGCTGGGTGTGTAGTGGTGGCCAAGAGCAGAGGTACCTGTTGCTTTCTAGAGGCTGCACCTCCTGACAAAAGCAAAAAGTAGTGGCCTGGGGCAGAGGCAGAGGCATGGGACAACTTGGCAATGGGCACATGAGTTGGTGAAGAAAGGTTGGGTATGTGGTGTTGGCCAACAGCAGAAGTACTTGCCACTTTCGAGGGGCTGCAACTACTGGCAGAAGCAAAAAGTGGTGGCCTAGGGCAGAGGCATGCAGCACACCCTAGGTGCTGCACTCCCTGATAGTGTCATGCTCTCTGTTTTGTTCCACCTCACTCAATGCAGAAGCCAGAAGGAGAGGAAGGGTTCAGGTGTCTTTATCTCATAGATAGTGATCCTACTACATAGGTTGCTCAGCTGGCTCATTTTAAAGGTGTTCCCTATGATAATATTTGTTGTGATCTCTAGGTAGAAAGCCTTTCTCAAGCTCTAAGCTGAGGTATAGTCTCTACAAATGGGCTGCCTGCTTCTCTTTACTGGCAAATTCAGAGAATAGAACACTTCTTGCTCAACATGTGTCTCTGTAACTCCTGCACCAGTTTAACTTTGTTTTTATCTCTCTTCTACTGCTTTTTCTGAAGTAAGCTTGTCAGCTTTGCCTCTCCTTCTTTCTCCATGTCATAGCCCTCTCCTTAGTCCTGCCCTGATGCTGCAGGTGCTGCTTCTGGGATAACAAATACTTTTCTGTTTTGTGTTCAAGTGTCTAAAATCCTCTGGTAGCTCAGTATTTTGAATCAGTGCATTCCCTCTCTCATCCACCTCTCCATTATGTGATTCTATCACTGCTTTGGTTCCACACTGTAGAGTTGAAACCTGCAGCCTCCCTCACTTCCACCATCTTGATCCAGTCCTAAAGATAGTTTTGAGAGAATTCTCTAAGGGGTGCATCTTCAAAGCAATTTGAGACTCGTTTGCCTGCATGCACACATTGCTTCTATTAAAACTTATCTGTTAAACATTACTTGATCATTTCCAAGTCTTGATGTGTGAAGACAACCAGGGAGCTTGGATGCCTGAAATATGGACTACCTCATGGACGTGTGGGCCAGAAGCATGTAGGAGGAGTAGGACAACAGTGATTGGAAGGAAGAAAGCTAGAAAAGAATTGAACTAAAGAGGGTTTCATATAACATTGAAATTATAGATGTTCTTCTCTGTGGGCTAGAAAATGTTAAGCAAGGAGAATGTTGCCAGATAATTATCAGAATAAAAGTAAGAAATAAATTACACACACACAATTAGCTAAGAAATTTGTGTGGGAGTTAAGTGGGCACAATGCCCAATCTATTTACATAAAACAAATAACATTTTGGGGACTGCTACAATTTGAAAACTAAAAGGTCCCTTCAAAGGCCCATATGTTAAAAGCTTGGTCCCCAAGTTGACATATTTGGAAAGTGGTGTAATCTTAAAAAGGTGGGGCCTTTTGAGAAGTCTTTAGATATTTGGAGTGTGCCCTGAAAAAGATTATAGGACCCTGGTGTCCTCCTCCTCCTCCTCCTCCTCCTTCTCCTCCTCCTCCTCCTCCTCCTCCTCCTCCTCCTCCTCCTCCTCCTCCTCCTCCTTCTTCTTCTTCTTCTTCTTCTTCTTCTTCTTCTCTCTCTCTCTCTCTCTCTCTCTCTCTCTCTCTCTCTCTCTCTCTCTCTTTCTCTCTCTCTTTTGTTGGTTTTAGTTGTAAATGAACACAATATCTTTATTTTATTTAAGTTATTTTTATGTGGTGCTTCAGAGAACTTGGCAAATCCTCTACCATTGAGCCACAATCCCAGCCCCTTTCTCTCTGTTTTCATTTCCAGGTCATGAGGGACCTGTTTTATTTCACCACCTGCTCCCATCAGTATGTGCTAACTCATCACAGTCCAAAACAATGATGTCAATGGATTATGGACAGGAACCTATGGCACTATGAGACAAAGAAAACTTTTTTTTTTTTTTTTGGTACAGGGGATTGAACCCAGGGGTGCTTAACCACTGAGTCACACCCCCAGCCATTTTTTAATTTTATTTTGAGACCGGGTCTCACTAACTTGCGTAGGGCCTTGCTAAATTGCTGAGGCTGGCTTTGAACTCATGATCCTCCAGCCTCAGCCTCCCAAGTTACTGGAATTAGAGGTATGTGAAAGACCCCCCCCCAAAGACCCCAACCACTCAGTGAGGGAGCACACCAGGTCGTCCAGAGATCAGTTTATTCATCATATGCTACAGTAGAGATGGAAGCATCTGCAACAGCAGCAGTGTGGTTTTAAGGACTTAAATCATCCCCTGTGGGAAGTGCGTGTGGTTATGACTGGCATACCTGTTGTTAGTTTTTTTATTGGGCTCCTTGGCTGGTGACGGCCCTTTGGCGGGCTCTTTTGGTGGGCCCCTTCTCTTAGATAGGAAGAAGAAGCTGGAAGCCTAAGGCCCTAGGAGTAGTCGCCATTGTTGAATGGTGACCTGGTACTGTTCTGGTTCCGTGCACCACCACACCCAGATAAAATAAATTTTTGATCATGGTAAGTTGAACTGCCTTGAGTATTTGCTTAGTAACATAAAGCTGACTAACAGAGGGACTGTGCATAGATTGTCTTCTACCTCTCCCTGTCATCCTTTATATTTTTTCTCAATATTTTTTCTCAGTCAGTGATTTTTCAAGATGATTCCCAGAGCCAAATGACCCATGCAGTTTGCCTTGTGGTCATGGAATGGGCCTGGATGACACAGACTTCACCTGATTCAGCCAGAAAAACTTCATGTTCATTTCCTTTTATACTTTTGAGTTCTGCAGAGTTTCAAGCTAAAAACAATCAGAAAAAAAATCAGTGGCCCTAATGTTGAGAGTTCGGGAATAAAGACTTGCTGTTTCGGGCTGGGGATGTGACTCAAGCGGTAGCGCGCTCGCCTGGCGTGCGTGCAGCCCCGGTTCGATCCTCAGCACCACATACCAACAAAGATGTTGTGTCTGCCGAGAACTAAAAAAAAAAAAAAAAAAAAAAAAAGGCTTGCTGTTTGAACCTACAAGGCTGTGTGGTGGGTAGGTTATTTTGTGTGCAGCCAGACTGCGGCACCCTAGGTGGTCCCATTCTACTTTGTTCTCTCAGTTACACAAGTTATACTCAGGAACAAAAATTTGCATTTGTGTTGTAGAGAAAGATTTCTGATTCTTCAATTCATTTCAGGAAATTTTATTAAGGAATGAGATGAGTGTTCAAACGTGGAAACAGTGGTTGAAAAATGACTGGTTCTGTACCTCAAGGATGACTTACAAAATTGCTTTTCTTCCTGTTCAGCTAACCTTTTTTGATTCTACACTGGTAGCTCCAGGATAGAGAGCAAATGAACTCATTCTTCCAAGGAGTCAGGTGGGGCTTTCCAGACATGAAGCCCACTCTTCATCTGCTGCTCCCGGGAAACAGGTTGTTGCTTTTATGTATGCCAGTGATCCATTCCTTGAGTATCAATTACTGTTTTTGTTTGTGATACTGCACTAAAGGCATAAGGGATTAGCGGATGAGGCACACATCATTCCAAATCAATTTCAGGGATCAGTACTGAAATTCATTCAACTATCAGAATGTACTTTTTAAATCAATCAACTTTCAAGTGCACATTTGAGGGAAAAAGTCTTCACTATGACATCATGGGTTCACCTTTACATAAAAAAAAATGTTGAAATTCAATATACAAAATGGATATTTAAAATAGACACACATATTATAGTATAAAAGATATGCCTGCTATTTAAAAAACCCATTTGAGGTAGAGGTAAAAATTTTCAACATGCAAGTTATATAGTTTATTTACCAGAAAGTCATGTATGTTATAGTTAATATAATCAATAATATATAACATAATTGATATAATTCAATATTGCTTGTGACTTCTTTGAACATAAAATTGTGGAAATTTATACAAAATAAAACCAAACAAACAGTACTGATGATAATAACCATAAGAGCTCCCATTTATTGAGCTCTTGTTCTTGTCAAGTGCTGTTCTAAGTACACACACTCTATGAAAAGTACCTATAATCAGGAGCAGCTTAAAAGCTTGTATAATTATTCTATAAACAATGAGAGGGAAACAGTTTTTTTTTTTCTTTCTTTCTTTTTTTTTTTTTTTTTGTATCTGGGATTGAACACAAGGGCACTTAACCACTGTCACATCCCCAGCCCTTTCCAAATATTTTATTTAGAGACAGGGTCTTGCTGAGTTGCTTAGGGCCTTGCTAAGATGCTGAGGCTGGCTCTGAATTTCTGATCCTCCTTGTCTCAGCAGACATGCACCAACACACCCTGCCAGAGTGGCTTTTAAATTGCCAAATATACACAGCAAAATAACCATGTGCAAGAGCAACTGATAAGTTGTGGTATGTAGGTGTGAGACAGGATATGAGGAGCAGGCAAAAGACATAGGTCAAAGGTGGCTCTGAGGTTTAACATGGGGAACTAGAGGGTACTGAAGCAGCTGCAGCAAGGTACAAAGCAAAAAGGAGTGATTTGGAAAATGAGGTTTAACATGGGGAAGTAGAGGGTACTGCAGCAGCTGCAGCAAGGTACAAAGCAAAAAGGAGTGATTTGGAAAATTAGGTTTATTGTGCCTGCTGAGGGCTTCCTTCCATCCCTGGCTCCCTGAGAGTCCTGGCTGGTCCTCCCTGGGATCACTGCCTGAATACCCCATTTGCCCTCACATGCTGCCATGGGCTTGTGAGAATCCCACCCAGTAAGGGTCACTCTTTCCCTGGAGGAGCTGGCTAATGCAGCCACCTCATGGGTCAGAGTGCTTCATCTCCTAGCAGTTCCATTGAGTCTTTCAAGGAGAGAATCCTTTTGTGTTTTAAGATGTTTCTAAGGAAAAAATGCTGAATAAACTGTGGTTGGTGATGGACTTTATCACCACCCAGCACATGTGACCAATGGCATTATTTTTAATTTTTTTTAAAGAGAGAAAGAAAATTTTAGTATTTATTTATTTACTTATTTATTTTGGCAGACACAACATCTTTGTGTGTATATGGTGCTGAGGATCCAACCCAGGCCTCATGCACACCAGGTGAGTGCACTACTGCTTGAGCCACATCCCCAGCCCAACCAGGGGCATTATTGAACCAGAATAACTGAAAGTCAAGTGGTGTTGGGATTATGTGGAGAGAATAAAAATGTAAGCAAATGACTGATGATTGCACCTTGGTGAGTCACAGCCCACCTTGCTTTCCCACAACTCATTCTGTCTGTTGTGATGAAACAATAATTAGTTCATTAGCACCCCACTGCTAACTAGACTTGTCCTAACCAGGGAACTGCTGGGGCTTCTTAGAGGTTAGACTCTCACCTGCTCTGGTTTTAAATAATGAAAACAAACATGGTTTACTCTTTCTGTTAGCTGGAGATTTGATGACTTTTCATACTACAAAGACTCATAATTTCATACTTCACAGCATACAAATGTGTCTGCAGAGTAGACAACAAGCTATTGGTATTATTTATCCCAATCTCTGTTATTTATGCTGTTTACTTTCAACTAAACTGTAGTTTAATAATCAAAAGCTATGATACACAAAGCAGATTAAGTCTATTTGGTCCCACATTATGTTTGTTCATACGGTAATAGAAACAGTTGGAGTTATTAGTCTCATATTTTCCTCTTACCATCCTAATTTCTCCCATTTGGATGAGCTGATTTCTAATTTTCTAGTTACTCTATGAGAATGTCTGTTGTCTTCCAAAGTCACATGCAAATGGCTAGTAATCATTTTCTCCAACAAGATCATAACAATCAGTGGTCATTAAGGTTTAACAAAGGACTGATTAATTCCTGTATGAGTGAATGAATAAATTAATAATGGAGAAATTATTTGTCTCTAAAGTGACCTCTGACATATCAAAGTTGTTTTAAATCTTTGTACTTCAGAGTGTGTATTTCTTGCAGTCTACTCTTCATTTAACCTGTATAGGTGATTATAACTTGTTAAATATATATAAAAATTTTAAGCTATTTTAAACCATGCAGCAAACTTTTTATTGCAAAATAGTATCACAGACATAACAAAAAATAACTTAGGATGTTATTATCACATTATAGAATTCCTCCTGCTTGATAGGAAAAGAAAAGTAATCCTCTTTTTTTCCCCATTTTTCACATCTCATAAGGAATCTGTAAACAATTTATTTATAAACAGAAAAAATATTTGGCCGGAAAGTTGTGAAGTGTACAATGTCACAGAGATTTGTGAATTGAGGTCCCTGTGTCCAGGATGGAAATGAAAGTGTAAAGGTAAAATTTCTAAGCTGATTCTAAGCTGCAAAAGCCTAAGTTAAAGTGTAAAAGACTGGGCATTGTAAAGATTCTAAATTGCAAGGCCTGGGCTAAAAAGTAATAGACCAGGTATTGTTAAAATTCCTCTGATACCCCCGGAACCTGTAATCTCTGTAGCTGTTAGGACAATACTGGAACTGCCCAGTAAATATTTCCATTGATTCCCTGGTTGTTTATTAGCTAAGGGCTCCAAGTAGCTTGACACATAAGCATCCAGGCCACAAAACCAATCAGTTTAAATGTGTACCCAGCTTAAGAGTGACCAATCAGCCCTGCCCAGACTGTTCCCGCCAATGAATGTACTAATCATGTCTCAGAGTTGTTGTTCAATTTTCCCCATGCCTCATGATGATTTGTTCTGATGTATGCAAAGCCCCCCCACACCCTCTCCAAAAAGTGTACTTAAGCTCTGCTTGACCTCTGCTCTGGGCTCTGGGCTGCTCTATCTTCCTGAGTGAGCCTGGAACCTCAGCATGCTGAATCAATAAATCCCCTTTTGCCAATTGCATGGAGCCAGTCTCTTGTGTGGTCTCTTCCTCTGACGTTTTACCGGACCCTTACAAAAGTAGATAGAAACTACCTCTTTTCAAGATAGAGGGCACTTTGAACAAAAGGAAAGAACTTTTTTTTTCTTTTTCTTTTTTGAAAAACTAATAGTTACAGATTACTGGAGAAATATGGATCACTATATTTTATGACCAGAAGAAAAGTTCGGTGTTAGAAATTAAAGCTGAAGCCTTATCAAACAATCTGAGAAGACCCTTCTGCCCACAAGTATATTCAAGCACAGAATGGGGGCACCCTGCCAGCAACTAGAGAAAGTTTTCCATGTCAATGAAGCCAGATTTACAGATAGGTAGTTAGTGTAGTTAGGTAAAACTGGTCTAATTTGGAGTAACATAAATAAAATGGAGGCCATTATTAAGAATGGAATCCAGGAAAGCAGAGCAGCACTTGGGGAAATTGAAGTGTTAAAGTCCCCAAGGCCCAGAGCCCATCCTAAGGAAATGTTAATGAAGTAGCTCCAAGCAAACAGGGAAGTGTTAATCAAAGCTGCCCCAGGCCCTTCCTGCCCAGATTATTCCTCCAGCCCTCCTATCTCTCACCTTTTGGGCCTTCCCAACTGCATCCTATCACTGAAAGATAATGAAAAACAAGGACAGGAGTCTGGAAAAGGTAAAAGAAGACCTTAACTTTAAAAGAGGGAAGACCTCCCCCTTCCATGGATTCCACTTTTTTTTCTTTTTGTCATCTTTTTTTCTTTTTTTAATTTATTTCTTACATACATGACAATAGTGGAGTGCATTACATTCATAATTATCCATTCACAGCACAATTTTTTGTAACTCTGTATATAAAGTATGTTCACACCAAATTATGCCATTATACATGAGCTCTCTCTCTCTCTCTCTTTTTTTTTGCATACAATTCTTTATTCCACCTTTTGGGTCCCTTCTTCCTTCAGGAGAAGTCTTTTCTGCTTTAATAAAGCTTCTACTCTCCAATCTAAACTTGCCTCGGTGTGCTTCTTTGGTGTTATACTTCAGCATTCCTGGAAGCAAGGACTCGTCACGGGTAAACATCAACACCACAAACAATGTAGTTTTTAAAGGTGTTAGAAAGCCACAGAAACCAGAAAGACCAGGAGAAGTAGAATTTTCAACTATTATGGTCATTCCAGGGCAAGCTGGGGGCAACTGTTTTTCCCCAGGGTTTTTGCCAGTTCTGAGCACTGGCTGAGGAGCAGATCATGGCCCAGCCAAAGATCACTGGTAGGGAAGAGAAAATGGACAAAACTTTCAAAATAGGACTAGAGTCATAGCTGATGGTGATACTGTCGATTATCAGTGTTATGCTCGAATTCGGAATCCCCAAAAGACCACCAGAGACCAAGATCAATGTAAGCAGCAAAGAGGTGTTTATTGCGAGCTAGCTCGGTCCTCCCCACCCACACACAGCAACTGGTGATGCTGAGAGGCCCCAAGCCCAGGGTTTGCAGCAGTTTATACATTCTTTGGAGAAGGCATGGACTTCACATACATCATAGTATCTCTTAACAAATCATCACACACTGCAGGAAAATCAAATAACAACTCTAAAACATGATTAGAACATTCACTGGCAGGAACAAATTGGGTAGGGGTGATTGGTCACTCCTGAGTGGGGTACACATTGTTGTTCAATTTTCCCGTGCCTCAAGATGATTTGTTCTGATGTATGCAAAGCCCCCCACCCTCTCCAAAAAGTGTACTTAAGTTCTGCTTGACCTCTGCTCTGGGCTCTGGGCTGCTCTCCTTTCTGGAGTGGGCTGGGAGCCCTAGCATGCTGGTTCAATAAATCCCTTTTTGCCAATTGCATGGAGCTAGTCTCTTGTGTGGTCTCTTCCTTCAACGTTTTGCCAGTCCCTTATAATATAATGCTTCTTAGAAGTATTTTTGGCCAGGACCTCAAAAATACCTAATACCTTAATCTTAGAAGGAGACTTTCTCAAAAATCAATAACAAAAAAATCTTAAAAGCAGCATGCAAATAATTATTCAACATAATAATATATATTTTTGTGATCATTTGATCAAGTCATTTAAAATTTTATTTCAAATGGGACTGCCAAACTAAAGAACAATCATTATCTTATTAGAAAGTCAGACATACAGACTTCTAAAAGACATTTTTCCTAATGAGTAAGACATTTGTAAGTTTGTTTCACCCATATGGAAATGGAATTAAAGGGAGAATCAGTGGTGCAAAAGTGATTCCTTAGAGAGAGAGAAAGTAAAAATTTAAAGCAAAGATGTTGTTAGATGAAAAAAAAATGTTATGCACAACTTGAAGTGGAGTCAGAGGCTGACTCTCCTGAAAAAGTGGAGAGTTGGAGCTTTTTATCTCTCTGATTTATTTTGCAGTGCACCACTGTAATTTATGCATTTTAAATTTTCACCAGACAAATGCCTCCTTAAATTGAATTGGGTATGAATATGAGTGTACCTTCAAAGAAGAGAGTCCTATGTAGCTAGTTTTCAATTTGAAATTATAAAAATATAAACTCTCTAAAGGCCATTGACTAACTCTTCTCTATATTACCCAGCCTCAGTAACAGAGATGTCTCACTCCTTTTCAGTCCTCAAATTTGGCATCCACATTTTCATAAAATCTGATGTATATTAATTTTTTTCAGGGAAATGGGGATTTGCTATAAGTAAACTACAATCACTGTTATGAGACACATATCTTCACCATGACCTCCTAAAAGTAAAGTTGACAAGGTCAAAATTAGTTGGTTGAAAATAGCGTGGACAAAATTGAGATCAAGGTGCCACCTCCCCCTTGCACTTGAGAGGCTTCATTTTTCCATGAATTTTAAGTAACTAACACAACATATCAACTTCATAGCCCTTGACATGACTCTAAAAATGTTGAGAGCTCTTTCTGCCCACCTACCTCACTAAAAACACCCAGTACCTTTTCCAATTTACTCTCTTTTAAGCAAACTTTTCAATTTCTGTATTTCTTTTGAATTTTTTTCAAAAAAATATTTGTGAAAGTCCAGAAACATTATTTTGCATTATAGATATGACAAGAATCAGGCAGAATACAATTGAAAATATTTCTATGTGTCTTACTACTTTGTTACTTTAGGCAGTTAATTTTCTTGAGCTTCAATTTCTAAATCTGTACTAAAAATATACGACCTCTAAACCTGTGTTCCTATACTGAGGATTACATGAGATAGTACTTACAAAGCTTTTCATATATAACTAATATGAAATAAGTGAGTATTTGCATTCCTATAGGACAGAATAGGAACCAGCTCTCATTCATTAACTCTTTATATAAATACATCTTATTTTGTGTTTGCATTCTAAATGCCTCGCTGTTTATATGACAGTTTCTGTAGTTTAGCTCACCAATTTTATTGCTGCATTCCTGGACTCTCATAGGCTTAACTTGGTTTCATTGAGCTCTTTGGACTATTCAGTTGACTCAGTGCCAGGTTTCAGTGGGTCGTGTTTGTAAAGACCTATCTGTGTATTACAAGTATTATGACTGTAGCAGTGTGGGACAACAAATGGTTCAACACTAGAACTGCCATTGAGGCATACTTGGTGAGGGCCAAGCCTCACCAAGGGCCACTCAGGAGTCCCCTAGGGTGAGGTGTCCATGCAGAGGAAGGGAGGGGAACTGTGGCCAAGCTCCTTTATGTGGTTTCTATTGGAAGGAACAGATGAAGGAGAGGAAGCTGATTTAGGATGAGTTTTAATAATGCCAGTGGGCTCTGGGGCACAAGGGCTGTCCCTAGTGGTCTGTTACCTGACCCTGGGGTGATGAGGGAAATAATAGCCCAGAGTATGAGAGCTCAGAAAGAAAGGAGGTTGGTTATGGACTAAGTTGTGTGCTCAGGAAGGGGAATGGACAAGCCTCTGGCCAGAACCTCAAAACTGGCTCAAGACAGTGTTTCAGACATCCTAAAAGTATTTTACACTCTATTATGTGTATCCATGAGAGAGACAGTCTCATAACATGATGCAGGTAGCTCCTTGTGTGAAGGTAGGTTGCTGAGACATGGAACTCTGAGCATGTTGTGTAGCTGTGGCCTGGGGTCCTCTGGCTGACCTTCACTTGGGAGGACATTGGCCAACAGTCACTATTACAATGTGCCACGTAGTTCCATAATGTCATTCAATTTCATGGGCTAGAGAAAGTAGCAGCAGTGTGAAGAAAGGATGCAGGTAGATCTTTACCTCAGAGGATATATAAATTTCTCTCTGAATCTTACATAGCTGGAACACTCAAAAGAGCATGGAGGCTGGAGGCATGATCTGTGAAACTCTCAGGCAAAAGTACTTGTTAATGAAGATGAAACTGTGTTGATATGATGGTGTCATTTCTGAGTGTCAGGCAGCAAGCTGTTGTCTATATAGCTCCCCAGCAACAGGATCAACAAAACTGCATTGATGAGTGGACTTTTAATCATATTAAAAGGAGCCATATGTGGTGATCATTCCAAAGTAGCATGTAATTACCTACACAGTTTGGCTCTGACACTTACAAAGAGGCCTATGGAAGTGAGTGAAAGAATAGGAAAGAGAAAATTCAAACATCTGAGTCCCTTTATCTTAGTCCTCCAGGGCCTACCTATCTGGTAGGTACAATAGTCAATGAAATGGTTTAATTTTTCTTTCTTTCTAAATCAGAAGAAAAATGAAGCTGTCATAATTATGAATATATTGTAATAAATCAGGCCTGAGTTATATTTGTCTTTTTGCTGATGCAGTGATAAAGTATAATGTGTAATATTATTTAATGAAGAAAAATGACCACAAGGCAAAATTACCTTTTAAATTAGAGAGAATAATGTATTACCCAAAGATGTCTGTGTGCTAGGTCTGGAATCTGTGGGTCTGGAATCTGTGACTCTGGTAAAAGGGACTTCACACAGCAAGTTAAGAATCTTAAAGTAGAATGAAAATAGTGAATTATCTAGGGTGGTTCAATGTGATCACAAGAGTCCTAGACAGAAACATGTCAGAAAAAAGAGAGGTGTAGTGACTTGCTTTGAAGGTGGAAGATCTGGTCATAAGCCAAGAAAAGCAGGTGGACTCTGAAAAAGGTGAGAAAAAGCTTCTTCCCTGGAGCCTCCAGAAGGAAGGCAGCCTTGTGGACTTCTTGATTGAAGGTCAGAAAACTGGCTCCAGGATTCTGAACACTTAAACTGTAATATAAGAAATTTGTTTTAAGTCACTACGATCATGGCAATATGGTGGAGCACTTTAGGAAATTTACACACCTGTGAAGTTATATAGCAGTCCTCTCATCATCTTGGGTAAATCCCTTAAACATCTGACTTGTATTTCCTCCTCAGCCTAACAAGGAGATTGAGTATGCAGGTATCACTCACAAAGTTAGATTATTTCAGTGGTTATACATGTAGAATAAACTAATGCTCCAGTCGAAGTTAGAAGAAGGAAATAATGCATCTGTTACAACCTGGTCATAGCCTGATCAAAATGTGTTCAGAAAATAATGTGCAAAAGAATCATAGAGTCCCCTTCAAAGCCCATACAGACTTAAAAATGACAATGTCAGATTATTGAAACTGGAAACAAACTTGGAAATAGTTCATATTTTATTGCATAGTTATATTTACCAATGCAAGTCTTTAAAGTATAATTGCTATCTGTATGTAGAAAATGAATTATGAGACCATGCAGAATACTTGTCATTATATATGGTCTTTACAAGAAATTGTTTTGAAAGAGAGAGCACATTGTTTTGGATCAAAGGTCTTAAATTATTACAAAATCAAATCCTTTAATTTTTTTGGCTTGAGTGTGTGAAGCCTATCTGGTTTCACTTGATAAAATGAGAAATGTTTGCTTATTTAAATATGTCCATATTTAAATATACACTTACATATATTTATATTTTATACTTAAATATTTTATATTTAAATATATGTATTTAAATATATTATATATTTTAAATATATATAAACACATATATTTATATACTTTCTACCCCTTTGGGGAAAAAATGGCTTCACTCAGTTTTCTCTGTATTCTCACTTTTTTCTCAGAATCAAGGTTGCACTGGGTTTTGGTCTTGATTAAACCAAAGACAAAGCATTCAGTGCATCAGGCTCTGTATCTGCCATATGAGCATCCATGATGCAGACAGACAGCAAGCTGAGCACAACATGTTTTCACAAGCAACCACCTGGAAATATTTAATTTGCTTCAGAAAAAAACAATCCTCAATGTCAAAATAATTCTCAAATCTTGAAATTCAGGGCTATGAAAAACATTAAAAATACTATTTTAGGGGCTAGGGTTGTGGCTCAGCAGTAGAGCACTTACCTCTTACGCATGAGACCCTGGGTTCCATCCTCAGCACCACATAAAAATGAATAAACAAAAATAAAGATATATTTTTAAAAAGAGCATTTTAAGTATCCCCCTTTTTTTAAAAAAATATTTTGTTCAGTTGTAGTTGAATACAATACCTTTATTTTATATATTTATTTATTTTTATATGGTGCTGAGGATCGAACCCAGCGTCTCAAAAGTGCTACGCAAGTGCTCTGTGGCTGAGCCACAATCCCAGCCCAGTACCCCCATTTTTTTCTTTTCTTTCTTTTTTCTTTTTTTCAGTATACATATTTATTATAGAAATCTCCTTCCAGTATGGGTAGTGTCTTGGTCCCAGATCCACTGGCACAAAAAGAAAAGTTTTAACACTAGGTAAAAGAGGTAGGGAAACCCCCAGCTCAGAAAGTCACAGACAGGTATCATAGAAAACACAGCCTGTGTTGTTTAAAAAGTAGTGAATGGAAGGAAAGCCAAGGAGGATGAGACGAGGCCTGTGGCCGTGGCCAAAGGTCACCTCAGGATTGTACTGGCATCTACCAGATACCAGGTTTGATCACCAAAACATCCTAGGATGCAACATACCCAATGGCTCTGCCCCTTGTTAGCCTCCTACAGGGCCTCCTGATTGGGGATGATCAGTACAGAGAGGGATAGAGTACCCCATCCAGAATTTAATCCTTCCAAATGTGGGCAGAAATCCAAACTGCCCTGGTTTGAGGGGTGGCAGGGATTTCTATTCACAACAGAGTCTCCTGACTACCCCCTAAAAGGATCCTAACACCCTATATGGGCCATTGTGGAGGGGGTGGACCTGAACAGAACAGGTTGGGCAGAGGGACAGGAATGAACCCAGCCAGGATGAGCTCACAGTTTCCCTTTTATAAAATGCCTAGTATTGGGGCAAAGACAGTGAATACTAAAATCACAACTGTAAACAGAAATGGAGGAAGGGGATTGGAATCCCTATTGCATCATTCACTCTCCTTGAAGCTGGCTGAAGTCCCCCATTCCCCATTGTGAGAGAAGCAAAGTAGCAGACACATTCCTGGGTCCTTGGGGAGACAGGGACCTTGGAAGATCAGGTTGGCGCCCAGCCCAGCACTGAGAGCAACCACATCCCAGGGCTCAGTGAGGTCGGCTGTGTGCTCCCAGGACTGAGCCATGCCCAGACCAACAAGGTGCAAATCAGAAGGGGTAAGACCAGTGTCCATGGGGCCTGGGGGTCAGAACTGGAAGACTGGTTCCCCTATAGTGCAGATCACTTAAAGGAGCCTTTAGCTGGGGGCAGGGTGGGGTACAGGAAGTCTGGTAGTATCTTTAGAAGGGGACAGCAAGAATCTGGAGGACAGGGTGGGGAAGAAAGAAAAGAGAGAGAAAAAGACAGACATGACACAGAGAAAAAGAGTCTCAGTAAGAAGGCAAGCACAGGAAAGCAGGAAGAGAAAGATGAGGGCATATGATGTCCCTTCCTCACAGCACCCTGGCTTCAAGGCTCATTTCTAGCTAACCCACAGTCCTTCTATGATATGGTAAGGAACTACTACCAGTGCCCAAGATCCCCTTCTACCAGGACCCCAAGGACTAATGCAGGTCACACCTGGAAATGATCTGTGCCAACACTGCAGCTATTTCCTTGTGGTCCCAGTCATTAACTATCATGACTAGCTGATCCCTGGCCTGAATATCTTCACCAATTGCTTCAAGAGACCCCCTACTCATCAGTAAAAGCACCCCCCATACCTGCTGGACACAGGGGGTGCATTGAAACTCCCGGAGTGCCAGACAAGAGCCTGGCTGGGGGCCCTGTAAGGCACGTGGCCCACTTAATAGCAGCGGGTATGGAGGAAGGATGGGTGTAGTGGGCCCCCATAAGGGAGCATAGGCCCAGCCCCTCCAGGGCAAGGTTCTTGTGGCCACTGGGCTCACCAGTCAGGGTGAAACGGGTGGATAGGGACATCCATAGCAGAGGTTCTGGTGCACCTCTGGACCCTCAGCAGCCTCCAGGGGCAGGCCACAGGGCTTGGTATGGGTGGCATGGGTTGGGGGTTCTTGCTGCCAAGAAGGGGGCTGCTGCTGTCAGCTGCATACATAGGTGGTGGGCCAGGGAGCATGGCGAGGAGGAGCCCACCAGGCGGGAGAGTGGTCCTGGGACCTCAGCTGCAGGCAGCAGCTCCCCCCAGCCTGTCCCTGCGGGCAAGCCCCCGTCCAAGGGTCCAAGGAATAGTCCAAGAGGAAGTCCCCACATACAGGTGGGAGAGGGGCTTCCGCGGGAAGCAGGAGCAGCTGAGCTAGGTCTGAGGACCCTGCTGTGCAAGAGGAGAAGGCAGGGGTGGTTGGGGGCGCTCATACAGCAACCCATTGCTCTGTCAGATTGGTGGGCCAGTGGCAAGGGGAGCCAGAGGAACAGGCAGAGAGCCAGCTCCCCCAGCAGCATCCCAGTCCACCAGCAGGGCCTCAAAGCTGTTGCTGCAGCCAGTGAGAGCTGCAAAGAGGGAGGCGTGATCTGAAGCAGGGCGCGCCCTGGCTGCTAGACCGCTGTTGAGAATGGAGGCCTTCGGGCTTGCAGAGCTGAGGGCCAGCGTCCTGAGTGGAAGGCACACTTCGCCCCTCAAAACTTTGGAGGCACTCCTGGGCAGGCAGCGTGTGGGGCTGATGGGGCTGGTCATAGAGTTCCTCCTGCTCTTCAGATCCCCATAAAGATCTAATGGAGGTGGTTTCCGCAGGGTTCGCTGCTCAGGGCTCCTCCCCGCCCCCAGATACTACTTGCAGCTGGTCCCAAGCCTTTGGTGGCGAGGGGCGCTTTGCCAGAGAGAAGCAGCCACGGGGTTCCTCATTATCATGGCTGGCCCCAGACTCTGAGAGGGAGCTGCTCTCAGAGTGTAGAACTTCATCTTCTTGGCTGAGATGAGCTAGGCTTGTGCCCAGGCAGACTCCCTGGGTGCGCTTGCAGACAGCGGCAGTGGCTGCGGAGGGAAAACTGGGAGGCCAAGGCGGGGCCCCGACGCCCCCCACTGCTCCTCCAACACATGCAGCCTCCTTAGTGCATTCGCCTATAATTGGCGCCAGCGTTGCAGCTGTTCACCACATAGCTCAGGGGCTGGGGCCAAGCATAGGGCAGCGGCTGCGGATCTGCTGTAGCACCTACACCTCCGGTTCAAGCTCAACAGGGCTCACGGGGTGGTGCGCTAGGTTAGGATGCAGTGGAGGGTAGGCACGGGCTGCCCCGGCCCACCGCGCACCAACTGGGGCGGTTCACCAAGTTTCAGGGGGCACTAAGGGGGCAGCTGGCCAGTAAGCTCCATCTCCTGGAGACACACTTTTCGGAGATCCTGAAGTTTCAGGCTCAGGGCATCTTGCAGGGCCCGCTGCCCGTCAAGCAGCGCCTCCCTCTCCCCCTCAGACGCCCTGAATTCACCTGGGGGGCAGCCTCCCCGAAAGGGCTGCTGGAGCAGTGAAGGTAGGAGAGCTGATCAGCTGACCTTTGACTTCCATCCTGGTGCTGTCAGGAGGCCGTGGCTGATGGTGGACAAGGTATTGGTTCTCTTCCCATTGAGTGGGAACACAGCAAGTGGGAAGCTGGGCAGACTTACAGGTGTAAGTCTGTAAGTCTACTTACTCAGAGGCCATGGGCCACAGCCAAGAGTCTTACCTAGGGTCCTTGCACCGTGGCGTAGACGGGGTCCGTGTAGGCCAGCAGAAACAGAGGGCGCCCCCTCTCTCATTGAGCCCTGGTAGTCCCCTTCCGCCCTCTTTTGGTGGGCCGCATTCGGCCCCGCGACTGTTAGCCATGGAGGCAAGATGGGGGACGTGCTGAGGATGGGAGAGGTGTCCCTCCGCTGGCTGCGGACCCCCGACCCCCACCTTTAACTCAGTGTATCAACTCTCAGCAGCACCACCACCTCCGCACGAGACCCTGAGGGAAATGGGAGTGGAGCGCCAGACCACTGCAGCAGCGGAGACGAAGTGGCTCCTTTTTAAATTTTTAATATCCCAGAGCTAGTGAAGAGTGGATAGAGCTAGTTTAGTTGTTTATCAAATACTTTTCTGATAAATATAATGTTCTGCAAGAAAGTTCAATCCGTGGACATCTAATTAATTTGTTCTTGAATTATAATCCTAGAAATAATGAATATTTGATAGTCAAGTTGACTTTTAGGAGCCAGATAAAATTCCAATTTATAGTATTGCACTAACACTCAAAATTAAATAGACATAACAGTGAAAAAAAGTATTCTCTTAAAAGCAATGACATGCTTAAGTCAATGTCTTCGTAAATTTTAGAATTTCAGTTATGGAAGATTCTTTACTTAAATTTTCAGCACTAAAATATTTATAAGCAAAATCAGAAAAAAATGGGAAATTAATTTTAGTATTTAGGATGTAGCAGTATTCTCTGGAAATGTTATTCTGCATTTACCAAGTTTCTTTCAATATGTGACATTTCTATGTGAATAACATGACAGGAAAACTGACAGAAATTAACACAGAATAATGGACATTCACTTAAATGTCATTGTTGAAGACAGATCCTGAGAGATGAGTTTGTAGACAATGATTAATAAATGTTCAACAAAATTATAGTAAATCATTAAGATGCTGCAATTAAGGGTCACAAATTAGGGGCACCAAATGGTCCATCAGGTGACAGATGCATACTGCTCATCCAGGCTCAAGCCACGGTCCATAAGTACCCAAACAGAAATTTACCAATTGCTCCCACCAATGGAAATTTTGTGGTAAAAACAAAGAATTAGAGCTCATGTTCCCATGCAGTGATTAACAACTGGGAAAGATAACTTTAAGAGGATTTTTTTTAAGTTATTACAAACAACAAAACACCTTCAAGGTATTAAAAAGCATTTGAGAGAAAATTGTGAGATCCCACATAAAAAGCAATATTTGAGCTCAGAATACAAATCTGGAGTCCAGAAAACCTAAGACTGTGGGAGCTGCACATCTATAAGTGAGGCAGAGAGTAAATGAAGTAGTGTGAAGCAGTACAAGTGGGTGGAAATCAAGTTAAAAGGCCTGTCATTACCGGTTAGTACATGTGTGTTAGAAAACTACCCAAGGTCAGAAAAGAACCATCTGACATGATGAAGTGATCACTGACCCTGACACAGGGTCATTTCCATTTCTTCCATCAAGAATGGAAAACAGATGAACTATGATATATAGATGGCAAAGAATCATGGTTAATCCTGAGCAGTGGGGAAAAATTAACAGAGGATAAAATGATTTTCAAGTAATTATTGTGTCCCAATCCAAAGTTCAATATTTGCATATTTACAGGATTACCACATTATCCAACACACACACACACACACACACACAAAAAAAAAGAAAAAATTAAAACTGCCAAAAAAAATCATCAGGTATGCAAACAAGGAGAAAATAGAAGGATAATCAGTAGAAAATACAATCAGTTAAAACTGACAAAAATTAGAAGATTATAGCATTATTGAAGAAGGCCATAAAAAAGTTACAATCAAGTCAAAGAAGATATCAAAAAAATACAAGGTGAAATTTCATAGATAAAAACTAAAATAATATAAAATACACTGTGTATGACTAAGAGCAGATTTTAAAAATTAGCAGGAATGAAATAAATATCAAAAGAATGAATGTGAAGTCACAGTGGTAAATAATATTTGTGCAAGACAAATGTGATAATAGAAGCTTACCCAAAATATGCAAAGAACTATTCAAGCTCAACACAAACTTGTACGCACAATGACAACAACCACCACCTGATTATGTAATGAGCAAAACCATCTGAACAGACATTGTATCGGAGAAGATATATAGATGGCAAAGTAACATATAAGAAATTCAACATTATTCATCAATGGGGAATTGCAAATTAAAATAAAATGAGGTACCACTATGCACTTGTTGGAATGGCAAAAAATCCAAAACACAAATAAGACAAAATTCTGGGAGAATATAGAGCAATAGGTACTCTCGTTCTTTACTAGTGGGATTGCAAAGTGGTACAGTCATTCATCAGTTTGTCAGTTTATTACAAAACTAAACTCCACCCATTTAAATGTGACATTTTAGAGAAAATGCATAAATTTCATGAAAAATAGAAACTATTACAACTCCCCCCCCAAAAAATAGGTAATTTTGAATGGTCCTACATCTATTGAGGAAATTTAATTCAGAATATTAAAAACATCTGAAAAAGAACATTTAGCACCAAATAGTTGCACTGAAAAATTTTACGTAATATTTAAAGAAATAACAACAGTCTACATAGTCTCTTTAGAAAATAAATAGGAAAGAAAAATCTGTGTTTCCCTGATGTCAAAAAGAGTATTCAAAGAAATTGATAGTACAATAACTCTCATGGACACAGATGTACTAATTGTTAACAAACATTGGCACTCAGAATTCAAGAAAAATAATAATAAAAGAACTATATACCATGTCCAAATGGGTTTTTTTCTAGTAATTTCACTCCTGGGCATTAATCTCAGTGATACTAAAATTTAATCCATGCAACAATTTGCACATGGTTGTTCACAGCAATTTTATTTGTAATAGCCTCAAAAAGGCAATAACCAAAATGTTTCTGAATAAGTGAATATATAAACTAAGGTACATCAATACCATAGAATACTACTTAGTCTTAAAAAGGGATGAACTATTGACACATGTAAATATTTTAATGGACCTCAAAGAAATTATGCTGAGTAACAAACAACAACCTCAAAGTTGTCACAAACTATGCCTTTCCACGATCATGTGCCACAGGACAACTTTTTAGTCAATAATCGACTGCATATATGATGATGGCCACCTTCTAAAACCCACAATCCAGTTGGGCTAGGGAAGTGGGACAGGTTTCCAAGTGTTCAAAGAAGATACCTCGGGGTGTAAAATGAGATATAAGGTTTGTTGAGAGATACTTATAGGGAAGCTCCAGGGGTAACATCTGACCCTTGAGATGCTTTGCCAACTAACACCTCAGATCCTCCCGATGTAATTCCAGAAAAAAAGCATCTCAGTCCCTCTTGAGTCTTTGTTCAATGGCAGCTGGCTGACCTAGTGGACTTTCCTCTCCACAGAGCCCTCAGTTCTGCATCACTTACCACATGGAGAGGGGTTTTGTAAGCCTGGCTACAGAAGCAGTGAGAGTACTAGTTTGTCTTGTGCAGTTGGGACAGGCATCACAAAGAGCATGGCATATACACAAGAAAGCAGCTTTTTACAGGTAACACTAAAGTGAGCACATTCTTGGGAAACCCAAGTAAAAATAAGCATTCTTTAATATAATGTGTACCCATTCTTACTCCCATTGTTTCCTTAACTTGGCCAAGATTTGGGGAATAGGAAAGGGTACTTCAGGAAATTGATGTTCTACCATCCTCCTTCTCTTCAAGAATAATACAAGTTGATGAAGGACACATGAAGTTGGACACCGAGGAATTAGCAGGAAGAAAGTTAATTGGCTGCAGCCGGTCCACAGCAGGACTTTCACATAAATCAATTCATCCCTCTGAACCCCGAGTCCAGACATATTTAGAACTTTATACCCAGTGTGTAGAGGAATGGGGGTTCAGAGGCTCCCAATTTGCAGAAGTCTACATAATAGTAGTTTTTTTGTTTGTTTGTTTGTTTTCTTTTACAGTAGTGGGCAACAAACCCAGTCCTGAATACAAAAATAAACCAAGGACATTCTCTGAGAAAATTAGTGCTTGGGAAAGGGAGAGTCCTAGGTTTCCCCAGCCCTGGTTTTCAAGGAACCTAATTATCACCATTCACTCTTAACTTTTGGATTGTAAAGGACTTTCCCCAGGATCTAACTATTTTCCTTTAAAAGTAAACACCCCTGTTAAGGCTTGGCCCAAGGCTAGAAGCCAATATCCCTTATCACACTCTGCTTTTGTAAACACACCTTCAGCCTGAAAATTCATACAAATAATCACATATCATTTTATGACTCTGTAGAACCTATAAATACTGTAAAAAACTAGAAAGGGGTGTTCAGAATCTGGAGTGCCGGTCTCCTTCAGGCCCACTGTCAAATTTAGTTATTGCAACAGAGCAATAGGAAATAGGAAGCCTACTCACATTTGAATTCTTTTGCAGAAATCCTTGCTGACAGT